>NW_028270164.1:16062179-16383429 GCF_037043375.1 Chiloscyllium plagiosum
ATGGGGGTAATCACTTACCGGTCAATGAGGATTTGCCAGTAGGCCTCACGAGTGACGGGAACCCAGTGAATTTGACCTGTGTAGTGACTTGAGTCAATTCCACCAAACACAATTTCACTTCCAGATGCACCGTCCTGTCTGTAAAACATAGAAGAGTCAGAAGCAATCTGAGAAGCAAAGAAAAACATCATTGCCATCAGCATATTTTTGGTTTAGAGAACTAGTACTTGGTGCTGAGACTTCCTGTATTGTGTCAACGTCATTTTCAGAAATCCCTCGTCAAAAGTCATTGAGTATAAGCTTACCATAAGTACTCTGGGCAACACTAACAAATCCATCAGATACTAACTGCTCAAGTTGAACAACTATGTCTTTTCAATCAATTAAACAGGTTATAATCTGTGCTCTGTTCGATTTTATTGCTTTCAATTCAGAATTGAGTTGATGACGCCAGAGAAAAGATTCAAAGTTGAAATCAAAGCACTTTGAAAGAATGAATTTGAATTGATGCATTCATTTCACATCATCAAGATAGCTGTAAATGCCCCACAATCAATTCATTTGTTTGAGTAGTGTTAGGTGAAGGGGTAAATGTAGGGGAATGGGTTTGGGAGGGTTACGCTTTGGCGGGTCGGTGTGGACTTGTTGGGCCGAAGGGCCTGTTTCCAAACTGTAAGTAATCTAATCTAAAAAAAAGTGTCTTTAATATTGCAGACAAACCTAGCAAGACTTGTAATCAGCAGCTGTAGGAACTCAGTAGAAATAGAGCATGTACTTTATTTTCTGAAACAAAAAATATTTCAATCTCAGCCTTAAGTTTTTTCAACAATGGAGCATTCTCAACTGTCATGTGTGCAGATGCAAAATGTTCAGATGTTCTGATTTGATACAATCCTCAACATTTCAGCCAAAATGACTGGTCATTAACCCTGGGATCGTGCCATTGTGTTCTAGATTGCACAGCTCAGAGGGTAACTTACTAACAGTTTCTACCCGGCTATATGCCTTGTGAATCTTTCAACCTTGGAGAAATACAGAGGTGATACTCCATTTTCCAGGCATGCAGTGTAAGTTTTAATTCGACTGCACTTAAAGCATCTATTCCAATGTTTGCAACTGCCAACCAAAGTTTCAGTCTTTCTCTCTCAGTCTCTCTCTCTCTAAGTGACCACACCTCTATTTAATTAATCATAGGGAGTAGTGACAGGCGACAGTTCATTGAACATCAAAGAGATCACCTCTCCGTCTTCTGAATTCCATGGAATATAGAATGGATTTACTGAGCTGAGTGAACCTTTGATCAACTGCACATTGGGAACCAAAAAGCACATAGGTCTTTCATGTGTGAGGTATTGTACCACACTATAGAAGTGACTCTCACATGTTACTCAAATTCACAATTGAGTTTGATTTCATGACATCCCAACAAGGAAAAAGGATATTCATAGTTCAGGCAAGATAAGTATTTTGAGTGAAACATTCACCGGTCTGAACGGACTACACCCTCTCCAATGCCAATGCCAATATCCACTTCATGCTTCATTCAGGGGCAAACAGTAAGGACCATGTGAGAAGTGCTTACCTGGACAGGTAGACAGAAAAGAGAGGCTCATCCACCAGATGCTGAGACATTAAGTTCTCAAACACAGTTGTAGCTCCTGATGCTGCAAGAGATGGGTAGCCCATTCCCAGAATTCCGTCAAACTTAACGTAGGAAAAGAAGCCACCGGGTTCACTAGTGCTGAGACCAAATTCCTGACTGCGGATGTTGATGTTTGAAATCTAGGAAGATAAGGTCAAGTGAGTAAACCTGAAGAATTCAGCAAAACATTGTCTTGTGAATTAAACTTTCCCCATAAATTGCTGCAACATTTCTTGTCAAGTCGGCTTCTCAACACCCACATCGCTAATAATGAACACCAATGAGATAAATTGACAATAAAACCTTTTTAAGGAATCCTGGCTTGTGGATACATTTTGGAAAAACAATGAAGGAGAAAATGTATGTCCCTGCTTGAATAGTAGCTTGTGGTTATTTCCATTCAGTTCACTGGGAACCAAGAATACTCCAGTACACTCAGTGTGCATTATTTGTACAACTGTGTTTGATCTCGCAATTTTTGGATTCAGAGTGTTACTTCTTTGCTACAGCAGATACCCAAAACATGTGATATTTTATATCCAACACAATAGACATAAGGATGTGAATTGGCCCAATTGGCTGGGAATATAGGAAACACCTTTGTCAAATTTCTAATGTGAAGGATTCTGGCAAGATTTATTTCAAATCATTATCTTGTAATTTGGCACGCACTCTGCAACTTTCTCATTACGTATCCACACAATGTCTTGGCTTCTAATTGAAACAACACGTTAGTTGGACTGCAAGAATTTAATGTCTGCACTTTCTAGATGTAACATTAGACACCAATTATCAGGGTTGTGTCATTTGATTTATTTGATGAAGTTCACAATTGACTTACTCTGACAGTGTCATATCCCAATATTCCATTCATGGCGCCTGTTCCATACTGGATAGATACATCCTGGTTGTTTGAATGGTATGTTGAAGATGCACTGGGATTGAATCTGTGATGCATTGCTGTAATGGAACATACATGTCATGATATTAATAAGAAATGTTTGAGCAATTAATCGAACACAGGAAGAGAGATTTGTGTGAATAAAATCATCTATTACTTCACATTTGAAAAATGTTTCAGTTTTGACTAAGAATCCTTTCCAAATTCCTGAACCTTCCTACATGTTTACCTGTTGCCTTTCCTTTCAGGAGAAATCCTGAAAGGCATTTTGTGTTCATGTGTGATGAGGTTCTCTGAGCAGGACATAACGCTTGCTTGTATACATTCACCCACATATATACATTCTGGTGCACTGGGGGAATGCCCTTCAGTTAGCATCCTCATTGATATAGCTTAAAAATACAATAATCAAATACACTTAGACACCAGAATTCTTCCAGGGTGGAGCAATGTTTGGTCAAAAGCTGGGGATATTCTCTTGAGTATTGAGGGAAATTGAGGATGTTGTGAAACTTGAAAGGATTCAGAAAAGATTTGCAAGGATGTTGCCAGGGTGGGAGAAATTGAGCTATAGGGAGAGGTGGAATAGGCTGGGGCTGTTTTCCCTGGAGCGTCAGAGGCTAGGGGCTGTCCTTATAGAGGTTTATAAAATCATGAGGGGCATGGATAGGATAAACAGACAAGGTCTTTTTCTTGGGGTGGGGAAGTCCAGAACTACAGAGCATAGGTTTAGGGTGAGAGGGGAAAGACATAAAAGGGACTGAAGGGACAAGTTTTTCACGCAGAGGGTGGTGCATGTATGGAATGAGCTGCCAGAGGAAGTGGTGGAAGCTGGTACAATTACAGCATTTAAGAGGCATCTGGATGGGTATATGAATCGTAAGGGTTTGGAGGTGGTTGGATCAAGTGCTGACAAATGGGACTAGATTGGGTTAGTATATCTGGGTGTATGGACGAGTTGGATCAAACAGTCTGTTTCTGTGCTATACATCTCTGTGACTGTATGAGTAACTGAAGAAGATTAGAATTTCTTGTGATATTTTAGACAAGTGGTTCGAGCAAAGCTTTTGCCATCAGCTAATCAGATGAGGGGCAGGATTCAGGGATTTGAGCAAGAGATGCAAAAGGATATCAGGAGGTACTTTTCTTTCCGCAAGTGGTACTGATTGGCAGTTGCCGCCTACGAGGGTGACAGTCATCAAACTGACCAATTACTTAAAAAGAAATTTGATGGGATTTCGAGGGAATCAACCAGTGGAGCTGTGGTGCTGACGCCGGGAATGACACTGACACCACAGAGACCAACATGAATTTGAAAGACTGAAAGTTATTCTGAGATTCCAGGACATAGTGTCAAGAAGAATTCACCTTCATATGACACTTTTAATTTGTTTTGTTTATTTATAACATTGAAGAGACTTTCTACATTCTTTCAGCCTTTCAATCTGATTTGTCATTTCAAACACAGCACTATCTTTTGCTGCAATGTTCCTGCCCATCTATCTCTTTGTCTTCTATCCTTGCCTCATTTCTGAACATTGGACCATACACATCTATTGGATTGTTCCTGCTAATAGGCAAAGTTCCTGCTAATTGCCTTCTGCAGGATGGCTGAGCAGGAAGGCCTTCAGCTCTTACCACTTACTATCAGGCGTATCATATTTCCAGGTTGGCAGTCAACCTGTTTCTCTGTGTGATAGACGTACTTTCCATGGCCAGCAATTTCTCATGTGGAATCAACCTTGGAGTTTCCGTCCCACATGAAGTGAAGATATATGAAAGCAGCAAGACCTCTTACCTTGGAGTACAAACTGGTAATTATTTTAAGTTAATGTTAAGTTTTTAGAGTAGGTTCACTCAAATGTTTGTCCATTTCCAGAGGAAGCCATTGCTAAAACCATCAAGAAATTAGCATTCGAATAAATTTCTTTCCAAGCCTTTTGATGGTTTACAAAGCTCATAGCTAAGCTACAAATACTCAAGAAATGTCATTCTCTTTCAATCTTGTTCTACAGCTGAATTCAACAAGAAGAGTGGTCATGTAGAGAAACATGTTTAAATCGGTAGTAACATTTACTCACTGCATGACTGTTCAGAGCAGTAAACTGAAGGGACCCAGAGGTTGGATGAGCCAGTGTCAAAGATGACGGTGAAACTCTGTGGTGGATTCCCAATGCTGATTGCTCCATAGTATGACAACTGTCAGCAAGAACGAGAAGAGCACAACTTATCAACTGGGAATATAGTGAGCAACGCGTGTTATTCATCTTGTTATATTCTATACCCTTTAACAAAGGTAAATCCCCCCATAACCACTTTATGAAATAAATGACATAGAAGCAGTCAAGTTCGTTTGGAAGAATAAGTGATCTTTCTGTTCTGTTGTTTTGTTGAGTAATATATCCCATTGCTAAGATAATGTTACATTTCAATTTTCACCCTTTTGATCTCAAATCATATCTCAAATCCAACTGTTGTTAAAAATAATGCCAAACTGTTACACTAGACTAGCCAGCAGCCCTATCACAGTTAATTAAGTGCACACTGTAATATCAACCATTGGTGAGAACAGGCATCATCAGTAACTTCTTACACTGCAACAGAAACTTTGACTTTAGATTGGATTTGGTATTCTGCATCAAGCTCCATACAATCAGAGAATAGTTACAAGCAAAGCAGAAGGCCATTCATTGCAACATGTCTTGCTGACTCACTGCAACAGCAACTCATGCAGTCCTCCTCCACTATCTTCCCCCACAATCCTGTAAGCATTTTTATTCAGTTAATTCTCCAGTTTCATTTTGAAAGCTACAATTGAAGTAGCCCCGTCCACCGTGTTAAGCAGTGCATTGGAGATCCTAGTCAATAGCCGTGCTCAATTGTTTTTCCTCAAACTCCATTTCTTCCTTTCCTAATCACCGTTCCTCCAATGGGGAACTTCCATTCTGTCCACACGATCCTGATCCTTCATGATTCAGAATCTTCCAACAAACTTCTTTTTGACTCAATCTTCGTCACACAGAACAGCCTTCCACCCGTGTGAACTATCCCTGTGACTGGGATTCCTGGTCACCTCCGAACCCATTCTCGTAAATCTTTTCTGGACCTTCTCTAATGCGTCATTCCTTAAATGTTGTGTTTGGAATGAACATAATGCTCTAGTTCAGGCTGAATCAGTGTTTTATACAATAACGTCCTTGCACCTATGTTCTGTGCAATTATTTATAAAGCCCATGTACCTTATTAATTAATTAGTTCTGCCACCTTCAAACAATTTGTGCATGTGTACAATAAGATCTCTTAACTCATGTACCCTCTTTACTTCATATTGTCTCTCTGCCCTTTCTACTGCAATGGTTATTCCAACCGCAGGGGATGAACTTGGACTTCACCAGTTTCTTCATCCCCCCTCCCCCCACCTTGTCTCAGCCGGATCCCTCCAGCCCGGCACCACCTTCCTGACCTGCAGTCTTCTTCTTGACCTCTCCGCCTCCATCCTACTCCGACCTATCACCCTCACCTTGACCTCTTTCCACCTATCACATTTCCAACGCCCCTCCTCCAAGTCCCTCCTCCCTACCTTTTATCTTCTCCTGCTGAAAACTCACTGCTCATTCCTGAAGAAGGGCCTGTGCCCGAAACGTTGAATCTCCTGTTCCCTGGATGCTGCCTGACCTGCTGTGCTGTTCCAGCAATAAAGTTTCAACAATGTATAACTTCACACAACTACGGTAAATTTCATCTGATAAGTGTTTGCCTAATCCAGCGAACTATCTCTGTCCTCTTCATTTTGACTACTACATTTCTCACAGTTCACATTACTTCTGAATTTTGTTTCACCTGCAAAGTTTGACACTGTGCCCTGCATATCCAAGTACCGATCATTGAAATAGACCAAGATCTTTAAATATTGATCCCAGGGGAAACCAATCTTATACCTTCTTCCAGACTGAAAAAGATAACTTCTCATCACAACACTTCACTACTTGTCACTCAGTCAACTTTATATCCAGAGTGCTAATTTCATTCAACAGGTTTTAACTGTATTGGAAAGCTTGCTATATGGCATTTGGTCAAATGAGTTTAGGTCATCCACACATTATGACAACCTGTTATTTGAAAAAAATCAATCAATTTAATTAGCTTTCTCGAATTAATCCATATTTCTCTGAGAGATTTTCAGCATATGACAACAGCCCACACTTGATAGCTAAATCCCACCCTTGCGGTTTTGTGCTGTTAATTATAACAGGTTAAAGAACAACATCATGTCTTCCAAAAGCACAGTTTATCTACTGAATTGTTATCACTGATTAACAACAAGCCTCATGGATAATGAAAATATATGCAGAGGCTTCAACAAATATAGTTTATGATGTATTCTTCTTTTTTGTTGATGGGTGACTTACATCCAGGTAGTTAATCATTGGTTCCGTTGTATCCAGAGATTGGGTGCAGTAGGGCACTTGATATTTTGAGCAGGGATCATATGGATGTTTCATCAGGAATTCTTCCAGCAGCCCTTTCTCCTGGAGAACATCACGGGCAGATTTGCCCTTAATCAAAGGCATCCTGCCAAGAAAAGAACAAAAGTTATAAATTTTGTCATGTTTTATTCTTCCTCGCTGTCAGGTTATTTGTTCTCTCTCGTCGTGTGGCAATTTCCGACCTGATCACACATTCCGAGAGCTGGATACAAGCGAGGGCGACAAGTAGCCACTTCATGTTGCCAGTTGGGTTGGTTCAGAGACTCGTCAGAATCTGAAGTGTTGTGTCTGAGCAGCAACATTTATACCGACTGTAATCAAACCTTTCCATTGTCACGAGGCCTCCGATACGATCATTCAATATGAGAAGTAAATATTAATGTAGTCATGATTGTTTTATCTCAAATGTAATCTCTCATTAATTAAGGGCACTCATTGACTTCAGTCATAGTCAATTGCGAAAGTTTGGATTTAAAGCAAAGCTTATTTAGTGTTCTGCAATTAATGCCTTATCACTGATAATGTAACAATAAATAAATTTCAAATCAGTTTCAGTCCAATGGTGTTCGAGCTAACAAAATTGCAATCTCACAAGTTCCATAATATTCGCATCTGATGGAGCACATGGGCATGACCTATGGGTACTGTAAAGTCCTTCAAGGGCAATGGCATCGTCAGAAATAGCCACAGTGCAAGTTGAGGGCATCTGCTATCACAATATTGTGCATGTGAAGTGCGTGGATTGTCCAACTGTGCAGGGTGCAAATCCTGGTCTCAAGCAAACTTGACCACTGCAGATTGAGGATAGTCATCTCTATGGAATCTTAAAAGTTGAAAATCTGTGAGCCACAAATCACAAAGATAATATAAAATTTCCTCAGGTACAAAGGTGTGGAACTGATTTCCTCTCACCTTGAACTTTATGTGTACTATGTCTTCCTGGGTGGTTTGGGACTGTGAGGAGAAGGTCCCGTTTGTCATTCTCCTAACATGACCCTGACTGGTTCTGCATTCATTGGAATAAAATCCTTCATCAAACATCCATGCAGATGCATCCCATGGTCTTTCTTGTTGGAGTGATCCATGTCCCATTGTATGGAGAACGATGTTAAACAGTCCTTTGTGAGTGATGCGAATGGTGACTGCTCACATTGCAAACGACCAGTTTTCTTTCAGATAATCTCCTCACCGGTGCATTGCAAACTGCAGCAGGGGCTGTTGTTGGTGTGGCTGCAATGTAACAAGGGCACAGACAAGTGGAAGGAGAGCACAGATGTTCCAGCAAGTCTGGGAGCAGCAGCAACTTCTAGCAGTTGCTGAACAGCTTCCACAGGAAGAGGCCACTGCTGAAGCTCCCTTCAGGATGTGCAGGGGGTACAGGAGGCCCAGAGTCTTTAGTTCTTAACGCCATTTCCTTTGGATGTGTGAAGTGCAAGGTCATCTCAGGTTGAAGGGATCCCAAAACACTGTCACAGAACCATTCCAACTGCTGGATCATGGCCAGTGACATGGAAGGGATAGGTGGCCACCTTATTTCAGTGTTTCTAAAGGTGACAGCTGCGGTAAACGTTAATCCTACTGGCTGTTTCCATGAAACCACTCAGAACCTCATGGGGTGGCACCATCACTCAGTGGTTAGCACTGCTTGCTTACAGTGCCAGGGACCTGGGTTCGATTCCAACCTTGGGTGACTGTCTGTGTGGTGATTTCATGTTGTCCTGCTGCCTTTGTGGGGTTCCTCCAGGTGCTCTGGTTTCTTCTCACTGTCCAAAGATGTGCAGGTTAGGTGCAATGGCCTGCAAAATTGCGCGTAGCGTCCAGGGATGTGCAGGCTAGGTGGGTTAGCCATGGCAACTGCAGGGTTACAGGGTTAGGGTGGGGTGCTCTTTAGAGGATCAGTGTAGACCTGGTGGGTCAAATGGCCTCTTTCCACATTGCATGGATTCTATGATTCTATGCCATACAAGGATGGCTGCTGGGACACAAGAGATACTCTCTGCAACCATGGTTGATGAGTCCAATCCTGAGGTTGAGGTTGATACAATGCAGCCCAATCTTTGACCAGGGCAATTGTGGAGCAGGTGAGAGCAGGACTCTTGAAGGTAAGGTTGTGTCTGTTTGGGGTGACCTTGTAGTATACTCCAGACAGGGCGTGCTACAGAATGTTAGATGCTGTGCTGTGCACAATTGGAGCAGGCAATAAGGGAATGTGATGGACTCTTATGAGCTGGGAGAATGGTGGCAGTTCGCTGAAGAGATGAGGACATCGAGGTGGAGAAATATCACCTTTTGAGAGAATGCAGCAGAGCAAAGCACAGCAATCCAGGCAGGATTCAACTTTCTGAAATAAAACAAAGAACTGCAGACGCTAAAGATCTGAAGCAAAAGCAGAAATTGCTGGAGAGAGTCAACAGTCTGGCTGCATCAGTGGAGGGAAACCAGAATTAACATTTCAAGTGAGTAACGCTTCTTCAGGACCAGTCAATAACAACTGCTCTGCTCAGGAAAGGACAGAGATAGAAAGAGGATAATTGCGGACGAACCGAATATCTGTCAGTGGGAAAACGCTAGAATCTAATTTTCAGGAAGTCGTTGTGGGCACTGAGAAATTCTGAATGCAATTAAAGGGTGTCAATGTGGTTTTGTGAAATGTAGATCATGTTTAACTTACTGATGGATATTTTTGAGGAAGCAATATCCAATGCAGATAAATGAGAACCTGTGGATATACTGTACTTAGACTTCCAAGACAAGGTACTCCATTAAAGATTGCAATTCAAAATCGGTGGTTACTGTGTAGAGGCTAAGATATTAGCATAGAGCGAGTATTTGCTGGTTAATCATTTGCAGAGAGTTGGCACAAATGGGTCATTTTAGGGTGACAGGACGTGACAAACAGTGTGCCAAAGGAACTCATGTTGGGTTGTAAATGTTTACACTTCCTTGAAGGATTTGGATGGAGGTACTGGAAATTGTTAGATTTGCTGATGACAGAGAGATAGCTATGGATAGAATTTGAGTAAACATATATGAACAATTGAAGTGAGTAAGCAAGAATTTGACAGATGGAGTATCAGGTGAACATGTCCATGTGGGCAGGAAGAATAGAAAAGCAGCATATTAATTAAAGGAGAAAGATTACAAAATTCTGAATTATAGAGAGACCTGGTTGTCTTGATACATGCCTTGCAGATGCAGCAAGTGATTTAGGAAGCAAATCAATGTTGTCACCTATTACAAAGGAGTGAAGTCTCAATGTGGGGATGGTTTCCTCCCATTGTATTCACTGGTGTTTAGAAGAATGAAAAGTGGCCTTATTGAAACACAAGACCCGGGAGAGAATTTGACATGGAAGTTGCTGAAAATATGGGACATATGAGAAATAGGAGTTACAATGTAAAAACAAGGTGTCTTCCATTTAAAACAGGCATTAGGGATGAATCTTTCAAAGTCTCTTCAAAGGAAAGTAGAGTTTTGAAAGCATCAGGCAAAAGCAGATTCTGGACTAACATGGCCATCAAAGTTCAGTGGTGATGTGTACTTGTGGGCACCGTCAGATCAGCCATGATCTCACACGGTGGAACAGAATAGGAAAATCAATTAATCTAATTGTACTCCAAATTCATGTGCTCATATTCAGGTGAAATGAAAGTCATTGCGCATGATTATCAACTGTTCCCCCACATGATAACCTGAAATGTACATTATTTAACTTACAGTATCTTACTCCAATGCATAGCTGTGCGTGGCAGAAGGATCTATATATACCAAAGCTGTTACTTTGCAATGAAGGTCATTTATGACGATGTCACTTGTTTCCCGCAAGTTAAATTATCTGACTTTCTGTCACAGGTGACTGACTGTGTGGAGTTTACACGTTCTCCCTGTGTCTGCGTGGGTTTTCTCCGGGTGCTCCGGTTTCCTCCCATAGTCCAAAAATGTGCAGGTTAGGTGAATTGGCCATGCTAAATTGTCCGTAGTGTTAGGGGCAGGGATAAATGTAGGGGAGTGGGTCTGGGTGGGTTGCGCTCCAATGGGTCGGTGTGGACTTGTTGGGCCGAAGGGCCTGTTTCCACACTATAAGTAATCTAATCTAATCTAATCTAATCTTAATGAACCAACAGAGGAATTAACCAATGCATTAGAATAAATCAATTCCATCTTGAATTCTTTATGATCAACATAACTTCTTTATATCCAATACACAATCTCCTGTGAAATCATCATGTGTTGAATTATCTTTTATTGGTCAGTGCACTGAATGTAGACGTTGGGAGGTGATACTGCAGCTGTACAGGACATTGGAATACTGCATTCAATTCTGATCTCTCTGCCATTGGAAAGGTGTTGTGAAACTTGAAAGACTTCAAAAAAGATTTACAAACATGTTGCCAGATTTGGAGAGTTTGAGCTATAGGGAGAGGCTGATTAGACTGAGGCTATTTTCCCTGGAATGTAGAAGGCTGAGGGATGACCTTATGGAAGCTTATAAAATCATGAGTGAAATGGATGTGTGAATATCCTGTCTTTTCCCTGGGGTGAGGGAGCCAAAACTTGAGCACGAAGATTTAAGGTGAAAGGGGAAAGATTTAAAACGGACATAAGGGGCAATATTTTCACACAGAGGTTGGTGCGTATATGGAATAATCTGTCAGAGAAAGTGCTGGAGGTGGGTACAATTGCAACATTTAAAAGGGATCTGGATGATTAAATGAATAGAAAGAGTTTAGATGGATTTGTGCTAAATAGTACAAATGGGACTAGATTAGGTTAGGATATCTGGCTGGCATTGACAAGTTGGACTAATGGGTCTGTTTCTGTGTTTTACATCTCTATGACTCTATGTCTGGACCAAGACTTTAGTCACCATATTCTTACTACCCTTGAGCAGAGTGCATCAATTGCCCTCTTTTCAACCTCCGCAGTTAGCAGCATCAAAGTCTTCCATTATTAAGGAAGAAATAGAAAAACATTTCTTAAAGCTTAACGCAATCAAATGGAATCAACATGTTTTTGTGAAAGGGAAATCATGTTTGACAAATTTGCTCGAATTAATAAATTGGCAAAAGTTTTTCAGATGGAGTTTAATGTGAGGTCACACACTTTGGGAGGAAGAATCAAAAGGCAGTCTGTTGTAAAAGTGGAGGGAGAACCAAAAATATTTAGCTGCGAGAATTCTTGAGCACGAAAGACAAAAAAATTGCCATACACGTGCAGCAAATACTTAAGAAAGCAAATGCAACACTGGCCTTTATTTCCAGGCAGTTGGAGTTTAAGAATAAGGAAGCCTTGTTCCAACTTTATAGGGTGTTGGTGAGGAAGCACATGGAGATCTGCTCTTAGATTTGATCCCCGTAATTATGAAAGGATATACTGGCATAGTTGAAAGAGATTCACTAGGCTGATTCCTGAGATGATGGGGTTGTCCTATCAGGAATGGCCAAGCAGGCTAGGCCCTGTTTCATTGGAGTTTAGAAGAATGAGAGACCTTACCCGCATTGATATTGAGGGAATCTCAAACAAGGTGGCGGGGATGTGGGGGTGAGGTGGGAGGGGATACTTATAGAGTAAGGGGATGCTCATTTGAAACTGAAGTGCAAAGAACATCATTCTCTGAGTGAGGTGCAAATGTCAGGAATTCTCTACCCAACAGTGCTGTGAAGGCTACTTCACAAAACCAAAGTAGAGAACACAGAACATAGAAACGTACAACACAGAACAGGCCCTTCAGCCCACGATGTTGTGCTGAGGATTATTCCTAATTAAAAATAAAATAACCTAACCTGCGCACCCCTCAATTCACTGCTATCCATGTGCATGTCCAGCAGTCGCTTACCTGTCCTTAATGACTCTGCTTCCACCACCACCGCTGGCAACGCATCCCATGCATTCACAACTCTCAAAATAATGTGGGGCATGGATAGGATAAATTGACTCCCCTGGGCTCGGGGAGTCCAGAACTCGAGGGCAGAGGTTTAGGTGAGAGGGGAAAGATATAAAAGAGACCTACGGGGCAACTGTTTCATGCAGAGTGTGGTACATGTATGGGATGAGCTGCCAGAGGATGTGGTGGAGGCTGGTATAATTGCAACATGTAAGAGGCATTTGGATGGGTATATGAATAGGAAGGGGTTGGAGGGATATGGGCCGGGTGCTGGCAGGTGGGACTAGATTAGGTTGAGATATCTGGTCGGCATGGACAGGTTGGACCGAAGGGTCTGTTTCCATGCTGCCATCTCTATGACTCTATGACTCGGCGTAAAGAACCTACCTCTGACGTCTCCTCTATACCTTCCTCCTAATGTCTTAAAACTATGACCCACCATGCCAGTAAATCCTGCCCTGGGGAAAAGTCTCTGGCTATCGACTCTATCCATGTCTCTCATTACCTTGTATACCTTCGTCAGGTCACCTCTCTTCCTCCTCCTCTCCAGAGAGAAAATGCCGAGCTTAGTCAACCTCTCATCGTAAGACAAGCCCTCCAGTCCAGGCAGCATCCTGGTAAACGTTCTTTGCACCCTCTCCAAAGCCTCCCTATGTTTCCTATAATAAGGCGACCAGACCTGGACACAATATTCCAAGTGTGGTCTCACCAGGGTCTTGTAGAGCTGAAGCAAAACATCGCATCTCTTAAACTCTTAAACACCCGGCCCATATCCCTCCAAACCCTTCCTATTCATATACCCATTCAAATGCCTCTTAAATGTTGCAATTGTACCAGCCTCCACCACATCCTCTGGCAGCTCATTCCATACACGTACCACCCTCTGCATGAAAAGGTTTCCCCTTATGACCTTTTTATATCTTTCCCCTCTCACCCTAAACCTATCCTATTCACTTGGGTGGTAACTTTGAAGGATCTATGCACTTGAACACCAAGACCCCTTTGTTCCTCCACACTGCCAAAAATACTGTCTTTAATTCTATATTCAGCATTCAAGTTTGACCTTCCAAAATGCATCACTTCTCATTTATCCAGGTGGAACTCCATCTGCCATATATCAGCCCAGCTCTGCATCCTGCCTATGTCGCGCTGCAGCCTGCTATAGCGCTCAAAACTATCAATGGAACCTCCTATGTGTCATTGGCAAATTTACTAACCCACCCCTCACCACCTCATCCAAGTCATTTATAAAAACTACAAAGAATAGAGGCCCAAGAACAGAGCAATGTGGGACGCCACGCACCACTGACCTCCAGGCAGAATACTTTCCATCTACAACCACTCTCTGCCTTCCGTCAGCCAACCAATTCTGAATCCAGACAGCCAAATCTCCCTGTATCCCATGCCTCTTGACTTTACAGATGAGCCTACCATGGGGAACATTATCAAGTGTTGTGGTTCTGTTTGCCAAGCTGGGAATTTGTGTTGCAGACGTTTTGTCCCCTGTCTAGGTAACATCCTCAGTGCTTGGGAGCCTCCTGTGAAGCGCTTCTGTGATCTTTCCTCCGGCATTTGTAGTGGTTTGAATCTGCCGCTTCCGGTTGTCAGTTCCAGCTGTCCTCTGCATTGGTCGGTATATTGGGTCCAGATCGATGTGCTTACTGATTGAATCTGTGGATGAGTGCCATACCTCTAGGAATTCCCTGGCTGTTCTCTGTTTGGCTTGTCCTATAATAGTAGTGTTGTCCCAATTGAACTCATGTTGCTTGTCATCTGCGTGTGTGGCTACTCAGGATAGCTGGTCGTGTCGTTTCATGGCTAGTTGGTGTTCATTGGTGCGGATCATTAGCTGTCTTCCTGTTTGTCCTATGTAGTGTTTTGTGCAGTCCTTGCATGGGATTTTGTACACTACATTGGTTTTGCTCATGCTGGGTTTTGGGTCCTTCGTTCTGGTGAGTCGTTGTCTGAGAGTGGCTGTTTGTTTGTGTGCTGTTATGAGTCCTAGTGGTTGCAGTAGTCTGGCTGTCAGTTCGGAAATGCTCTTGATGTATGGTAGTGTGGCTAGTCCTTTGGGTTGCGGCCATGTCCTCGTTATGTTGTCTTTCCCTTAGGCATCTGTTGATGAAATTTTGCAATAGGACAAGCCAAACTATTATAGGACAAGCCAAACAGAGAACAGCCAGGGAATTCCTAGAGGCATGGCACTCATCCACAGATTCAATCAATAAGCACATCGACCTGGACCCAATATACCAACCACTGCAGCGGACAGCTGGAACTGACAATCGGAAGCGGCAAATTCAAACCACTACAAATGCTGGAGGAAAGATCACAGAAGCGCTTCACAGGAGGTTCCCAAGCGCTGAGGATGTCACCTAGACAGGGGATGAAACGTCTGCAACACAAGTTCCCAGCTCGGCGAACAGAACCACAACGAGCACCCGAGCTACAAATCTTATCATAAACTTTGAACACTATCAAATGCTTTGCTGAAGTCCATATACACCACATCCACTGCTCGACCTTCATCAACATGTCCTCAAAGAACTCAATAAATTTGTGAGGCATGATCTGCCCCTCACAAAACCATGCTGACTGCCTTTATTCATGATTTGGAGATGCCGGTGTTGGACTGGGGTGTACAAAGTTAAAAATCACACAACACAAGGTTATAGTCCAACAGGTTTAATTGGAAGCACTAGCTTTCGGAGCAACGATCTTTCATCAGGTGATAGTGATGAAGGACCGTCGCTCCGAAAGCTAGTGTGCTTCCAATTAAACCTGTTGGACTATAACCTGGTGTTGTGTGATTTTTAACTTTGCCTCTAATCATGTTATGCTTTGCCAAATAGTCATAAATCCTATCCTTCAGAATTCCTTCCAAAACCTTGCTGACCACAGACATAAAACTGACTGGTCTATAATTACCAGGCATGTCCCTATTCCCCTTCTTGAAAAGAGGAACAACATTCGCCTCCCTCCAATTCTCCGGTACGCCTCATGTGGAGAGTGAGGAAGCAAAGATCTTGGCCAGCAGCTTAGCAACCTTCTTTCTTGCTACCGAGGATAACCAGAGCAACCTAAGATAAATCTGGTATGGCCCTGGGGACTTATCAATCTTAACGTTTGCCAAAACTTCCAGGTCACCAAATTCATCAATCTTGATCTGGTCAAACCTGTTCCCCAGCTCCTCAAAATTCTCATTCCCAACAAGATCCCTTTCCTTAATGAAAACTGAAGCAAAAACTCATTTAGGGCTTTCCCTATCCGCTCTGACTCCACGCATAAGTTCCCTATGCTATCCCTAACCAGCCCTACCTTCTCCCTGATCATTCTCTTACTCCTCACGTATGAGGAAAATGCCTTTGTGTTCGTCCTAATCCTTCCTGCCAAGTCTTTTTTGTGTCCCCTCCTGGCTCTCCTCAGTCCATTTCTGAGCTCCTTTCTAGTAAGCCTGTAATCCTCTAAAGCTGTGTTACATCCTCGCTTCCTCCACCTTACGTAAGCTGCCTTCTTCCTTTTTGATGAGAAACTCCTCTGTTCTCGTCATACAAGGCTCTTTAATCTTACCCCTTTATACCTGTCTCAGAGGAACAAATTTGTGCATCACTCGCAACAACTGCTCCTTAAACAGTCTCCACGTGTCTGCTGTGCCCTTTCTGTGGAACAATTGCACCCAAACTGTACTTCCCAACTCCTGTCTGATAGTGTCATAATTTCCTTTTCCCCAATTAAATATCTTCCCTTGGCAACTGCTCCTTCCCCTCTCCTAGGCTATGGTAAATGTAAGGCAGTTGTGGTCACTGTCACCAAAGAGTTCTCCCACCGCAAGATCTGACACCTGTCCTGGCTCAAATCCAAAACAGCTTCTCCCCTAGTCGGCCTGTCTACGTACTGAGTAAGGAAACCCTCCTGAACACACCTGACAAAAACGGTTCCATCCAAACCATCTGCAGTACGGAGGTTCCAGTCAATATTGGAAGTTGAAGTCACCCATAACAACAACCCTGCTATATCTGCATTTTTCCAAAATCTGCCAGCCTATGAGTTCTTCGATCTCCCTACTGCTATTAGGGGGTCTGTAGAAAACCCCCCAATGAGGTGGCTGCTCCCTTGCTGTTCCTAACCAACACTCATACTGACTCAGTAGACAAACCTTCTTCCACACGTATGGTTTCTGGAGCTTCGATGCTCTCTCTCATTAGCAATGCTACACCCCTCCTCCTTTTCCAACCTCCCTGTTCTTATTAAATGTTCTAAATCCTGGACATGTTGCAACCATTCCTGCCCCTGTGAAACCCACATCTCCATTATAGTCACAACATCATAGTCCCAAGTACTGATCCATGCTCGAAGTTGATCACTCTTATTTCTGACACTCCTTGTGTTAAAGCACACACACTTAAAGCAATCTCTTTGATTCATTACGTGAAAAACCTTCCCGATAGATTCACTACATCCTGTCACTTCCCCATCTACATCTAGCCACTCTCAGATATATAGTTTTGGTTCCCACCCCCTTGCCAAACTAGTTTAAACCCTCCCGAACCACACAAACAAATCTCCCACCCAGAGCACTTGTGCCCCTCCAGTTCATGTACAGGTCCCACCTTCCCCAGAAGGCATCCCAATGGTCTAAGTATCTATAGCCCTCCCTCCTGTACCAGCCTCGCAGCCATGTGTTAAGCTGCACTCACTGACTGTTCCTCACCTCACTGTCTCGTGGCACCGGTAGCAAACCTGAAATCACTACCCTACTCCTGCTCTTCAGCTTCCATCCTAACTCTCTGTCATCACAAAAAGGTAATTTTGCCACCTCACACATCCTCTATCTCGGCCACCTTACCTAACTCTCACCAAGACTCATGCTTTCCCACTCTCACAATTGCACACACTTTAGTCTCACTCCTTGCTCTTCGTTTGCTCCTTTCAGGCGAAGACAGCCCAAAGCAGGGCAGAGAGAGCCCTTATGGTTGGAACGTTGCCTGACATCTGTGTCCTCATCACCTGCTAGGAGAGAATGTTCCTGTAGGAATACAGAGACATCCATGTCCCATCAACTGAGTAAACACCACTCTTCATTCTACTGCAACCCTCACAGTATCTCTGCTGTCATAGCACACCACTTTGAACCACTTGTTGTGAGCCCTCTCTCTTTAACATTGTAGATTCCTCTACCCACTCTACCAACTTTGCAGAGAAATGTCTGGCTCCTCAGAAGTGTCCTCATACATTTCTGAAGATGAGAAGACTAAGCCCTGAAAGATGAGTTTATAATAGTTAGGTGAGTTGCCTGTAAGATATTCTGTACAGACACTCGGACCAATTTTTTTGCTTAAACAATACGTTTACACAGATATTCTTACTGTATAAGGCAAATACTGGTTCAAATTTAGTTTTATGAAAACACTTGCAAGTTAACAAAATGACCCTGAAACAGCAAATTATGTTAACTTTTCCCCAAATCGATGGACTGCCTGAAAAATGCATATACTACTCGCTCTGGTGAACCTGACTGGGCTGCTGGATCCAATTCACTGAGCTCCATCAACAGGGCAATCAGGATCTTCTTACTGCAAGGGTAGGTCTCACAGAGAGTCTTCACCAGCCGGGTCTTGGCTGGCAGAATGGCCACCAAATATCCCTGCCCTACCCCCTTCCTGAGCCCTTCTGGAATGTTCTCTGGTTTTCACAGGTCAGGGGTGACCGCACCAAATGAGATTGGGTCAGGTCATCCTAGATGCAGCCATCTCCTTTCTGAGATATATTTACTCCATGGTTCCAAGGGGTCTGGCTGAAATTGGGAAATACATAAATATAATGGTTTTCCCTGTTGTTCCTCTTTCGAGCTCTCCTGTTCAATATGCAGGACAGATCTGGGCCGTTCTTTGTTTGCTTTCCAACGTGTAGTAACTTTGGCCTCTTTGCATTCCATCAAGCCATGCTTGCAAAAAATGTTTAGCCAATTTTATGTTGGGCCTAGCTGTTTCGGCTGTTAGTCACTTGGCAACAAGTGGTTATTTCTGGACAAAGCAGACTTGATGGTCCAAAGGACCTTATTTCTGTGCTGGAGTCTTCTGTGGCTCTACCATTCAATGAAAGTAGTTAAAAATCACACAACACCAGGTTACACTCCAACAGGTTTATTTGGAAGTACAAGCTTTCAGAGCACAGCTCCTTCATTGGGTAGCTAGTGGGGCAGGATCAGAAGGCAAAAAATTTAGAATAATACATCGAAGTGTAACACAACTGATGTGATGTATCGGTCAAACCTCAATCGCTGCTAAGTCTTTAATCACTCAGAACAGGTTGCAGTCGTATTGTGTGCTTGCGTGCGTGAGGGACAGAGAAGTGAGCGAATGTGTGCTTTGGAGAAGGTGTGTGTGTGTGTGTGTGTGTGTGTGTGTGTGTGTGTGTGTGTGTGTGTGTGTGTGTGTGTGTGTGTGTGTGTGTGTGTGTGTGTGTGTGTGTGTGTGTGTGTGTGTGTGTGTGTGTGTTTCTAAGAGACAGCATCTGCATGAGAGAGGGTCTGCATGAATGTGTGAGTCTGTGAGGATGTAAGTGTGTGGGGTGTATAGTGTAGTGGGATCACTTGTAATGTTATGTGAACCCAAGATCCTGGTGAGACCATCCTCATGTTACAAAGACCTGATAGGAAGCATCACCAATGCTGCCTCCTGTACCCCTGACAATCCCAGACATTGACACCTCAGGGGGAACTGTAGGTTATACAGGGTGGAGGTACACAAGCTGGTGAGAACCTCACAGTGACAGCCCTGCAACTGTCTGAGGAAGAAACACCCCAGGCTGCTGGCACATGGAGCACTACTGGTGACCAGGCTCCTGCCCAGCCCCAGGCAGGAGATGACCCCGTAGTATCAGCAATCAGGATTTTTGTCAACATGCACAGGGTGGAACTGGAGACTTGGCTAGGGCATGTGGAACACATTGGCCCTTGTTTCTCAAAAGCTGCTGCAGGGTAGTGCATCAGGCAACCCTCTGACCGTTTCCATGGGCAGGCAAGAGCTCCTATGGAGAGCGAGACCCAGCAGCTGCAGGCTTTGCTGGGCAGGTTCATACATCATTACCCCAGCCATTGGTCCTCAGGACGGGAAGCATTGTGACTAAGGTGTGGGGAACCTTGGTCTCAGCCCCATTCTCAGAGAGGGAGTGGGTGGTCCATGGAAAGACCCAGGCCAAGGTGCAACCACAGAGAGTCTACTCTGCATCTTCCACTCAGTGCACAAGGTCGGATCCTGCATCTCCTCCCTGTCTATCCTTGTTAGACCCTTGGAAATTCAAGCCTGCGAGCATCATCCAATTTCCGGCAAGACATCCAGAAACGCCCTGCGCCCACTATCCCCTCCCCCCCCCCACAACCCCTCTCCGCCTGTGGAGTCACCTGGTCAAACCGCCATGACAAAGGACTCCATTTTTAATTACGTCACTCTAACCCAGCAGCAGAACCAGGGAGTGCATTAAAATGTAGAGGGAGGGAGGGAAAGAAGGAAATATATTGAGGGTATTCTGATTATCACTTTCAATCCTCGCATGTATTTTTTGTTATTGGTCAAATACCATTTGTTCACAAGAAATAGCAGTTATCTTGTTCAGTGTTCCATGGACCAGACCAGACCCCCTCCAAATATATTAAGAAGGTAGCCTAGACCCTAACTTTTTCTTATTTTAAAGGTAAATGTGAGGTGCTGTGTTACAGATGCAATTCGATTGGTCAAAATTTAAGCAAAACACAATTTATTCAAGCACTATAGTCAGAATGTAACAAAAGAAAGAAGGCATTAAAATAATTTAATGCTATGAGAATACTTAACAGAACACTGGTTCGAAAAACTATTATTATTTAACTATTCTGCGATAGAAACACCCCATAACCACACCCTTGGCAAAAGGCAAATTCAGAATGCAGGTTGTCTCACATGCAACCCCAATAGTGGCAGAGAACCCTTGCTTATGGCTGAAAGTTAAATGTAAAATCTCTGGTTCAGTAGGAGCTCGCCCACAACCACTCAGGATGCCTCTATTGTTCAAACTTTTTCAAAAAAACCAAGGATTCACAAGTTGTTTATCTTTTCATTGACTGCTCATCCCCTGTCCCTCAATCTCTTTTTAAAAGAAACTAGGACAAAATACACCTCTTCAAGCCACAGTATCGTTACCAGTGCATTAACCAGATGAGCATTTTTCTTTTAACCTGCATTAATCTGTAAGTCAATTGGAAACTTTGGATAGCTGATTTTAAATCTTTTTACTTTTGTAGTGACTCTGGCAATAGTGAGGCTTGGTTTCCAGCACACAATCCCAATGAGTCATGTCACAATGCTTCATCATGTTAGTGAGAACATGACAGGGCCATCTACAGAACTGACATAGTTTTCTTTAGTGATAGGCACTAAGATAGTCAATGACAAGTGAACTATCAAAACATTGTAAAGAAATGTGAAAAGTAAGACTATAAATGATCATAATAAAATACTGCAGATGCTGAACATCTGAAACAAACATAGAAAATGCTGGAAAATGTCAGCCGGTCTGGCAGCATTTGTGGAGAGAGAAACAGAGTTAATGTTTTGAGTCTGATATGACTCTCATGCAGCACAGATAAGTTATTGTGCTGATTGTGCTTGAAGGAGAGAACTTGATAGACATTTAACAAAGTACATCTTCAGCATATGCTTAAATGAAATCTGTAATAACTGTGCCCTAAGTCTCAAAGTGTCAGTTTTAAATCACTCCAAGAATTCAGGGAAAATTGACAAAGATGTTGCAAGGGTTGGAGGGTTTCAGTGTAGGGAGAGGTAGAATAGGCTGGGGCATTTTTTTCCCTGAAGTATCAGAGGCTGAGGGGTGATTTTATAGAAGTTTATAAAATCAGAAGAAGCATGAATAGGGTGAAGAGCCAAGGTCTTTTCCCCAGGCTAGGTTAGTCCAAAACTTAAGGAGATAGATTTAATATTAGTGGGGAAAGATTTAAAATGGAGCTAAGGGACAACATTTCCATGCAGGGAGTGGTGCGTGCATTGAATAAGCTGTCGGAGGAGATGGTGGAAGCATTTACAACATTTAAAAGACATCTGGATGGGTATAAGAGCAGGAAGGGAGAAGAGAAATATGGTCCAAATGCTGGCAAATGGGGCTAGATTAATTTAGAAAATCTGTTTGATATGGACAAGTTGGATCTAAGGCTCTGTTTCTGTGCTGTATATCCATCCGTATGACTCTCTATGATTCTGACACAACACAGTTATCCTGGTGAACAGTCATACCTGAGGAGCCACTGGTCACCTTTAATAATACAGGCATTGGTCTTACAGCCTATGTTTCTGTGGGACGCCTGACCCAAGAATTTTATTTTACATTGCCTGACTTCCTCCACTGAAAACACTTTAAATGGTTTCCCACCTGTCACTTGGCTGGGTCCCTTCTTTTAATGGTGGGGACAATGTGTTTTCTCTGCCTGGCTTCCCTTCCTTCTCCACTATTTCTCAACAGTACTTACTTTTCCAATATACCTGATCTACAAATGTTTCCAGACCCTAGTCTGCCTGAGCTTGTGTTAATTCATGACTGTCATCTGGAATGGCTGCCTGCTTGTCCCCTGCTAATCCCTGCTCCTCAGCGAACTAGGAATTCCAAAGGTGCCTGGTCAGACCATTTCCTTAGGGTGCAAAAATTACCAGTATGTTTTTAGCACTAACTGATATTCACTTAAAATAGCACCTTTTGCAGCACAATCTTTGATGTGGAAACCTTGTGAGTTGTTCCTGTCAGTCTAATCTCCCACAGAAGTGTGCATTGTGTTAGATCGGCCATGTTAACTGCTGTGCTGTTCGAAAGAAATAATGAAGGCATCCATCTCTCCTTAATGAAGTCTTGAATGAAATGGGTGAACCCAAATACTTCAGTGCTCAAGTCTGAATTTAGGGTGGTTTCCTAACCAGAGATATTGTTAATCGCACAGTGGTTAGCATTGCTGTCTCACAGCACCAGGACCCTAGGTTCAAGTCCAGCTTTGGGTGACTGTCTGTGCGGAGTTTATATGTTCTCCCTGTGTCTTGGGAAGTCTCCAGTAGTTGCGCTGGTTTCCTTCCACAGTCCAAAGATCTTGTTGGATCGGCCATGCTAAGTTGCCCCACTGTGTCCAAGGATGTGTAGGCTGTGTGGGTTAACCATAGTAAAGGGTTACAGGGATGGGCTGGGTCTGTGTGGAATGCTCTTCAGAGGGTCAGTGCAGACTCAATGGGTTGCATGGCCTCATTCTGCACTATAGGCAATCTCATGGGCACATTGGGCTTTTCTCTCCACACCTCAAATTGCTTCATCTTAAGTTTAGTTTCTCTTTCTTTTCCTGGAATTCTCACTTTGTTTTTAGATTCCTACCTGTTTTATTTTTATTTCTTCAAGCCATTCTCTCTCTCCTCCCTTCAGAATTCTCTTTCCACTTTTATTCTACATTGGAATTCCACTTTTGATCTCTGTTACTCCATATTAAATGTATCTGTTTCAGCACCCTCAATTTCCCCCTTGCCTATTTCACCAACTGCTTATAATTTCCGTTTTCCTGGCATTCAGATGGAATACTCTCCTGCTTAGCAATAACGTTAAATCTTCCATGATGAATCAAAATGCCATGGCTTCAGATGAAAGTCATATTTCTCAATGACACTCAAATGACTTGAAAATCAATGTTTCTTTCTCTTCCTTCACATTTTACACCATAAACATAAATAGATCACATGTGCCACGATACGATTATCCTCCTGCCCCCTCCCAAGTCTCTAACCACAAATACAAGTGGTCTGGACATTTCACCGTTTTCTCAGAATGCACTATCTTCAGACTCGGAAGAGTAGTAGGTCACTTTTACGATTAGATTCCCTACAGTGTGGAAACAGGCCCTTCAGCCCAGCCAGTCCACAGCGACACTCCGAAGAGTAACCCACCCAGACCAATTTCCCTCTGACTAACGCACCTAACACTATGGGCAATTTAGCATAGCCAATTTAAGGACAACTGACCCTGGTTCTGATCTGTAGATCAATTCTCTGATGGACAATGTTTTACCTCTGCACTAAGCCTGCATTCTGACTCAAAGGTGAGAAGTGTAGATTGTGAACTGTGTTCATGTTTTTAACTGTCATACTCTCCTTGCGTTGCAATATCATTTGTAGCATTTCTGTGGTTCTGACAGTTAATCTGCCTGTGCCAAAGGTGTTGTGATAGTCTTCTGCTTCATCAGCCGTAATAACCAGTCTGGTATGATCGTGATCTGGATAGCAACTTTAAATTCAGGTGGATGTCCATTGACATAAATAAGTTCTAGAATCCTGGATCATTGAAATTGCCAATTACTCACTGTTATCTTTTCAAAAGGAGTTTGCTTTCCTGTGTTAAGATCCTTGTAAGTGCAATCTCCTCCTTTGCTGAAACATGAAAGTCTATCGCCTCCATGAAGTCCAATCTTGAGATCTGTATCCTTCTTCTCTGATCGTGAAGCTATTGGGAAGTATTTTCTCTTTCCCATTTCCTGTCAATGTGCTGATTAATCTTGTAACTGTGTAGGTAAAGATAAATTCACCGTAGCCCTAGTTCACCATAGACAGTTCTCTCATTTAGAGTGAGATGGCTGGTGATCGCTTAACCTGAGGATCACCTCACTTCAGGTGAGGGCAGAGCTCGAGAAGAAGACTCTTTCATGGTAACCTGCGGTCTCCTCTACATTGTGGAGACTGGATGCCTCCTAGCAGAGCGCTTTAGGGAACATCTCCGGGACACCTGCACCAATCAACCACACCGCCCTGTGGCCCAACATTTCAACTCCCCCTCCCACTCTGCCGAGGATATGGAGGTCCTGGGCCTCCTTCACCGCCACTCCCTCACCACCAGACGCCTGGAGGAAGAACGTCTCATCTTCCGCCTCGGAACACCTCAACCCCAGGGCATCAATGTGGACTTCAACAGTTTCCTTATTTCCCCTTCCCCCACGTCACCCTAGCTCCAACTTCCAGCTCAGCACTGTCCCCTTGACTTGTCCTAACTGCCTATCTTCTTTTCCACCTATCAACTCCACCTTCCCCCCTGCCCCCGACCCATCACCTTCATCACCTCCCCCACTCACCTATTGTACTCTATGCAACTTTCTCCCCACCCCCACTCTCCCCTAGCTTATCTCTCCACGCTTCAGGCTCTCTGCCTTTATTCCTGATGAAGGGCTTTTGCCCGAAGTGTCGATTTTTCTGCTCCTCGGATGCTGTCTGAACTGCTGTGCACCATTAATCCAGAATCTGGTTTCCAGCATCTGCAGTCATTGTGTTTACCAAGCAGCCATCCAGCCATCTAAACTAACCAACCCTCAGCTTATAACGAGAAAGATATTTTAAATCTGTACTGTGTGATTACAGTTTAAAATCTGCTGTTCTTTAAGTTTGTATTCTTGTGTTCACTCAATGCTGTTTTGTATTGAATAACTGTAGAGCTTGCTATATTATGTACAATATTTTCTTGTCACCCTATATTTTAAATTTGTTAATTTTTTTAATGCTGTACTGAATTCTTCAATAAGACTTTACATGATATTATTGGCTGTCCTATGGTAATTTAATATTTCAGAGTTTTCTAATTGTTTCTTTCTGTATAGCTTATCAAGTTCTTCTGCCATTTCAGGGATCTTCTACCTTTTAAATGATTAAACTGGAGGTGATAAATGTCTTCTACAGTCTTCCCAACTTCTTCAGACAAGATGGCATTTTCTAGCTTACTTCTGGGTAAAATGAATGTTTTCCCTCAATGTAAAGCACCAAGCACTTTCTTTGAGACAAATTACGAGATTAAATTCTCCGACTGCAGCCTTTACAAATCTTCCAACAAAAATGGCAAGCAAATCATTGATTACTATCCTTTTAAATCTTTAAGTTTTCCTCATTTTTCAGCTTCTGCTATTATTTTTCAACAGGCTTTTGCTTTATTTGCTAATGTTCAGTTAAGTTAATCCCAAGAACCTCACAAGTCTGTCGAGCTATCAAAATTTATTTTCTATTCCTTTCACATTTCCTTGTAACTGCATCTCATGGCATCAGATGTCAATACTGCTGATGCTCCCTGCCAGGCGTAAGAAATCCCTTTTGACACAGCCTTGTCTTCCCCCTCAGATATTTGCATTGCTTTTCATAAAATTATTCCTTTCTCACTTGAGTTTCTCTAACATGACTTCTCACAATCTTCAGTTGCTCCTTACAAAGTTTCCTTTCCGACAGCCACTGTATTTTTGAAGTGTTTCTGGCTTTTCTCTCTTTTCCTGCCCATGTTCCTGCCCTGGTGCTTCTAACCTCGTTTTCAAGGAGGATTTGCCTTTGGAGTGCAGCAGTTGCTAGTTGCTGTTTCCACAACTGTTGGAGCCTCATTCTATCAACAATCCCATTTCAGCTGCTGACTGCTTGTCTGTGCCATCTTAAAACAGTAATACTCTTAAAGTAATAAACACATAGAACATAGAACAGTACAGCACAGAACAGGCCCTTCAGCCCACGATGTTGTGCCGACCACTGATCCTCATGTATCCAACCTCAAATTTTTGTGACCATATGTATGTCGAGGAGTCTCTTAAATGTCCCCAATGACCCTGCCTCCACAACTGCCTCCACAATTTCTCTCAAATTAAAAGATCAGGTTTAACATTTGCACAGTGACACTTTCTCAGAATCTACTGCCAGACTTGCTGATCTTTTCCAGCAATATTTGTTTCTGATTTCCAACATCTGCAGTTCTTTCTGCTTTCAGAAGATCAGGTACCTAATCCACAATTCTGGATAAATATCATTTATTCATGTGGATCCACAACATTCCTAGGGTTGTTGGGTAATTTATCGCTCTCTGTTGTTTTGCTATGAGTTTGTCTCTTTATTTATGTTCAGATTAGACTTCAAGGAGTTTCTTCAAACAAATCTGCATTATATAAATGTTGACCCTGTAGTGGCCATCTCTGTCCTCAATTACACATGTTCAAAGCATCTACATTATACTTCTGTGACTGTAATATCATTGTATACCTCATCTGCAAATTCACAAGTCTGTCGAGCTGTCAAAATATTTTTAAGGCAAAGATGGATAGATTTTTGAAAGGAACTACGGGTTATGTAAGCGGGCGGGTAAGTGGTGCTGAGTCCATGAAAAGATCAGCCGTGATTTTATTGAATGGCAGAGCAAGCTTGATGGGTCGGATGGCCTACTCCTGCTCTGATTTCTTATGTTCATGTGTTTTTATCATATTTGTGATATAAACTGCATGATTAAAATATTTGTATATAATTTATTTGAAATTTGGTTTGTGGCTCATGGGTTTTCTGCATGTCTGAGTTAATAATTAACTTTTAAGTATTTCTGTAACCATGTTGTTTCTTTTTAAGACAGTTTGTGCAAGCTAACTTTGGAGCATGAATGGGTTTTTTGTTCCTTTAGCCTGTTTTACAATTTGGTAAGTTCGACTTTTAAGATCCATTAGAAATTTCCAGGTTTAGTTTTTTTTTTAGGTTCAGAGGAAGCACACATAGCTTAGAGCTTTGCTTTGTTTTTGGCAGTGCAGTGAAGTGTGTAGATGTACAGAGCAGTCTTTCTGTGAAGGGAGAAATATACCATAGCAAGCTGACTTTTGAGTACAGAGTTAGTGACAGACCAAACCAGAAGCACTGGGATTAACAAAAACTGAAGAGGTTATTTGAAGCTCAGTACATTTAAGATCAGAAGTATGATTGGTCCAGGAAGAAGCTGACAGCATTCTGTAAGTTATGTAAGTTATGTCAGGATATGCAGGTCTTTGGACACCTCCATCGTCAGACCACTGCGAAACGATGGTTGGAGGAAGAACGCCTCATCTTCCGGCTAGGAACCCTCCAACCACAAGGGATGAACTCGGATTTCACCAGTTTCCTCATTTCCCCTCCCCCCAGCCTGTCTCAGTCAAATCCATCAAATTCAGCACCGCCTCCCTAACTTGCAATCTTCTTCCCGACCTCTCCGCCCCCACCCCAATCTGTCCTATCACCCTCACCTTGACCTTTTTCCACCTATCACATTTCCGACGCCCCTCCCCCAAGTCCCTCCTCCCTATCTTTTATCTTAGCCTGCTGGACAAACATTCCTCATTGCTGAAGAAGGGCTAATGCCCGAAACGTCGATTCTCCTGTTCCCTAGATGCTGCCTGACCTGCTGCGCTTCTCCAGCAACACATTTCCATCTCTGATCTCCAGCATCTGCAGACCTCATTTTCTCTTCAAAGATTTCAACCTACTGCGAATCCTCTTACAAGGATGCCTTCCTTGAAGAAGCTCTCTTTCTCCCTCTACAAAGGTTTCAGTGAGTCCCTTTCTCACTGCACCCCCCAGGTCATCTCCTCTGCTCAGAAGCTCTTCAGCCACATTCTCAAACAGACTCGCTACCACAGCCACATCTCCTTCCTCAGCACCTTCCTACGGAACCGACTTATCCCGCACGGACTCCGGACTACGTTCCGACCAACAAAACTTGGACCCAACCAGGACAACCAGTACCTACAACAAATCAGAAGCCTCCAGCAACAGACGTCCCTCCGGATCCTCCGCTCCACACTTGCAGCCATGCGCCGCTACCTACATTCCCTGCAACTCGACCTACCCCAGCTCAGGACAACACTCTCACAGACCTGCAAAGGACCTCTACTGTTCTTCATCCACAGAAGGATCCATAAACTAAACAAACAGTTCTTCCTGGCCATATCAGAAATCAAAGACAGTAAGTACCAAAAACTTTCATGTACTTACCCCCACACTCCAGATTCCTCAACTGTTCGAGAACCTTCCATCGGCCTCCGAAATCAGTCTGGCGCCATTACGCACGCGGCCGCTACATCGCCTGCTGCAATACCTGCCGCCGCCGCCGATGACGTCACCTCCGCCCCCACCGACCTCGCAGCCTCCGCGATCGCCGCTCAGACAACCGCCTCCGCGATCGCCATGAAGACAATCGCAGGCAGATTCGCGACCTCCGCGGCTATGGGGAATAACTCTGTCTCTGCGGTCGCCACAGCCACTTCCGCCCCCACTGACGTCACTGAACTACAGGCCCACAACGCCGCATGTGTCTCCGCCCCCACGCCGATCTCCACGCCTAACCACGCCCCCCCGGCGAGTTCCGTCACTTCGCCTAACCCCGCCCCTTCGCCGATCTCCGACTTCATGCCTAACCCCGCCCCTTCGCCTATCGCCATCACCACGCCCGACCCTGCCCCCACGCCGATCTCCGTCCCCGCCCCCAGACCTAACCCCGCCCCTACACCCAGCTCCAGCCCCACACCAGGTCCTCGCTCCCATCCCTGCCGTGTTTTCACTATCCCTCCAGACCTACCCCTCTCTGAGGATGAAAGATCAGTCCCAAGCAGAGGCCTCACCTTCATTCCCCTACGCTCCCGGATTGATGAATTCAACACGCGGCATGACATTGAACAATTCTTCCGCCGCCTTCGCCTCCGCGCCTATTTCTTTAACCAAGACTCCCGCCCACCCTCTGACGGCCCCTTCTCCCGCCTCCAACACACCCCATCCACCTGGACACCCCGTGCTGGCCTCCTACCTGCCCTCGACCTGTTCATATCCAACTGCCGCCGCGATATTAACCGCCACCTGAACTCCCCCACCCCTCTCACCCACTCCAACCTCTCACCTTCGGAAAGCGCAGCCCTCCACTCCCTCCGTTGCAACCCCAACCTCACTATCAAACCAGCAGACAAGGGAGGCGCGGTAGTAGTTTGGCGCACCGACCTCTACACCGCTGAGGCCAAACGCCAGCTCGCAGATACCTCCTCCTACTGCCCCCTTGACCATGACCCCAACCCCCACAACCAAACCATCATCTCCCAGACCGTCCATAACCTCATCACCTCGGGGGATCTCCCATCCACCGCCTCCAACCTCATAGTCCCACAACCCCGCACCTCCCGCTTCTACTTCCTGCCCAAAATCCACAAACCTGACTGCCCCGGACGACCCATTGTCTCCGCCTGCTCCTGCCCCACCGAACTCATATCCGCCTACCTTGACACCGTCCTGTCCCCCTTAGTCCAAGAACTCCCCACCTACGTTCGGGACACCACCCACGCCCTCCACTTGCTCCATGATTTTCGCTTCCCCGGTCCCCAACGCCTTATTTTCACCATGGACATCCAGTCCCTGTACACCTCCATCCCCCATCACGAAGGACTCAAAGCCCTCCGCTTCTTCCTTTCCCGCCGTACCGACCAGTCCAAAAACGCACATCCCAGATGGCCTCCTTCTCCAAGGACCGCAATTTCCCCCCCGACGTGATCGACGATGCCCTCCACCGCATCTCTTCCACTTCCCAATCCTCCGCCCTTGAACCCCGCCCTTCCAACCGCCACCAGGACAGAACCCCACTGGTCCTCATCTACCACCCCACTAACCTCCATGTAGCGCATCCCCTCCCCTATCAGCATTCCGTAAAGACCACTCCCTCCGTGACTCCCTCGTCAGATCCACACCCCCCACCAACCCAACCTCCACTCCCGGCACCTTCCCCTGCAACCGCAGGAGGTGCAAGACTTGCGCCCACACCTCCCCTCTCACCTCCCTCCAAGGCCCCAAAGGAAACTTCCATATCTGCCACAGATTCACCTGTACCTCCACACATATCATCTATTGCATCCTCTGTACCCGATGTGGCCTCCTCTATATTGGGGAGACAGGCCGCCTACTTGCGGAGCGTTTCAGAGAACACCTCTGGGACACCCGGACCAACCAACCCAACCACCCTGTAGCTCAACATTTCAATTCCCCCTCCCACTCCACCAAGGATATGCAGGTCTTTGGACTCCTCCATCGTCAGACCACAGCGAAACGACGGTTGGAGGAAGAACGCCTCATCTTCCGGCTAGGAACCCTCCAACCACAAGGGATGAACTCGGATTTCACCAGTTTCCTCATTTCCCCTCCCCCCAGCCTGTCTCAGTCAAATCCATCAAATTCAGCACCGCCTCCCTAACCAGCAATCTTCTTCCCGACCTCTACGCCCCCACCCCAATCTGTCCTATCACCCTCACCTTGACCTTTTTCCACCTATCACATTTCCGACGCCCCTCCCCCAAGTCCCTCCTCCCTATCTTTTATCTTAGCCTGCTGGACAAACTTTCCTCATTCCTGAAGAAGGGCTAATGCCCGAAACGTCGATTCTCCTGTTCCCTAGATGCTGCCTGACCTGCTGCGCTTCTCCAGCAACACATTTCCATCTCTGATCTCCAGCATCTGCAGACCTCATTTTCTCTTCTTGTAAGTTATGTAAGCCTACTAAGGTGTTAGGAAAATATTTCCTTTCTCTGGTTTGACTGCTGTATAAGGAGTGCGTTCGGATACTATACCAGGGATGCTGGTTTTGTTTAGAATTTTTAAGTTAGTGTTCTGGGATTAATAGATTTGCTGCTTGTTTGAAAATGTTTGAATCTGTAAATAGTTTGGTTTATTGTATTTTATCTTCATTTCTCTTGGTTGACAAACTTTTCTTTTGTTGTTACAACAAACTCTGTAACATCGTGTGCTTATGTTTCAGAGTCAGAACACCTCATTAAAATGAAAAAGGAACAATAAATGATGTATCAAACCAGGTTTGAGTCTGGGATCTGGCTTGTACAGTAATAACAACAGCTGGGACCATAACAGGTTCAAAACCCTGCTGTGAAGCTGTGGTAAATGAAACAGTTTGGAAAACTCGAGGGAAATACACTGTTAATAATGCACTTTTAACAACAGAATACTATTTTGTCTTTGTAAAATAAAACACCCTAGTTTAAGCTCAGTTCGATCGTTGTGTCCTCTTTTTAAGTGCCTCAGATAATGAGAGATATTGAGGCTTTAGAAGGGGTACAGCAAAGACCTTAGATGCTGAGATTATGATTCCCTTCATAGGGTAACACACAACCAAGAGGCACAGTTTCAGAACAAAAGATCTCCCATTTAAGATTGATACGAGGAGAAGTATTCTCTCTGAGAGGATTGTTAATGTGTCGAATTCTCTTCCCCAGACAGCAATGTCACTTGGATTAGTGAAATTGTTCAACAGGTTTTTGATCTACAAGGGAGTCAAATATTATCAGGAGCAGGCGGGGGAAGTGGAAATGAGGACATAATAAAGTTAGCCACAATCTTATAAAAAGCAGAGCAGGCTTAACAAACTCAGAAATTCTATTCCTGTTTCTATGCCATACATTCTGATTGATCAGCATCTCTGGCTCTGAAAAACTGATTCTACAAATGCGGAGCTACATTCACAAAGAACAGCATTTAAAGTGTGTAGCATTCTCATCAAATGTTTTAAAAATCTCCACTGTGATAATTATGTTTCTTTCTTAGCTTGCATCTTCCAAATTTATTTTTGTATTTCACTCATTGATGTAGAATTGAGTTACATTGGCAACTTTTTACTTCCTCCATTATTGTCCCTGTCTCTTCTTCAATCAGCGTATTCAATCAGTCTGGCTGTTACTTGTCCTGCCCTTCGATGCCTCAGATCCTCTATCGGAAATCCTAAATTGATATTGGCATTGCGAAACAGGAAATGTACATTCTCAAAAGTAAGTGATTAACCTTTTATCGGGAGACAGTGACTGGTGATCTGAAAACATCGGGTGATTTCTGCACAGAAATCTGGGGAGCGTTGCTGGCCATCTTAGAATTTCTAAACCAGGGTTCACGAAAAGTCAGCCTGAAGTGGAACTGTGAGTGCCAGCTTGAAAGATTGGGAATTTGCAATGAAATTATTCTGAGACATAAATGGAATCAGAACTAGTCCTCATCCGTCCAACTTTCTGTGCACAATCATTAACAAGACTGTCTCCCAAGATTTACAAATTTCTATTGGCATTTGATAAACTGTGAAATGAATCAATCATTACAGCAAACAACTCAAATGTGAAATGAACTCTGATGCCTGTGCATACAGACATAAAAGGAATAAGAGACAGAAAACTGGGAAATTGCATTTCATGATTTTATTATATTATATCGTTTTAGAAGCTATTGTAATGAGAAGATTCCAGAGAATAGAGCAGGCAGCTGTGTGGTGTTAGGATCACATTTACACCAACTCAGATTTCGCTGCAGACAACGTCCACCTTCAACAGAAACATGCACATCTGTGGAGAGTATCACAGCTCCAAGAGTTTATCACAGCGAGTGTCAGAACCAAGAAAGAACCAAGTAAAAGGGCTACACAATCAAAGTGTGGGAATAGTGAGACTGTCTCTATGTTCTCATTTCTAAACCAGATCCAGTGTCCTTAGTCTGTTTCTATAAAAACCCACCCTGACAAGGGATTTAATCACATTCATTTGTTGTAAGTTAATGTGGAGCACTGCTGAGCACAGTCCACAGACTATTGCCAATGGTATAACTTTATTCAGAGCCATTCAAGAAATGAAGACTTGCTCCATTACTCTGTGCAGCTATGTGACAACTGCAGTGCTGGGGTACTATGTGATCACTGCATGTCAACTCAGAAATACCAATCAGGGTGTGTTTTTAATGAGAAAGTAAAGGAAGGAATTAAGCAGCCTTAGCCAAGCCCACACGGTTGTTCCCCACGTCGAAAATGGAATAATATTCCCCAATGAAAACATCTCCCAGAATCCAGAGGCTTCCACCAGAAACACCAAATCCACTCATGCAGCTTCTTTGGTTGTTGTAAGTGCTCTGTAAGGAAAACAAGCACAGTTAACACTGGCTCATATCATCATCACCTTTAGTCAGCATTACATTATTGAAGAGTATTGAATATATTCAATGCATTCCATTAAATCTTTTGAAATTTTAGGTATATTCTAGCACAGTATAGTTGTCCAAAAACATACCTGCAAAGTGTAGGCTTGTGGGGGAAGAGGGAAGTCAACTCCATTGATTGTGAAGACCACATTGGGCATGTTGTACAGATTGTTACAGTTTATGGTGTCCTGCAAGGAAACAGAGACAGTATTCAGTCACTGTGTCCATGTAAGGATTTATAAAAAGAAAATCATGGCGCATTAACATAACTCTAACATAATTTCAGAACGCAATTATGTGTCGCAATCTGAATGCACAAATAAAAGTGAAAGATTAATGAAAGGAATGACAGTTTTGAGGATGTAATTTACTTCCTTTTAGGATTAACTATTAATATTTCTGAATATTTGTTGAAGAGTTACTGGACTCAAAATGTTATCACTGCTTTCTCCCCACAGATGCTTCCAGACCTGCTGAGTTTCACCAGCAATTTCAGTTTTGTTTTGAATATTTGTGTTCATATTATAGATATTATAGAAGAATACAGCGCAGTACAGGCCCTTTGGCCCTCGATGTTGCGCCGATCCAAGCCCACCTAACCTATACTAACCCACTATCCTCCATATACCTATCCAATGCCCGCTTAAATGCCCATAAAGAGGGAGAGTCCACCACTGCTACTGGCAGGGCATTCCATGAACTTACGACTCGCTGAGTGAAGAACCTACCCCTAACTTCAGTCCTATATCTACCCCCCTTAATTTAAAGCTATGCCCCCTTGTAATACCCGACTCCATACGCGGGAAAAGGTTCACACTGTCAACCCTATCTAACCCCCTAATCATCTTGTACACCTCAATCAAGTCACCCCTAAACCTTCTTTTCTCTAATGAAAACAGCCCCAAGTGTCTCAATCTTTCCTCATACGATCTTCCTTCCATACCAGGCAACATCCTGGTAAACCTCCTCTGCACCCGTTCCAGTGCCTCCACATCCTTCCTATAGTATGGCGACCAAAACTGCACACAATATTCCAGATGCGGCCGCACCAGAGTCTTATACAACTGCATCATGACCTCAGGACTCCGGAACTCAATTCCTCTACCAATAAAAGCCAGTACGCCATATGCCTTCCTCACTGCACTATTTACCTGGGTGGCAACTTTCAGAGATCTGTGTACATGGACACCAAGATCCCTCTGCTCATCCACACTACCAAGTATCCGACCATTAGCCCAGTACCCCATCTTTTTGTTATTCTTCCCAAAGTGAATCACCTCACACTTAGCTACATTGAATTCCATTTGCCACCTTTCTGCCCAGCTCTGCAGCTTCTCTATGTCCTGCTGTAACCTGCCACATCCTTCCTCACTGTCAACAACTCCTCCGACTTTTGTATCATCCGCAAACTTGCTCACCCAACCTTCTAACCCCTCTTCCAGGTCATTTATAAAAATGACAAACAGCAATGGTCCCAAAACAGATCCTTGCGGAACACCGCTAGTGACGGCACTCCATGAAGAAACTTTGCCATCAACTACTACCCTCTGTCTTCTTCCATCCAGCCAATTCCTAATCCAAACCTCCAACTCACCCTCAATGCCATATCTCCGTATTTTCTGCAGTAGCCTACCATGGGGAACCTTATCAAACGCCTTACTAAAATCCATATATACCACATCTACCGCTTTCCCCTCATCAACCTCCTTCGTCACCTTTTCAAAGAATTCAATAAGGTTTGTGAGGCACGACCTGCCCTTCACAAAACCATGCTGACTATCCTTGATCATATTATTCCTATCCAGATGTGCATAAATCCTATCCCTTACAATTCTCTCTAAGACTTTGCCCACAACAGAAGTGAGACTCACCGGCCTATAGTTACTAGGGTTATCCCTACTCCCCTTTTTGAACAAGGGAACCACATTTGCTATCCTCCAGTCTTCTGGCACTACTCCAGTAGACAAAGAGGACATAAAAATCAAGGCCAATGGCTCTGCAATCTCCTCCCTTGCTTCCCAGAGAATCCTAGGATAAATGCCATCAGGCCCAGGGGACTTATCTATTTTCACCTTTTCCAGGATTTCCAACACCTCTTCTCTACATACCTCAAAGCCATCCATTCTACTTATTTGTGACTCAGTATTCACATCGACGACAATGCCCTGTTCCTGAGTAAATACTGAAGAAAAGTATTCATTCAGTGTCTCCCCAATCTCTTCCGCCTCCACACGCAACCTCCCACTACTATCCTTGACTGGACCTATTCCTACCCTAGTCATTCTTTTATTCCTAACATACCTATAGAAAGCCTTAGGGTTTTCCCTAATCCTACCGACTAAGGACCTTTCATGTCCCCTCCTTGCTGCTCTTAGCTCTCTCTTCAGGTCCTTCCTGGCTACCCTATAACTCTCAATCGCCCCAATTGAACCTTCACGTCTCATCTTGAGATAGGCCGCCCTCTTCCACTTAACAAGGGATTCCAATTCCTTATTAAACCACGGCTCCCTCGCACGACTCTTTCCTCCCTGCCTGACAGGTACATAATTATCAAGGACACTCAATAGTTGCTCCTTGAACAAGCTCCACATATCATTTACACTCTTGCCTTGGAGTCTACTTTTCCAAGCCTCACCGCATCATAATTTCCCTGACCCCAGCTATAACTCTTGCCCTGTAGTACACACTTATCCCTCTCCATCACGAGTGTAAAAATCACCGAATTATGGTCACTATCCCCAAAGTGCTCACCTACCTCTAATTCTAACACCTGGCCTGGTTCGTTACCCAGAACCAAATCCAGTATGGCCTCACCTCTTGGTATGGCCTCACCTCTTCATCTTAACTTTAAAGTGAGAACTGTTTTTTGGATTAAACGTTTTTTCCTTCTAAAGCTGCACTCTATTTCAGAAGAAACTTCTGTCCGAGAATGTGCAGTTTCAAAAATGTAAAGTCTCTTTACCTGAATATTACTGCAAATACTGATGTATTTTGCATAATTTCTGAAGGCGTATGCTGACTATAGTGACTATTGTCACATCTCGATTAGAATTCAACATGTACTTCCAATAATTGCATCTTTGTCCCTCCACCCAAGCTGCTAGAAACTGATAGGCTTTTGTTGAGCAAATTGTCAATGAGAATTTGCAACATTTTTGCAAATATATTCATCTGCATTTTGTAATAACCTAAATGTTAGAAGTGCATTAAAACATGCCATCTCTACCTGGCCATAGTAACTTGGAATTGCTCCAATGTACTGCTGAATGGTGTTGATGGGTGTGCTGGGACCAACAAGGAGAGAAGTGCCAGTGTCAACAATGGCTGGACAACCTCCACTGCAGGCCACAACCTGCCCATTGATTGTCACCCTGAGGGAGAGAAATGAATCAAGAGTTAACGAACATTCAAAAGCTCCCAAACTGATTGGGCTAAATGAACAATACAAAATTGAGCCAGTTCAAAGTATCGATCCGAGTTGTGGATGGGGGTAATCCCTTACCGGTCAATGAGGATTTGCCAGTAGGCCTCACGAGTGACGGGAACCCAGTGAATTTGACCTGTGTAGTGACTTGAGTCAATTCCACCAAACACAATTTCACTTCCAGATGCACCGTCCTGTCTGTAAAACATAGAAGAGTCAGAAGCAAGCTGAGAAGCAAAGAAAAACATCATTGCCATCAGCATATTTTTGGTTTATAGAACTAGTACTTGGTGCTGAGACTTCCTGTATTGTGTCAACGTCATTTTCAGAAATCCCTCGTCAAAAGTCATTGAGTATAAGCTTACCATAAGTACTCTGGGCAACACTAACAAATCCATCAGATACTAACTGCTCAAGTTGAACAACTATGTCTTTTCAATCAATTAAACAGGTTATAATCTGTGCTCTGTTCGATTTTATTGCTTTCAATTCAGAATTGAGTTGATGACGCCAGAGAAAAGATTCAAAGTTGAAATCAAATCACTTTGAAAGAATGAATTTGAATTGATGCATTCATTTCACATCATCAAGATAGCTGTAAATGCCCCACAATCAATTCATTTGTTTGAGTAGTGTTAGGTGAAGGGGTAAATGTTGGGGAATGGGTTTGGGTGGGTTACGCTTTGGCGGGTCGGTGTGGACCTGTTGGGCCGAAGGGCCTGTTTCCAAACTGTAAGTAATCTAATCTAAAAAAAAGTGTCTTTAATATTGCGGACAAACCTAGCAAGACTTGTAATCAGCAGCTGTAGGAACTCAGTAGAAATATAGCATGTACTTTATTTTCTGAAACAAAAAATATTTCAATCTCAGCCTTAAGTTTTTTCAACAATGGAGCATTCTCAAGTGTCATGTGTGCAGATGCAAAATGTTCAGATGTTCTGATTTGATACAATCCTCAACATTTCAGCCAAAATGACAGCCCATTAACCCTGGGATCGTGCCACTGTATTCTAGGTTGCACAGCTCAGAGGGTAACTTACTAACACTTTCTACCCGGCTATATGCCTTGTGAATCTTTCGAGAAATTCAACCTTGGAGAAATACAGAGGTGATACTCCATTTTCCAGGCATGCAGTGTAAGTTTTAATTCGACTGCACTTAAAGCATCTATTCCAATGTTTGCAACTGCCAACCAAAGTTTCAGTCTTTCTCTCTCAGTCTCTCTCTCTCTAAGTGACCACACCTCTATTTAATTAATCATAGGGAGTAGTGACAGGCGACAGTTCATTGAACATCAAAGAGATCACCTCTCCGTCTTCTGAATTCCATGGAATATAGAATGGATTTACTGAGCTGAGTGAACCTTTGATCAACTGCACATTGGGAACCAAAAAGCACATAGGTCTTTCATGTGTGAGGTATTGTACCACACTATAGAATTGACTCTCACATGTTACTCAAATTCACCATTGAGTTTGATTTCATGACATCCCAACACAGGAAAAAGGATATTCATAGTTCAGGCAAGATAAGTATTTTGACTGAAACATTCACCGGTCTGAACGGACTACACCCGCTCCAAAGCCAATGAAAATATCCACTTCATGCTTCATTCAGGGGCAAACAGTAAGGACCATGTGAGAAGTGCTTACCTGGACAGGTAGACAGAAAAGAGAGGCTCATCCACCAGATGCTGAGACATTAAGTTCTCAAACACAGTTGTAGCTCCTGATGCTGCAAGAGATGGGTAGCCCATTCCCAGAATTCCGTCAAACTTAACGTAGGAAAAGAAGCCACCGGGTTCACTAGTGCTGAGACCAAATTCCTGACTGCGGATGTTGATGTTTGAAATCTAGGAAGATAAGGTCAAGTGAGTAAACCTGAAGAATTCAGCAAAACATTGTCTTGTGAATTAAACTTTCCCCATAAATTGCTGCAACATTTCTTGTCAAGTCGGCTTCTCAACACCCACACAGCTAATAATGAACACCAATGAGATAAATTGACAATAAAACCTTTTTAAGGAATCCTGGCTTGTGGATACATTTTGGAAAAACAATGAAGGAGAAAATGTATGTCCCTGCTTGAATAGTAGCTTGTGGTTATTTCCATTCAGTTCACTGGGAACCAAGAATACTCCAGTACACTCAGTCTGCATTATTTGTACAACTGTGTTTGATCTCACAATTTTTGGATTCAGAGTGTTACTTCTTTGCTACAGCAGATACCCAAAACATGTGATATTTTATATCCAACACAATAGACATAAGGATGTGAATTGGCCCAATTGGCTGGGAATATAGGAAACACCTTTGTCAAATTTCTAATGTGAAGAATTCTGGCAAGATTTATTTCAAATCATTATCTTGTAATTTGGCACGCACTCTGCAACTTTCTCATTACGTATCCACACAATGTCTTGGCTTCTAATTGAAACAACACGTTAGTTGGACTGCAAGAATTTAATGTCTGCACTTTCTAGATGTAACATTAGACACCAATTATCTGTGTTGTGTCATTTGATTTATTTGATGAAGTTCACAATTGACTTACTCTGACAGTGTCATATCCCAATATTCCATTCATGGCGCCTGTTCCATACTGGATAGATACATCCTGGTTGTTTGAATGGTATGTTGAAGATGCACTGGGATTGAATCTGTGATGCATTGCTGTAATGGAACATACGTGTCATGATATTAATAAGAAATGTTTGAGCAATTAATCGAACACAGGAAGAGAGATTTGTGTGAATAAAATCATCTATTACTTCACATTTGAAAAATGTTTCAGTTTTGACTAAGAATCCTTTCCAAATTCCTGAACCTTCCTACATGTTTACCTGTTGCCTTTCCTTTCAGGAGAAATCCTGAAAGGCATTTTGTGTTCATGTGTGATGAGGTTCTCTGAGCAGGACATAACGCTTGCTTGTATACATTCACCCACATATATACATTCTGGTGCACTGGGGGAATGCCCTTCAGTTAGCATCCTCATTGATATAGCTTAAAAATACAATAATCAAATACACTTAGACACCAGAATTCTTCCAGGGTGGAACAATGTTTGGTCAAAAGCTGGGGATATTCTCTTGAGCATTGAGGGAAATTGAGGATGTTGTGAAACTTGAAAGGATTCAGAAAAGATTTGCAAGGATGTTGCCAGGGTGGGAGAAATTGAGCAATAGGGAGAGGTGGAATAGGCTGGTGCTGTTTTCCCTGGAGCGTCAGAGGCTGGGGGCTGTCCTTATAGAGGTTTATAAAATCATGAGGGGCATGAATAGGATAAACAGACAAGGTCTTTTTCTTGGGGTGGGGAAGTCCAGAACTACAGAGCATAGGTTTAGGGTGAGAGGGGAAAGACATAAAAGGGACTGAAGGGACAAGTTTTTCACACAGAGGGTGGTGCATGTATGGAATGAGCTGCCAGAGGAAGTGGTGGAAGCTGGTACAATTACAGCATTTAAGAGGCATTTGGATGGGTATATGAATCGTAAGGGTTTGGAGGTGGTTGGATCAAGTGCTGACAAATGGGACTAGATTGGGTTAGTATATCTGGGTGTATGGACGAGTTGGATCAAACAGTCTGTTTCTGTGCTGTACATCTCTGTGACTGTATGAGTAACTGAAGAAGATTAGAATTTCTTGTGATATTTTAGACAAGTGGTTCGAGCAAAGCTTTTGCCATCAGCTAATCAGATGAGGGGCAGGATTCAGGGATTTGAGCAAGAGATGCAAAAGGATATCAGGAGGTACTTTTCTTTCCGCAAGTGGTACTGATTGGCAGTTGCTGCCTACGAGGGTGACAGTCATCAAACTGACCAATTACTTAAAAAGAAATTTGATGGGATTTCGAGGGAATCAACCAGTGGAGCTGTGGTGCTGAAGCCGGGAATGACACTGACACCACAGAGACCAACATGAATTTGAAAGACTGAAAGTTATTCTGAGATTCCAGGACATAGTGTCAAGAAGAATTCACCTTCATATGACACTTTTAATTTGTTTCGTTTATTTATAACATTGAAGAGACTTTCTACATTCTTTCAGCCTTTCAATCTGATTTGTCATTTCAAACACAGCACTATCTTTTGCTGCAATGTTCCTGCCCATCTATCTCTTTGTCTTCTATCCTTGCCTCATTTCTGAACATTGGACCATACACATCTATTGGATTGTTCCTGCTAATAGGCAAAGTTCCTGCTAATTGCCTTCTGCAGGATGGCTGAGCAGGAAGGCCTTCAGCTCTTACCACTTACTATCAGGCGTATCATATTTCCAGGTTGGCAGTCAACCTGTTTCTCTGTGTGATAGACGTACTTTCCATGGCCAGCAATTTCTCATGTGGAATCAACCTTGGAGTTTCCGTCCCACATGAAGTGAAGATATATGAAAGCAGCAAGACCTCTTACCTTGGAGTACAAACTGGTAATTATTTTAAGTTAATGTTAAGTTTTTAGAGTAGGTTCACTCAAATGTTTGTCCATTTCCAGAGGAAGCCGTTGCTAAAACCATCAAGAAATTAGCATTCGAATAAATTTCTTTCCAAGCCTTTTGATGGTTTACAAAGCTCATAGCTAAGCTACAAATACTCAAGAAATGTCATTCTCTTTCAATCTTGTTCTACAGCTGAATTCAACAAGAAGAGTGGTCATGTAGAGAAACATGTTTAAATCGGCAGTAACATTTACTCACTGCATGACTGTTCAGAGCAGTAAACTGAAGGGACCCAGAGGTTGGATGAGCCAGTGTCAAAGATGACGGTGAAACTCTGTGGTGGATTCCCAATGCTGATTGCTCCATAGTATGACAACTGTCAGCAAGAACGAGAAGAGCACAACTTATCAACTGGGAATATAGTGAGCAACGCGTGTTATTCATCTTGTTATATTCTATACCCTTTAACAAAGGTAAATCCCCCCATAACCACTTTATGAAATAAATGACATAGAAGCAGTCAAGTTCGTTTGGAAGAATAAGTGATCTTTCTGTTCTGTTGTTTTGTTGAGTAATATATCCCATTGCTAAGATAATGCTACATTTCAATTTTCACCCTTTTGATCTCAAATCATATCTCAAATCCAACTGTTGTTAAAAATAATGCCAAACTGTTACACTAGACTAGCCAGCAGCCCTATCACAGTTAATTAAGTGCACACTGTAATATCAACCATTGGTGAGAACAGGCATCATCAGTAACTTCTTACACTGCAACAGAAACTTTGACTTTAGATTGGATTTGGTATTCTGCATCAAGCTCCATACAATCAGAGAATAGTTACAAGCAAAGCAGAAGGCCATTCATTGCAGCATGTCTTGCTGACTCACTGCAACAGCAACTCATGCAGTCCTCCTCCACTATCTTCCCCCACAATCCTGTAAGCATTTTTATTCAGTTAATTCTCCAGTTTCATTTTGAAAGCTACAATTGAAGTAGCCCCATCCACCGTGTTAAGCAGTGCATTGGAGATCCTAGTCAATAGCTGTGCTCAATTGTTTTTCCTCAAACTCCATTTCTTCCTTTCCTAATCACCGTTCCTCCAATGGGGAGCTTCCATTCTGTCCATACTCTCCTGATCCTTCATGATTCAGAATCTTCCAACAAACTTCTTTTTGACTCAATCTTCGTCACACAGAACAGCCTTCCACCCGTGTGAACTATCCCTGTGACTGGGATTCCTGGTCACCTCCGAACCCATTCTCGTAAATCTTTTCTGGACCTTCTCTAATGCGTCATTCCTTAAATGTTGTGTTTGGAATGGACATAATGCTCTAGTTCAGGCTGAATCAGTGTTTTATACAATAACGTCCTTGCACCTATGTTCTGTGCAATTATCTATAAAGCCCATGTACCTTATTAATTAATTAGTTCTGCCACCTTCAAACAATTTGTGCATGTGTACAATAAGATCTCTTAACTCATGTACCCTCTTTACTTCATATTGTCTCTCTGCCCTTTCTACTGCAATGTATAACTTCACACAACTACGGTAAATTTCATCTGATAAGTGTTTGCCTAATCCAGCGAACTATCTCTGTCCTCTTCATTTTGACTACTACATTTCTCACAGTTCACATTACTTCTGAATTTTGTTTCACCTGCAAAGTTTGTCACTGTGCCCTGCATATCCAAGTACCGATCATTGAAATAGACCAAGATCTTTAAATATTGATCCCAGGGGAAACCAATCTTATACCTTCTTCCAGACTGAAAAAGATAACTTCTCATCACAACACTTCACTACTTGTCACTCAGTCAACTTTATATCCAGAGTGCTAATTTCATTCAACAGGTTTTAACTGTATTGGAAAGCTTGGTATATGGCATTTGGTCAAATGATTTTAGGTCATCCACACATTATGACGACCTGTTATTTGAAAAAAAATCAATCAATTGACAATTTCCCGAATTAATCCATATTTCTCTGAGAGATTTTCAGCATATGACAACAGCCCACACTTGATAGCTAAATCCCACCCTTGCGGTTTTGTGCTGTTAATTATAACAGGTTAAAGAACAACATCATGTCTTCCAAAAGCACAGTTTATCTACTGAATTGTTATCACTGATTAACACAAGCCTCATGGAAGATGAAAATATATGCAGAAGCTTCAACAAACATAGTTTATGATGTATTCTTCTTTTTTGTTGATGGGTGACTTACATCCAGGTAGTTAATCATTGGTTCCGTTGTATCCAGAGATTGGGTGCAGTAGGGCACTTGATATTTTGAGCAGGGATCATATGGATGTTTCATCAGGAATTCTTCCAGCAGCCCTTTCTCCTGGAGAACATCACGGGCAGATTTGCCCTTAATCAAAGGCATCCTGCCAAGAAAAGAACAAAAGTTATAAATTTTGTCATGTCTTATTCTTCCTCGCTTTCTGTTTATTCATTCTTTCTCGTCGTTTGACGACGTCTGACCTGATCACACATTCCGAGAGCTGGATACAAGCGAGGGCGACAAGTAGCCACTTCATGTTGCCAGTTGAGTTGGTTCAGAGACTCATCAGAATCTGAAGTGTTGTGTCTGAGCAGCAACATTTATACTGACTGTAATCAAACCTTTCCATTGTCACGAGGCCTCCGATACGATCATTCAATATGAGAAGTAAATATTAATGTAGTCATGATTGTTTTATCTCAAATGTAATCTCTCATTAATTAAGGGCACTCATTGACTTCAGTCATAGTCAATTGCGAAAGTTTGGATTTAAAGCAAAGCTTATTTAGTGTTCTGCAATTAATGCCTTATCACTGATAATGTAACAATAAATAAATTTCAAATCAGTTTCAGTCCAATGGTGTTCGAGCTAACAAAATTGCAATCTCACAAGTTCCATATTTTTCGCATCTGATGGAGCACATGGGCATGGCCTGTGGGTATTGTAAAGTCCTTCAAGGGCAATGGCATCGTCAGAAATAGCCACAGTGCAAGTTGAGGGCATCTGCTATCACAATATTGTGCATGTGAAGTGCGTGGATTGTCCAACTGTGCAGGGTGCAAATCCTGGTCTCAAGCAAACTTGACCTCTGCAGATTGAGGATAGTCAGTTCTGTGAACCAGATGGAATCTTAAAAATTGAAAATCTGTGGGCCACAAATCACAAACATAACATAAGATTTCCTCAGGTACTCAAAGATGTGGAACTGATTTCCTCTCACCTTGAACTTTATGTGTACTATGTCTTCCTGGGTGGTTTTGGGACTGTGAGGAGAAGGTCTTGTTTCTCATTCTCCTAACATGACCCTGACTGGTTCTGCATTCATTGGAATAAAGTCCTTCATCAAACATCCATGCAGATGCATCCCATGGTCTTTCTTCTTGGAGTAATCCATGTCCCATTGTATGGAGAACGATGTTAAACAGTCCTTTGTGAGTGATGCGATTGGTGACTGCTCACATTGCAAACGACCAATTTTCTTTCAGATAACCTCCTCACCGGTGCATTGCAAACTACAGCAGGGGCTGTTGTTGGTGTGGCTGCAATGTAACAAGGGCACAGACAATTGGAAGGAGAGCACAGATGTTCCAGCAAGTCTGGGAGCAGCAGCAACTTCTAGCAGTTGCTGAACAGCTTCCACAGGAAGAGGCCACTGCTGAAGCTCCCCTCAGGATGTGCAGGAGGTACAGTAGGCCCAGAGTCTTTAGTTCTTAATGCCATTTCCTCTGGATGTGTGAAGTGCAAGGTCATCTCAGGTTGAGGGGATCCCAAAACACTGTCACACAACCATTCCAACTGCTGGATCATGGCCAGCAACATGGAAGGGATAGGTGGCCACCTTATTTCAGTGTTTCTAAAGGTGACAGCTGCAGCAAATGTTAATGCTACTGGCTGTTTCCATGAAACCACTCTCTGCAACCATGGTTGAAGGTAAGGTTGTGTCTGTTTGGGGTGACCTTGTAGTATACTCCAGACAGGGCGTGCTACAGAATGTTAGATGCTGTGCTGTGCACAATTGGAGCAGGCAATAAGGGAATGTGATGGACTCTTATGAGCTGGAGAATGGTGGCAGTTCGCTGATGAGATGAGGACATCGAGGTGGAGAAATATCACCTTTTGAGAGAATGCAGCAGAGCAAAGCACAGCAATCCAGGCAGGATTCAACTTTCTGAAATAAAACAAAGAACTGCAGACGCTAAAGATCTGAAGCAAAAGCAGAAATTGCTGGAGAGAGTCAACAGTCTGGCTGCATCATTGGAGGGAAACCAGAGTTAACATTTCACATGAGTAACCCTTCTTCAGAACCAGTCAATAATAACTGCTTTGCTCAGGAAAGGACGGAGATAGAAAGAGGATAATTGCGGACGATCCGAATATCTGTCAGAGGGAGAACGCTAGAATCTAATTTTCAGGAAGTCTTTGTGGGCACTGAGAAATTCTGAATGCAATTAAAGGGTGTCAATGTGGTTTTGTGAAATGTAGATCATGTTTAACTTACTGATGGATATTTTTGAGGAAGCAATATCCAATGCAGATAAATGAGAACCCATGGATATACTGTACATAGACTTCCAAGACAAGGTACTCCATTAAAGATTGCAATTCAAAATCGGTGGTTACTGTGTAGAGGCTAAGATATTAGCATAGAGCGAGTATTTGCTGGTTAATCATTTGCAGAGGGTTGGCATAAATGGGTCATTTTAGGGTGACAGGACGTGACAAACAGTGTGCCAAAGGAACTCATGTTGGGTTGTAAATGTTTACACTTCTTTGAAGGATTTGGATGGAGGTACAGGAAATTGTTAGATTTGCTGATGACAGAGAGATAGCTATGGATAGAATTTGAGTAAACATATATGAACAAGTGAAGCGAGTCAGCGGGAATTTGGCAGATGGAGTATCATGTGAACATGTCCTCTTTGTCTACAGGAGTAGTGCCAGAAGACTGGAGGATAGCAAATGTGGTTCCCTTGTTCAAAAAGGGGAGTAGGGATAACCCTAGTAACTATAGGCCGGTGAGTCTCACTTCTGTTGTGGGCAAAGTCTTAGAGAGAATTGTAAGGGATAGGATTTATGCACATCTGGATAGGAATAATGTGATCAAGGATAGTCAGCATGGTTTTGTGAAGGGCAGGTCGTGCCTTACAAACCTTATTGAATTCTTTGAAAAGGTGACGAAGGAGGTTGATGAGGGGAAAGCGGTAGATGTGGTATATATATGGATTTTAGTAAGGCGTTTGATAAGGTTCCCCATGGTAGGTTACTGCAGAAAATACGGAGATATGGCATTGAGGGTGAGTTGGAGGTTTGGATTAGGAATTGGCTGGATGGAAGAAGACAGAGGGTAGTAGTTGATGGCAAAGTTTCTTCATGGAGTGCCGTCACTAGCGGTGTTCCGCAAGGATCTGTTTTGGGACCATTGCTGTTTGTCATTTTTATAAATGACCTGGAAGAGGGGTTAGAAGGTTGGGTGAGCAAGTTTGCGGATGATACGAAAGTCGGAGGAGTTGTTGACAGTGAGGAAGGATGTGGCAGGTTACAGCAGGATATAGAGAAGCTGCAGAGCTGGGCAGAAAGGTGGCAAATGGAATTCAATGTAGCTAAATGTGAGGTGATTCACTTTGGGAAGAATAACAAAATGATGGGGTACTGGGCTAATGGTCGGATACTTGGTAGTGTGGATGAGCAGAGGGATCTTGGTGTCCATGTACACAGATCTCTGAAAGTTGCCACCCAGGTAAATAGTGCGGTGAGGAAGGCATATGGCGTACTGGCTTTTATTGGTAGAGGAATTGAGTTCCGGAGTCCTGAGGTCATGATGCAGTTGTATAAAACTCTGGTGCGGCCGCATCTGGAATATTGTGTGCAGTTTTGGTCGCCATACTATAGGAAGGATGTGGAGGCACTGGAACGGGTGCAGAGGTTTACCAGGATGTTGCCTGGTATGGAAGGAAGATCGTATGAGGATAGACTGAGACACTTGGGGCTGTTTTCATTAGAGAAAAGAAGGTTTAGGGGTGACTTGATTGAGGTGTACAAGATGATTAGGGGGTTAGATAGGGTTGACAGTGTGAACCTTTTCCCGCGTATGGAGTCGGGTATTACAAGGGGGCATAGCTTTAAATTAAAGGGGGGTAGATATAGGACTGAAGGTAGGGGTAGGTTCTTCACTCAGCGAGTCGTAAGTTCATGGAATGCCCTGCCAGCAGCAGTGGTGGACTCTCCCTCTTTATGGGCATTTAAGCGGGCATTGGATAGGTATATGGAGGATAGTGGGTTAGTATAGGTTAGCTGGGCTTGGATCGGCGCAACATCGAGGGCCAAAGGGCCTGTACTGCGCTGTATTCTTCTATGTTCTATGTTCTATGTTCTATGTCCATGTGGGCAGGAAGAATAGAAAAGCAGCATGTTAATTAAAAGAGAAGGTTACAAAATTCTGAATTATAGAGAGACCTGGTTGTCTTGATACATGCCTTGCAGATGCAGCAAGTGATTTAGGAAGCAAATGAATGTTGTCACCTATAACAAAGGAGTGAAGTCTCAATGTGGGGATTGTTTCTTCCCATTGTATTCACTGGTGTTTAGAAGAATAAAAAGTGGCCTTATTGAAACACAAGACCCGGGAGAGAATTTGACATGGAGGTTGCTGAAAATATGGGATATATGAGAAATAGGAGTTGCAATGTAAAAACAAGGTGTCTTTCATTTAAAACAGAGATTAGGGATAAATCCTTCAAAGTCTCTTCAGAGGAAAGTAGAGTTTTGAAAGCATCAGGCAAAAGCAGATTCTGGACTAACATGGCCATCAGAGTTCAGTGGTGATGTGTACTTGTGGGCAGCGTCAGATCAGCCATGATCTCACACGGTGGAACAGAGTAGGAAAATCAATTAATCTAATTGTACTCCAAATTCATGTGCTCATATTCAGGTGAAATGAAAGTCATTACACATGATTATCAACTGTTCCCCCACATGATAACCTGAAATGTACATTATTTAACTTACAGTATCTTACTCCAATGCATATCTTTTGCATGCACTGACCCAACAAGGACGGAGACATCGTTCAGAGCTGTGCGTGGCAGAAGGATCTATATATACCAAAGCTGTTACTTTGCAATGAAGGTCATTTATGACAATGTCACTTGTTTCCCGCAAGTTAAATTATCTGACTTTCTGTCACAGATGACTGACAGTGTGGAGTTTACACGTTCTCCCTGTGTCTGCGTGGGTTTCCTCCGGGTGCTCCGGTTTCCTCCCATAGTCCAAAAATGTGCAGGTTAGGTGAATTGGCCATGCTAAATTAGTAGTGTTAGGGGCAGGGATAAATGTAGGGGAGTGGGTCTGGGTGGGTTGCGCTCCAATGGGTCGGTGTGGACTTGTTGGGCCGAAGGGCCTGTTTCCACACTATAAGTAATCTAATCTAATCTAATCTTAATGAAACAACAGAGGAATTAACCAATGCATCAGAATAAATCAATTCCATCTTGAATTCTTTATGATCAACATAACTTCTTTATATCCAATACACAATCTCCTGTGAAATCATCATGTGTTGAATTATCTTTTATTGGTCAGTGCACTGAATATAGATGTTGGGAGGTGATACTGCAGCTGTACAGGACATTGGAATACTGCATTCAATTCTGATCTCTCTGCCATTGGAAAGGTGTTGTGAAACTTGAAAGACTTCAAAAAAGATTTACAAACATGTTGCCAGATTTGGAGAGTTTGAGCTATAAGGAGAGGCTGATTAGACTGAGGCTATTTTCCCTGGAGTGTAGAAGGCTGAGGGGTGACATTATGGAAGTTTATAAAATCATGAGTGAAATGGATGGGTGAATATCCTGTCTTTTCCCTGGGGTGGGGGAGCCAAAACTTGAGCACGAAGATTTAAGGTGAAAGGGGAAAGATTTAAAACGGACATAAGGGGCAACTTTTTCACACAGAGGTTGGTGCGTATATGGAATAATCTGTCAGAGAAAGTGTTGGAGGTGGGTACAATTGCAACATTTAAAAGCAATCTGGATGGTTAAATGAATAGAAAGAGTTTAGATGGATTTGTGCTAAATAGTACAAATGGGACTAGATTAGGTTAGGATATCTGGCTGGCATTGACAAGTTGGACTAATGGGTCTGTTTCTGTGTTTTACATCTCTATGACTCTATGTCTGGACCAAGACTTTAGTCACCATATTCTTACTACCCTTGAGCAGAGTGCATCAATTGCCCTCTTTTCAACCTCCGCAGTTAGCAGCATCAAAGTCTTCCATTATTAAGGAAGAAATAGAAAAACATTTCTTAAAGCTTAACGCAATCAAATGGAATCAACATGTTTTTGTGAAAGGGAAATCATGTTTGACAAATTTGCTCGAATTAATAAATTGGCAAAAGTTTTTCAGATGGAGTTTAATGTGAGGTCACACACTTTGGGAGGAAGAATCAAAAGGCAGTCTGTTGTAAAAGTGGAGGGAGAACCAAAAATATTTAGCTGCGAGAATTCTTGAACACGAAAGACAAAAAAATTGCCATACAGGTGCAGCAAATAATTAAGAAAGCAAATGCAACACTGGCCTTTATTTCCAGGCAGTTGGAGTTTAAGAATAAGGAAGCCTTGTTCCAACTGTACAGGGTGTTGGTGAGGAAGCACATGGAGATCTGTTCTTAGATTTGATCCCTGTAATTATGAAAGGATATACTGGCATAGTTGAAAGAGATTCATGAGGCTGATTCCTGAGATGATGGGGTTGTCCTATCAGGAATGGCCAAGCAGGCTAGGCCCTGTTTCATTGGAGTTTAGAAGAATGAGAGACCTTAACCGCATTGATATCGAGGGAATCTCAAACAAGGTGGCGGGGATGTGGGGGTGAGGTGGGAGGGGATATTTATAGAGTAAGGGGATGCTCATTTGAAACTGAAGTGCAAAGAACATCCTCCTCTGAGTGAGTTGTAAATGTCAGGAATTCTCTACCCGACAGTGCTGTGATGGCTACTTCACAAAACCAAAGTAGAGAACACAGAACATAGAAAAGTACAGCACAGAACAGGCCCTTCAGCCCACGATGTTGTGCTGAGGATTATTCCTAATTAAAAATAAAATAACCTAACCTGCGCACCCCTCAACTCACTGCTATCCATGTGCATGTCCAGCAGTCGCTTACCTGTCCTTAATGACTGCTTCCACCACCACCGCTGGCAACGCATCCCATGCATTCACAACTCTCAAAATTATGTGGGACATGGATAGGATAAATAGACTCCCCTGGGATCGGGGAGTCCAGAACTCAAGGGCATAGGCTTAGGTGAGAGGGGAAAGATATAAAAGAGACCTAAGGGGCAATTATTTCACGCAGAGGTTGGTACATGTATGGAATGAGCTGCCAGAGGATGTGGTGGAGGCTGGTACAACTGCAACATGTAAGAGGCTTTTGGATGGGTATATGAATAGGAAGGGGTTGGAGGGATATAGGCTGGGTGCTGGCAGGTGGGACTCAATTGGGTTGGGATATCTGGTCGACATGGACAGGTTGGACCGAAGGGTCTGTTTCCATGCTGTACATTTCTATGTCTCTATGACTCTGCGTAAAGAACCTACCTCTGACGTCTCCTCTATACCTTCTTCCTAATGTCTTAAAACTATGACCCACCATGCCAGTAAATCCTGCCCTGGGGAAACGTCTCTGGCTATCGACTCTATCCATGTCTCTCATTATCTTGTAAACCTCGATCAGGTCACCTCTCTTCCTCCTCCTCTCCAGAGAGAAAATGCCGAGCTTAGTCAACCTCTCTTCTTAAGACAGGCCCTCCAGTCCAGGCAGCATCCTGGTAAACGTTCTTTGCACCCTCTCCAAAGCCTCCGTATCTTTCCGAAAATAAGGCGACCAGACCTGGACACAATATTCCAATTGTAGTCTCACCAGGGTCTTGTAGAACTGAAGCAAAACATCGCATCTCTTAAACTCTTAAACACCTGGCCCATATCCCTCCAAACCCTTCCTATTCATATACCCATTCAAATGCCTCTGAAATGTTGCAATTGTACCAGCCTCCACCACATCCTCTGGCAGCTCATTCCATGCACGGACCACCCTCTGCGTGAAAAGGTTGCCCCTTATGACTCTTTTCTATCTTTCCCCTCTCACCCTAAACCTATCCTATCCACTTGGGTGGTAACTTTGAAGGATCTATGCACTTGAACACCAAAATCCCTTTGTTCCTCCACACTGCCAAAAATACTGTCTTTAATTCTATATTCAGCATTCAAGTTTGACCTTCCAAAATGCATCACTTCTCATTTATCCAGGTGGAACTCCATCTGCCATATATCAGCCCAGCTCTGCATCCTGTCTATGTTACGCTGCAGCCTGCTATAGCGCTCAAAACTATCAACGGAACCTCCTATGTGTCATTGGCAAATTTACTAACCCACCCCTCAACCACCTCATCCAAGTCATTTATAAAAACTAAAAAGAACAGAGGCCCAAGAACATAGCCCTGTGGGACGCCACTCACCACTGACCTCCAGGCAGAATACTTTCCATCTACAACCACTCTCTGCCTTCTGTCAGCCAACCAATTCAGAATCCAGACAACCAAATCTCCCTGTATCCCATGCCTCTTGACTTTACAGATGAGCCTACCATGGGGAACATTATCAAATGTTGTGGTTCAATTCGCCGAGCTGGGAATTTGTGTTGCAGATGTATCATCCCCTGTCTGGGTGACATCCTCAGTGCTTGGGAGCCTCCTGTGAAGCGCTTCTGTGATCTTTCCTCCGGCATTTGTAGTGGTTTGAATCTGCCGCTTCCGGTTGTCAGTTCCAGCTGTCCGCTGCAGTGGTCGGTATATTGGGTCCAGGTCGATGTGCTTATTGATTGAATCTGTGGATGAGTGCCATACCTCTAGGAATTCCCTGGCTGTTCTCTGTGTTAAGCTGCACTCACTGACTGTTCCTCACCTCACTGTCTCATGGCACCAGTAGCAAACCTGTGATCACTACACTACTCCTGCTCTTCAGCTTCCATCCTAACTCTCTGTCGTCACAAAAAGGTAATTTTGCCACCTCACGCACCCTCTATCTCGGCCACCTTACCTAACTCTCACCAAGACTCATGCTTTCCCACTCTCACAATTGCACCCACTTTAGTCTCACTCCTTGATCTTCGTTTGCTCCTTTCAGGCGAAGACAGCCCAAAGCAGGGCAGAGAGAGGCCTTATGGTTGGAACATTGCCTGTCATCTGTGTCCTCATCACCTGCTAGGAGAGAATGTTCCTGTAGGGATACAGAGACATCCATGTCCCATCAACTGAGTAAACACCACTCTTCATTCTACTGCAACCCTCACAGTATCTCTGCTGTCATAGCACACCACTTTGAACCACTGGCTGTGAGCCCTCTCTCTTTAACATTGTAGATTCCTCTACCCACCCCACCACCTTTACAGAGAAATGTCTAGCTCCTCAGAAGTGTCCTCATACATTTCTGAAGCTGAGAAGACTAAGCCCTGAAAGGTGCGTTTATAATAGTTAGGTGAGTTGCCTGTAAGATATTCTGTACAGACACTTGGACCAATTTTTTTGCTTAAACAATACGTTTACACAGATATTCTTACTGTATAAGGCAAATAATGGTTCAAATTTAGTTTTATTGAAACACTTGCAAGTTAACAAAATGACCCTTATACAGCAAATTATGTTAACTGTTCCCCAAATCGGATGAACTGCCTGAAAAATGCATATATCACCCACTCTGGTGAACCTGACTGGGCTGCTGGGTCCAATTCACTGAGCTCCATTAACAGGGCAATCAGGATCTTCTTACTGCAAGGGTAGGTCTCACAGAGAGTATTCACCAGCCGAGTCTTGGCTGGCAGAATGGCCACCAAAGGTCCCTTCCCTACCCCCTTCCTGAGCCCTTCTGGAATGTTCTCTGGTTTTAAACAATGAAGTCACAGGTCAGGGGTGACCGCACCAAATGAGATTGGGTCAGGTCATCCTAGATGCAGCCATCTCCTTTCTGAGATATGTTTACTCCATGGTTCCAAAGGGTCTGGCTGAAATTGGGAAATACACAAATATAATGGTTTTCCCTGTTGTTCCTCTTTCGAGCACACCTGTTCAATATGCAGAACAGATCATTACCCCAGCCATTGGTCCTCAGAATGGGAAGCATTGTGACTATGGTGTGGGGAACCTTGGTCTCAGCCCCATTCTCAGAGAGGGAGTGGGTGGTCCCTGGAAAGACCCAGGCCAAGGTGCAACCACAGAGAGGCTACTTTGCACCTTCCACTCAGTGGACAAGGTCGGATCCTGCGTCTCCTCCCTGTGTACCATTGTTAGACCCTTGGAAATTCAAGCCTGCGAGCATCATCCAATTTCCGACAAGGCATACAGAAATGCCCTGCGCCCACTATTCCCCCCCCCCACCCCTACCCAACTCCTCCCCGCCTGTGGAGTCACCTTGTCAAACTGCCATGGCAAAGGACTCCATTTTTAATTACATCACTCTACCTCAGCAGCAGAACCAGGGAGTGCATTAAAATGTAGACGGAGGGAGGGGAGGGAAAGAAGGAAATATATTGAGGGTATTCTGATTATCACTTTCAATCCTCGCATGTATTTTTTGTTATTGGTCAAAAAACAATTGTTCACAAGAAATAGCAGTTATCTTGTTCAGTGTTCCATGGACTAGACCAGACCCCCTCCAAATATATTAAGAAGGTAGCCTCGACCTGAACTTTTTCTTATTTTAAAGGTAAATGTGAGGTGCTGTGTTACAGATGCAATTCGATTGGTCAAAATTTAAGCAAAACACAATTTATTCAAGCACGAAAGTTAGAATGCAACAAAAAAAGAAGACATTAAAATAATTTAACAGAACACTGGATCGAAAAACTAGTATTAATTAACTATTCCACAATAGAAACATCCCATAAACACATCCTTGGCAAAAGGCAAATTCAGAATACAGGTTGTCTCACATGCAATCCCATTAGTGGCAGAGAACCCTTGCTTATGGCTGAAAGTTAAATGTAAAATCTCTGGTTCAGTCGGAGCTCAACCACAACCACTCAGGATGCTTCTATTGTTCAAACTTTTTCAAAAAACCAAGGATTCACAAGTTGTTTATCTTCTCATTGACTGCTCATCCCCTGTCCCCCAATCTCTTTCTAAAAGAAACTAGGACAAGATACACCTCCTCAAGCCACAGTATCGTTACCAGTGCATTAACCTGATGAGCGTTTTTCTTTTAACCTGCATTAATCTGTAAGTTAATTGGAAGCTTTGGTTAGCTGATTTTAAATCTTTTTACTTTTGTAGTGACTCTGGCAACAGTGAGGCTTGGTTTCCAGCACACAATCCCAATGAGTCATGTCACAATGCTTCATAATGTTAGTGAGAACATGACAGGGCCATCTACAGAACTGACATAGTTTTCTTTAGTGATAGGCACTAAGATAGTCAATGACAAGTGAACTATCAAAACATTGTAAAGAAATGTGAAAAGTAAGACTACAATTGATCATAATAAAATACTGCAGATGCTGAACATCTGAAACAAACATAGAAAATGCTGGAAAAAGTCAGCCGGTCTGGCCGCATCTGTGGAGAGAGAAACAGAGTTAATATTTTGAGTCTGATATGACTCTCATGCAGCACAGATAAGTTATTGTGCTGATTGTGCTTGAAGGAGAGAACTTGATAGACATTTAACAAAGTACATCTTCAGCATATGCTTAAATGAAATCTGTAATAACTGTGCCCTAAGTCTCAGTGTCAGTTTTAAATCACTCCAAGAATTCAGGAAAGATTGACAAAGATGTTGCAGGGGTTGGAGGGTTTCAGTGTAGGGAGAGGTAGAATAGGCTGGGATATTTTTTTCCCTGAAGTATCAGAGGCTGAGGGGTGATTTTATAGAAGTTTATAAAATCAGAAGAAGCATGAATAGGGTGAAGAGCCAAGGTCTTTTCCCCAGGCTAGGTTAGTCCAAAACATGAGGAGATAGATTTAAAATTAGTGGGGAAAGATTTAAAATGGAGCTAAGGGACAACATTTCCATGCAGGGAGTGGTGCGTGCATTGAATGAGCTGTCGGAGGAGATGGTGGAAGCATTTACAACATTTAAAAGACATCTGGATGGGTATATGAGCAGGAAGGGAGAAGAGAAATATGGTCCAAATGCTGGCAAAATGGGGTAGATTAATTTAGAAAATCTGTTTGACATGGATGAGTTGGATCTAAGGCTCTGTTTCTGTGCTGTATATCCCTATGAGTCTTTATGAATCTGACACAATGCAGTTATCCTGGTGAACAGGCATACATGAGGAGCCACTGGTCACCTTTAATATCACAGGCATTGGTCTTACAGCCTATGTTTCTGTAGGATGCCTGACCCAAGAATTTTATTTTACATTGTCTGACTTCCTCCACTGAAAACACTTTAAATGGTTTCCCACCTGTCACTTGGCTGGGTCCCTTCTTTTATGGTGGAGACAGTGTGTTTTCTCTGCCTGGCTTCCCTACCTTCTCCACTATTTCTCAACAGTACTGACTTTTCCAATATACCTGATCTACAAATGTTTCTAGACACTAGTCTGCATGAGCTTGTGTTAACTCATGACTGTCATCTGGAATGGCTGCCTGCTTGTCCCCTGCTAATCCCTGCTCCTCAGCTAACTAGGAATTCCAAAGGTGCCTGGTCAGACCATTTCCTCAGGGTGCAAAAATTACCAGTATGTTTTTAGCACTAACTGACATTCCCTTAAAATAGCACCTTTTGCAGCACAATCTTTGATGTGGAAACCTTGTGAGTTGTTCCTGTCAGTCTAATCTCCCACAGCAGTGTGCATTGTGTTAGATCGGCCATGTTAACTGCTGTGCTGTTCGAAAGAAATAATGAAGGCATCCATCTCTCCTTCATGAAGTCTTGAATGAAATGGGTGAACCCAAATACTTCAGTGCTTAAGTCTGAATTTAGGGTGGTTTCCTAACCAGAGATATTGTTAATCGCACGGTGGTTAGCATTGCTGTCTCACAGCACCAGGACCCTAGGTTCAAGTCCAGCTTTGGGTGACTGTCTGTGCGGAGTTTATATGTTCTCCCTGTGTCTTGGGAAGTCTCCAGTAGTTGCGCTGGTTTCCTTCCACAGTCCAAAGATCTTGTTGGATCGGCCATGCTAAGTTGCCCCACTGTGTCCAAGGATGTGTAGGCTGTGTGGGTTAACCATAGTAAAGGGTTACAGGGATGGGCTGGGTCTGTGTGGAATGCTCTTCAGAGGGTCAGTGCAGACTCAATGGGTTGCATGGCCTCATTCTGCACTATAGGCAATCTCATGGGCACATTGGGCTTTTCTCTCCACACCTCAAATTGCTTCATCTTAAGTTTAGTTTCTCTTTCTTTGCCTGGAATTCTCTCTTTGCTTTCAGATTCCTACCTGTTTTATTTTTATTTCTTCTGGCCATTCTCTCTCTTCTCCCTTAAGAATTCTCTTTCCACTTTTATTCTACATTGGAATTCCACTTTTGATCTCTGTTACTCCATATTAAATGTATCTGTTTCAGCACCCTCAATTTCCCCCTTGCCTATTTCACCAACTGCTTATAATTTCCATTTTCCTGGCATTCAGATGGAATACTCTCCTGCTTAGCAATAACGTTAAATCTTCCATGATGAATCAAAATGCCATGGCTTCAGATTAAAGTCATATTTCTCAATGACACTCAAATGACTTGAAAATCAATGTTTCTTTCATCTTCCTTCACATTTTACACCATAAACATAAATAGATCACATGTGCCACGATACGATTATCCTCCTGCCCCCTCCCAAGTCTCTAACCACAAATACAAGTGGTCTGGAGATTTCACCGTTTTCTCAGAATGCACTATCTTCAGACTCGGAAGAGTAGTAGGTCACTTTTTCGATTAGATTCCCAACAGTGTGGAAACAGGTCCTTCGGCCCAACCAGTCCACACTGACACTCCGAAGAGTAACCCACCCAGACCAATTTCCCTCTGACTAACGCACCTAACACTATGGGCAATTTAGCATAGCCAATTTAAGGACAACTCACCCTGGTTCTGATCTTAGATCAATTCTGTGGTTCTGACAGTTAATCTGCCTGTGCCAAAGGTGTTGTGATAGTCTTCTGCTTCATCAGCCGTAATAACCAGTCTGGTATGATCGTGATCTGGATAGCAACTTTAAATTCAGGTGGATGTCCATTGACATAAATAAGTTCTAGAATCCTGGATCATTGAAATTGCCAATTACTTTTCAAAAGGAGATTGCTTTCCTGTGTTAAGATCCTTGCAAGTGCAATCTCCTCCTTTGCTGAAACATGAAAGTCTATCGCCTCCATGAAGTCCAATCTTGAGATCTATATGCTTCTTCTCTGATCGTGAAGCTATTGGGAAGTATTTTCTCTTTCCCATTTCCTGTCAATGTGCTGATTAATCTTGTAACTGTGTAGGTAAAGATAAATTCACCGTAGCCCTAGTACACCAGAGACAGTTCTCTCATTTAGAGTGAGATGGCTGGTGATCGCTTAACCTGAGGATCACCTCACTTCAGGTGAGGGCAGAGCTCGAGAAGAAGAGTCTTTCATGGTAACCTGAGCAGAATGGAGCTCACACGGTTGGCCTTACTCTGCATGCATGACACTGACATTTTTTACAAACCCACCGACTCCCACAGCTACATGGATTACACCTCTTCCCACCCGACCTCTTGCAAAAATGACATTCCATATTCCCAATTCCTCCGCCTCTGCCGTATCTGCTCCCAGGAGGACCAGTTCCACCACAGAACACACCAGATGGCCTCCTTCTTTAGAGACCGCAATTTCCCTTCCCACATGGTTAAAGATGGCCTCCAACGCATCTCGTCCACATCCCGCACCTCCGCCCTCAGACCCCACCCCTCCAAATGTAACAAGGACAGAACACCCCTGGTGCTCACCTTCCACCCTACCAACCTTCGCAGAAACCAAATCATCCGCTGACATTTCTGCCACCTCCAAAAAGACCCCACCACAGATATATATTTCCCTCCCCACCCCTTTCCACCTTCCGCAAAGATCGTTCCCTCCGTGAATACCAGGTCAGGTCCATGCACCCCCTACAACCCACCCTCCCATTTTGGCAACTTCCCCTGCCACCGCAGGAACTGCAAAACCTGCGCCCATGCCTCCTCCCTCACCTCCATCCAAGGCCCTAAAGGAGCCTTCCACATCCATCAAAATTTTACCTGCATATTCACTAATATCATTTATTGTATCTGTTGCTCCCAATGCGGTCTCCTCTACATTGGGGAGACTGGACACCTCCTAGCAGAGCGCTTTAGGGAACATCTCTGGGACACCCGCACCAATCAACCACACCGCCCTGTGGCCCAACAATTCAATTCCCCCTCCGACTCTGCCGAGGACATGGAGGTCCTGGGCCTCATTCACCACCACTCCCTCACCACCAGACGCCTGGAGGAAGAACGCATCATCTTCCGCCTCGGAACACTTCAACCCCAGGGCATCAATGTGGACTTCAACAGTTTCCTCATTTCCCCTTCCCCCACCTCACCCTAGCTCCAAACTTCCAGCTCAGCACTATCCCCATGACTTGTCCTACCTGTCTATCATCTTTTCCGTCTATCCACTCCACCTTCCCCCCGCTCCCGACCTATCATCTTCATCCCCTCCCCCACTCACCTATTGTACTCTATGCTACTTTCTCCCCACCACCACCCTCCTCTAGCTTATCTCTCCATGCTTCAGGCTCTCTGCCTTTATTCCTGATGAAGGGCTTTTGCCCGAAATGTCGATTTTTCTGCTCCTCGGATGCTGCCTGAACTGCTGTGCTCTTCCAGCACCACTAATCCAGAATCTGGTTTCCAGCATCTGCAGTCATTGTGTTTACCAAGCAGCCATCCAGCCATCTAAACTAACCAACCCTCAGCTTATAACGAGAAAGATATTTTAAATCTGTACTGTGTGATTACAGTTTAAAATCTGCTGTTCTTTAAGTTTGTATTCTTGTGTTCACTCAATGCTGTTTTGTATTGAATAACTGTAGAGCTTGCTATATTATGTACAATATTTTCTTGTCACCCTATATTTTAAATTTGTTAATTTTTTTAATGCCGTACTGAATTCTTCAATAAGACTTGACATGATATTACTGGCTGTCCTATGGTAATTTAATATTTCAGAGTTTTCTAATTGTTTCTTTCTGTATAGCTTCTCAAGTTCTTCTGCCATTTCAGGGATATCCTGCCTTTTAAATGATCAAACTGGAGGTGATAAATGTCTTCTACAGTCTTCCCAACTTCTTCAGACAAGATGGCATTTTCTAGCTTACTTCTGGATAAAATGAATGTTTTCCCTCAATGTAAAGCACCAAGCACTTTCTTTGAGACAAATTGTGAGATTAAATTCTCCGACTGCAGCCTTTACAAATCTTCCAACAAAAATGGCAAGCAAATCATTGATTACTATCCTTTTAAATCTTTAAGTTTTCCTCATTTTTCAGCTTCTGCTATTATTTTTCAACAGGCTTTTGCTTTATTTGCTAATGTTCAGTTAAGTTAATCCCAAGAACCTCACAAGTCTGTCGAGCTATCAAAATTTATTTTCTATTCCTTTCACATTTCCTTGTAACTGCATCTCATGGCATCAGATGTCAATACTGCTGATGCTCCCTGCCAGGCGTAAGAAATCCCTTTTACACAGCCTTGTCTTCCCCCTCAGATATTTGCATTGCTTTTCATAAAATTATTCCTTTCTCACTTGAGTTTCTCTAACATGACTTCTCACAATCTTCAGTTGCTCCTTACAAAGTTTCCTTTCCGACAGCCTCTGTATTTTTGAAGTGTTTCTGGCTTTTCTCTCTTTTCCTGCCCATGTTCCTGCCCTGGTGCTTCTAACCTCATTTTCAATGAGGATTTGCCTTTGGAGTGCAGCAGTTGCTAGTTGCTGTTTCCACAACTGTTGTAGCCTCATTCTATCAACAATCCCATTTCAGCTGCTGACTGCTTGTCTGTGCCGTCTTAAAACAGTAATACTCTTGAAGTAATAAACACATAGAACATAGAACAGTACAGCACAGAACAGGCCCTTCAGCCCACGATGTTGTGCCAACCACTGATCCTCATGTATCCAACCTCAAATTTTTGTGACCATATGTATGTCGAGGAGTCTCTTAAATGTCCCCAATGACCCTGCCTCCACAACTGCCTCCACAATTTCTCTCAAATTAAAAGATCAGGTTTAACATTTGCACAGTGACAGTTTCTCAGAATCTACTGCCAGACTTGCTGATCTTTTCCAGCAATATTTGTTTCTGATTTCCAACATCTGCAGTTCTTTCTGCTTTCAGAAGATCAGGTACCTAATCCACAAATCTGGATAAATATCATTTATTCATGTGGATCCACAACATTCCTAGGGTTGTTGGGTGATTTATCGCCCTCTGTTGTGTTGCTATGATTTTGTCTCTTTATTTATGTTCAGATTAGACTTCAAGGAGTTTCTTCAAACAAATCTGCATTATATAAGTGTTGACCCTGTAGTGGCCATCCCTGTCCTCAATTACACATGTTCAAAGCATCTACATTATACTTCTGTGACTGTAATATCATTGTGTACCTCATCTGCAAATTCACAAGTCTGTCGAGCTGTCAAAATATTTTTAAGGCAAAGATGGATAGATTTTTGAAAGGAACTACGGATTATGTAAGCGGGCAGGTAAGTGGTGCTGAGTCCATGAAAAGATCAGCCGTGATTTTATTGAATGGCAGAGCAAGCTTGATGGGTCGGATGGCCTACTCCTGCTCTGATTTCTTATGTTCATGTCTTTTTATCATATTTGTGATATAAACTGCATGATTAAAATATTTGTATATAATTTATTTTAAATTTGGTTTGTGGCTCATGGGTTTTCTGCATGTCTGAGTTAATAATTAACTTTTAAGTATTTCTGTAACCATGTTGTTTCTTTTTAAGACAGTTTGTGCAAGCTACCTTTGCAGCATTAGTGGGTATTTTGTTCCTTTAGCCTGTTTTACAATTTGGTAAGGTCGACTTTTAAGATCCATTAGAAATTTCCAGGTTTAGTTTTTTTTTTAGGTTCAGAGGAAGCACACATAGCTCAGAGCTTTGCTTTGTTTTTGGCAGTGCAGTGAAGTGTGTAGATGTACAGAGCAGTCTTTCTGTGAAGGAAAGAATATACCATAGCAAGCTGACCTTTTGAGTATAGAGTTAGTGACAGACCAAACCAGAAGCACTGGGATTAACAAAAACTGAAGAGGTTATTTGAAGCTCAGTACATTTAAGATCAGAAGTATGATTGGTCCAGGAAGAAGCTGACAGCATTCTGTAAGTTATGTAAGCCTACTAAGGTGTTAGGAAAATATTTCCTTTCTCTGGTTTGACTGCTGTATAAGGAGTGCTTTCGGATACTATACCAGGGATGCTGGTTTTGTTTAGAATTTTTAAGTTAGTGTTCTGGGATTAATAGATTTGCTGCTTGTTTGAAAATGTTTGAATCTGTAAATAGCTTGGTTTATTGTATTTTATCTTAATTTCTCTTGGTTGACAAACTTTTCTTTTGTTGTTACAACAAACTCTGTAACATCGTGTGCTTATGTTTCAGTGTCAGAACACCTCATTAAAATGAAAAGAAACAATAAATGATGTATCAAACCAGGTTTGAGTCTGGGATCTGGCTTGTCCAGTAATAACAACAGCTGGGACCATAACAGGTTCAAAACCCTGCTGTGAAGCTGTGGTAAATGAAACAGTTTGGAAAACTCTAGGGAAATACACTGTTAATAATGCACTTTTAACAACAGAATACTATTTTGTCTTTGTAAAATAAAACACCCTAGTTTAAGCTCAGTTAGAGCGTTGTGTCCTCTTTTTAAGTGCCTCAGATAATGAGAGATATTGAGGCTTTAGAAGGGGTACAGCAAAGACCTTAGATGCTGAGATTATGACTCACTTCATAGGGTAACATACAACCAAGAGGCACAGTTTCAGAACAAAAGATCTCCCATTTAAGTTTGATACGAGGAGAAGTATTCTCTCTGAGAGGATTGTTAATGTGTCGAATTCTCTATCCCAGACAGCAATGTCACTTGGATTAGTGAAATTGTTCAACAGGTTTTTGATCTACAAGGGAGTCAAATATTATCAGGAGCAGGCGGGGGAAGTGGAAATGAGGCCATAATAAAGTTAGCCACAATCTTATAGAAAGCAGAGCAGGCTTAACGAACTCAGAAATTCTATTCCTGTTTCTATGCCATACATTCTGATTGATCTGCATCTTTGGCTCTGAAAAACTGATTCTACAAATGCGGAGCTACATTCACAAAGAACAGCATTTAAAGTGTGTGGCATTCTCATCAAATGTTTTAAAAATCTCCGCTGTGATAATTATGTTTCTTTCTTAGCTTGCATCTTCCAAATTTATTTTTGTATTTCACTCATTGATGTAGAATTGAGTTACATTGGCAACTTTTTACTTCCTCCATTATTGTCCCTGTCTCTTCTTCAATCAGCGTATTCAATCAGTCTGGCTGTTACTTGTCCTGCCCTTCGATGCCTCAGATCCTCTATCGGAAATCCTAAATTGATATTGGCATTGCGAAACAGGAAATGTACATTCTCAAAAGTAAGTGATTATCCTTTTATCGGGAGACAGTGACTGGTGATCTGAAAACATCGGGTGATTTCTGCACAGAAATCTGGGGAGCGTTGCTGGCCATCTTAGAATTTCTAAACCAGGGTTCACGAAAAGTCAGCCTGAAGTGGAACTGTGAGTGCCAGCTTGAAAGTTTGGGAATTTGCAATGAAATTATTCTGAGACATAAATGGAATCAGAACTAGTCCTCATCCGTCCAACTTTCTGTGCACAATCATTAACAAGACTGTCTCCCAAGATTTACAAATTTCTATTGGCATTTGATAAACTGTGAAATGAATCAATCATTACAGCAAACAACTCAAATGTGAAATAAATTCTGATGCCTGTGCATACAGACATAAAAGGAATCAGAGACAGAAAACTGGGAAATTGCATTTCATGATTTTATTATATTATATCGTTTTAGAAGCTAGTATAATGAGAAGATTCCAGAGAATAGAGCAGGCAGCTGTGTGATGTTAGGATCACATTTACACCAACTCAGATTTCGCTGCAGACAACGTCCACCTTCAACAGAAACATGCACATCTCTGGAGAGTATCACAGCTCCAAGAGTTTATCACAGCGAGTGTCAGAACCAAGAAAGAACCAAGTAAAAGGGCTACACAATCAAAGTGTGGGAATAGTGAGACTGTCTCTATGTTCTCATTTCTAAACCAGATCCAGTGTCCTTAGTCTGTTTCTTTAAAAACCCACCCTGACAAGGGATTTAATCACATTCATTTGTTGTAAGTTAATGTGGAGCACTGCTGAGCACAGTCCACAGGCTATTGCCAATGGTATAACTTTATTCAGAGCCATTCAAGAAATGAAGACTTGCTCCATTGCTCTGTGCAGCCATGTGACAACTGCAGTGCTGGGGTACTATGTGATCACTGCATGTCAACTCAGAAATACCAATCAGGGTGTGTTTTTAATGAGAAAGTAAAGGAAGGAATTAAGCAGCCTTAGCCAAGCCCACACGGTTGTTCCCCACGTCGAAAATGGAATAATATTCCCCAATGAAAACATCTCCCAGAATCCAGAGGCTTCCACCAGAAACACCAAATCCACTCATGCAGCTTCTTTGGTTGTTGTAAGTGCTCTGTAAGGAAAACAAGCACAGTTAACACTGGCTCATATCATCATCACCTTTCGTGAGCATTACATTATTGAAGAGTATTGAATATATTCAATGCATTCCATTAAATCTTTTGAAATTTTAGGTATATTCTAGCACAGTATAGTTGTCCAAAAACATACCTGCAAAGTGTAGGCTTGTGGGGGAAGAGGGAAGTCAACTCCATTGATTGTGAAGACCACATTGGGCATGTTGTACAGATTGTTACAGTTTATGGTGTCCTGCAAGGAAACAGAGACAGTATTCAGTCACTGTGTCCATGTAAGGATTTATAAAAAAAAAATCATGGTGCATTAACATAACTCTAACATCATTTCAGAACGCAATTATGTGTCGCAATCTGAATGCACAAATAAAAGTGAAAGATTAATGAAAGGAATGACAGTTTTGAGGATGTAATTTACTTCCTTTTAGGATAAACTATTAATATTTCTGAATATTTGTTGAAGAGTTACTGGACTCAAAATGTTATCACTGCTTTCTCCCCACAGATGCTTCCACACCTGCTGAGTTTCACCAGCAATTTCAGTTTTGTTTTGAATATTTGTGTTCATCTTAACTTTAAAGTGAGAACTGTTTTTTGGATTAAACGTTTTTTCCTTCTAAAGCTGCACTCTATTTCAGAAGAAACTTCTGTCCGAGAATGTGCAGTTTCAAAAATGTAAAGTCTCTTTACCTGAATATTACTGCAAATACTGATGTATTTTGCATAATTTCTGAAGGTGTATGCTGACTATAGTGACTATTGTCACATCTTTATTAGAATTCAACATGTACTTCCAATAATTGCATCTTTGTCCCTCCACCCAAGCTGCTAGAAACTGATAGGCTTTTGTTGAGCAAATTGTCAATGAGAATTTGCAACATTTTTGCAAATATATTCATCTGCACTTTGTAATAACCTAAATGTTAGAAGTGCATTAAAACATGCCATCTCTACCTGGCCATAGTAACTTGGAATTGCTCCAATGTACTGCTGAATGGTGTTGATGGGTGTGCTGGGACCAACAAGGAGAGAAGTGCCAGTGTCAACAATGGCTGGACAACCTCCACTGCAGGCCACAACCTGCCCATTGATTGTCACCCTGAGGGAGAGAAATGAATCAAGAGTTAACGAACATTCAAAAGCTCCCAAACTGATTGGGCTAAATGAACAATACAAAATTGAGCCAGTTCAAAGTATCGATCCTAGTTGTGGATGGGGGTAATCACTTACCGGTCAATGAGGATTTGCCAGTAGGCCTCACGAGTGACAGGAACCCAGTGAATTTGACCTGTGTAGTGACTTGAGTCAATTCCACCAAACACAATTTCACTTCCAGATGCACCGTCCTGTCTGTAAAACATAGAAGAGTCAGAAGCAAGCTGAGAAGCAAAGAAAAACATCATTGCCATCAGCATATTTTTGGTTTAGAGAACTAGTACTTGGTGCTGAGACTTCCTGTATTGTGTCAACGTCATTTTCAGAAATCCCTCGTCAAAAGTCATTGAGTATAAGCTTACCATAAGTACTCTGGGCAACACTAACAAATCCATCAGATACTAACTGCTCAAGTTGAACAACTATGTCTTTTCAATCAATTAAACAGGTTATAATCTGTGCTCTGTTCGATTTTATTGCTTTCAATTCAGAATTGAGTTGATGACGCCAGAGAAAAGATTCAAAGTTGAAATCAAATCACTTTGAAAGAATGAATTTGAATTGATGCATTCATTTCACATCATCAAGATAGCTGTAAATGCCCCACAATCAATTCATTTGTTTGAGTAGTGTTAGGTGAAGGGGTAAATGTTGGGGAATGGGTTTGGGTGGGTTACGCTTTGGCGGGTCGGTGTGGACCTGTTGGGCCGAAGGGCCTGTTTCCAAACTGTAAGTATTCTAATCTAAAAAAAAGTGTCTTTAATATTGCGGACAAACCTAGCAAGACTTGTAATCAGCAGCTGTAGTAACTCAATAGAAATAGAGCATGTACTTTATTTTCTGAAACAAAAAATATTTCAATCTCAGCCTTAAGTTTTTTTCAACAATGGAGCATTCTCAAGTGTCATGTGTGCAGATGCAAAATGTTCAGATGTTCTGATTTGATATAATCCTCAACATTTCAGCCAAAATGACAGCCCATTAACCCTGGGATCGTGCCACTGTATTCTAGGTTGCACAGCTCAGAGGGTAACTTACTAACAGTTTCTACCCGGCTATATGCCTTGTGAATCTTTCGAGAAATTCAACCTTGGAGAAATACAGAGGTAATACTCCATTTTCCAGGCATGCAGTGTAAGTTTTAATTCGACTGCACTTAAAGCATCTATTCCAATGTTTGCAACTGCCAACCAAAGTTTCAGTCTTTCTCTCTCAGTCTCTCTCTCTCTAAGTGACCACACCTCTATTTAATTAATCATAGGGAGTAGTGACAGGCGACAGTTCATTGAACATCAAAGAGATCACCTCTCCGTCTTCTGAATTCCATGGAATATAGAATGGATTTACTGAGCTGAGTGAACCTTTGATCAACTGCACATTGGGAACCAAAAAGCACATAGGTCTTTCATGTGTGAGGTATTGTACCACACTATAGAATTGACTCTCACATGTTACTCAAATTCACCATTGAGTTTGATTTCATGACATCCCAACACAGGAAAAAGGATATTCATAGTTCAGGCAAGATAAGTATTTTGAGTGAAACATTCACCGGTCTGAACGGACTACACCCGCTCCAAAGCCAATGAAAATATCCACTTCATGCTTCATTCAGGGGCAAACAGTAAGGACCATGTGAGAAGTGCTTACCTGGACAGGTAGACAGAAAAGAGAGGCTCATCCACCAGATGCTGAGACATTAAGTTCTCAAACACAGTTGTAGCTCCTGATGCTGCAAGAGATGGGTAGCCCATTCCCAGAATTCCGTCAAACTTAACGTAGGAAAAGAAGCCACCGGGTTCACTAGTGCTGAGACCAAATTCCTGACTGCGGATGTTGATGTTTGAAATCTAGGAAGATAAGGTCAAGTGAGTAAACCTGAAGAATTCAGCAAAACATTGTCTTGTGAATTAAACTTTCCCCATAAATTGCTGCAACATTTCTTGTCGTCGGCTTCTCAACACCCACACAGCTAATAATGAACACCAATGAGATAAATTGACAATAAAACCTTTTTAAGGAATCCTGGCTTGTGGATACATTTTGGAAAAACAATGAAGGAGAAAATGTATGTCCCTGCTTGAATAGTAGCTTGTGGTTATTTCCATTCAGTTCACTGGGAACCAAGAATACTCCAGTACACGCAGTCTGCATTATTTGTCCAACTGTGTTTGATCTCGCAATTTTTGGATTCAGAGTGTTACTTCTTTGCTACAGCAGATACCCAAAACATGTGATATTTTATATCCAACACAATAGACATAAGGATGTGAATTGGCCCAATTGGCTGGGAATATAGGAAACACCTTTGTCAAATTTCTAATGTGAAGGATTCTGGCAAGATTTATTTCAAATCATTATCTTGTAATTTGGCACGCACTCTGCAACTTTCTCATTACGTATCCACACAATGTCTTGGCTTCTAATTGAAACAACACGTTAGTTGGACTGCAAGAATTTAATGTCTGCACTTTCTAGATGTAACATTAGACACCAATTATCTGTGTTGTGTCATTTGATTTATTTGATGAAGTTCACAATTGACTTACTCTGACAGTGTCATATCCCAATATTCCATTCATGGCGCCTGTTCCATACTGGATAGATACATCCTGGTTGTTTGAATGGTATGTTGAAGATGCACTGGGATTGAATCTGTGATGCATTGCTGTAATGGAACATACATGTCATGATATTAATAAGAAATGTTTGAGCAATTAATCGAACACAGGAAGAGAGATTTGTGTGAATAAAATCATCTATTACTTCACATTTGAAAAATGTTTCAGTTTTGACTAAGAATCCTTTCCAAATTCCTGAACCTTCCTACATGTTTACCTGTTGCCTTTCCTTTCAGGAGAAATCCTGAAAGGCATTTTGTGTTCATGTGTGATGAGGTTCTCTGAGCAGGACATAACGCTTGCTTGTATACATTCACCCACATATATACATTCTGGTGGACTGGGGGAATGCCCTTCAGTTAGCATCCTCATTGATATAGCTTAAAAATACAATAATCAAATACACTTAGACACCAGAATTCTTCCAGGGTGGAACAATGTTTGGTCAAAAGCTGGGGATATTCTCTTGAGCATTGAGGGAAATTGAGGATGTTGTGAAACTTGAAAGGATTCAGAAAAGATTTGCAAGGATGTTGCCAGGGTGGGAGAAATTGAGCAATAGGGAGAGGTGGAATAGGCTGGTGCTGTTTTCCCTGGAGCGTCAGAGGCTGGGGGCTGTCCTTATAGAGGTTTATAAAATCATGAGGGGCATGGATAGGATAAACAGACAAGGTCTTTTTCTTGGGGTGGGGAAGTCCAGAACTACAGAGCATAGGTTTAGGGTGAGAGGGGAAAGACATAAAAGGGACTGAAGGGACAAGTTTTTCACACAGAGGGTGGTGCATGTATGGAATGAGCTGCCAGAGGAAGTGGTGGAAGCTGGTACAATTACAGCATTTAAGAGGCATTTGGATGGGTATATGAATCGTAAGGGTTTGGAGGTGGTTGGATCAAGTGCTGACAAATGGGACTAGATTGGGTTAGTATATCTGGGTGTATGGACGAGTTGGATCAAACAGTCTGTTTCTGTGCTGTACATCTCTGTGACTGTATGAGTAACTGAAGAAGATTAGAATTTCTTGTGATATTTTAGACAAGTGGTTCGAGCAAAGCTTTTGCCATCAGCTAATCAGATGAGGGGCAGGATTCAGGGATTTGAGCAAGAGATGCAAAAGGATATCAGGAGGTACTTTTCTTTCCGCAAGTGGTACTGATTGGCAGTTGCTGCCTACGAGGGTGACAGTCATCAAACTGACCAATTACTTAAAAAGAAATTTGATGGGATTTCGAGGGAATCAACCAGTGGAGCTGTGGTGCTGAAGCCGGGAATGACACTGACACCACAGAGACCAACATGAATTTGAAAGACTGAAAGTTATTCTGAGATTCCAGGACATAGTGTCAAGAAGAATTCACCTTCATATGACACTTTTAATTTGTTTCGTTTATTTATAACATTGAAGAGACTTTCTACATTCTTTCAGCCTTTCAATCTGATTTGTCATTTCAAACACAGCACTATCTTTTGCTGCAATGTTCCTGCCCATCTATCTCTTTGTCTTCTATCCTTGCCTCATTTCTGAACATTGGACCATACACATCTATTGGATTGTTCCTGCTAATAGGCAAAGTTCCTGCTAATTGCCTTCTGCAGGATGGCTGAGCAGGAAGGCCTTCAGCTCTTACCACTTACTATCAGGCGTATCATATTTCCAGGTTGGCAGTCAACCTGTTTCTCTGTGTGATAGACGTACTTTCCATGGCCAGCAATTTCTCATGTGGAATCAACCTTGGAGTTTCCGTCCCACATGAAGTGAAGATATATGAAAGCAGCAAGACCTCTTACCTTGGAGTACAAACTGGTAATTATTTTAAGTTAATGTTAAGTTTTTAGAGTAGGTTCACTCAAATGTTTGTCCATTTCCAGAGGAAGCCGTTGCTAAAACCATCAAGAAATTAGCATTCGAATAAATTTCTTTCCAAGCCTTTTGATGGTTGACAAAGCTCATAGCTAAGCTACAAATACTCAAGAAATGTCATTCTCTTTCAATCTTGTTCTACAGCTGAATTCAACAAGAAGAGTGGTCATGTAGAGAAACATGTTTAAATCGGCAGTAACATTTACTCACTGCATGACTGTTCAGAGCAGTAAACTGAAGGGACCCAGAGGTTGGATGAGCCAGTGTCAAAGATGACGGTGAAACTCTGTGGTGGATTCCCAATGCTGATTGCTCCATAGTATGACAACTGTCAGCAAGAACGAGAAGAGCACAACTTATCAACTGGGAATATAGTGAGCAACGCGTGTTATTCATCTTGTTATATTCTATACCCTTTAACAAAGGTAAATCCCCCCATAACCACTTTATGAAATAAATGACATAGAAGCAGTCAAGTTCGTTTGGAAGAATAAGTGATCTTTCTGTTCTGTTGTTTTGTTGAGTAATATATCCCATTGCTAAGATAATGTTACATTTCAATTTTCACCCTTTTGATCTCAAATCATATCTCAAATCCAACTGTTGTTAAAAATAATGCCAAACTGTTACACTAGACTAGCCAGCAGCCCTATCACAGTTAATTAAGTGCACACTGTAATATCAACCATTGGTGAGAACAGGCATCATCAGTAACTTCTTACACTGCAACAGAAACTTTGACTTTAGATTGGATTTACTATTCTGCTCCATACAATCAGAGAATAGTTACAAGCAAAGCAGAAGGCCATTCATTGCAGCATGTCTTGCTGACTCACTGCAACAGCAACTCATGCAGTCCTCCTCCACTATCTTCCCCCACAATCCTGTAAGCATTTTTATTCAGTTAATTCTCCAGTTTCATTTTGAAAGCTACAATTGAAGTAGCCCCGTCCACCGTGTTAAGCAGTGCATTGGAGATCCTCGTCAGTAGCTGTGCTCAATTGTTTTTCCTCAAACTCCATTTCTTCCTTTCCTAATCACCGTTCCTCCAATGGGGAGCTTCCATTCTGTCCACACTATCCTGATCCTTCATGATTCAGAATCTTCCAACAAACTTCTTTTTGACTCAATCTTCGTCACACAGAACAGCCTTCCACCCGTGTGAACTATCCCTGTGACTGGGATTCCTGGTCACCTCCGAACCCATTCTCGTAAATCTTTTCTGGACCTTCTCTAATGCGTCATTCCTTAAATGTTGTGTTTGGAATGGACATAATGCTCTAGTTCAGGCTGAATCAGTGTTTTATACAATAACGTCCTTGCACCTATGTTCTGTGCAATTATTTATAAAGCCCATGTACCTTATTAATTAATTAGTTCTGCCACCTTCAAACAATTTGTGCATGTGTACAATAAGATCTCTTAACTCATGTACCCTCTTTACTTCATATTGTCTCTCTGCCCTTTCTACTGCAATGTATAACTTCACACAACTACGGTAAATTTCATCTGATAAGTGTTTGCCTAATCCAGCGAACTATCTCTGTCCTCTTCATTTTGACTACTACATTTCTCACAGTTCACATTACTTCTGAATTTTGTTTCACCTGCAAAGTTTGACACTGTGCCCTGCATATCCAAGTACCGATCATTGAAATAGACCAAGATCTTTAAATATTGATCCCAGGGGAAACCAATCTTATACCTTCTTCCAGAGTGAAAAAGATAACTTCTCATCACAACACTTCACTACTTGTCACTCAGTCAACTTTATATCCAGAGTGCTAATTTCATTCAACAGGTTTTAACTGTATTGGAACGCTTGGTATATGGCATTTGGTCAAATGAGTTTAGGTCATCCACACATTATGACAACCTGTTATTTGAAAAAAAATCAATCAATTTACTTAGCTTTCCCGAATTAATCCATATTTCTCTGAGAGATTTTCAGCATATGACAACAGCCCACACTTGATAGCTAAATCCCACCCTTGCGGTTTTGTGCTGTTAATTATAACAGGTTAAAGAACAACATCATGTCTTCCAAAAGCACAGTTTATCTACTGAATTGTTATCACTGATTAACACAAGCCTCATGGAAGATGAAAATATATGCAGAAGCTTCAACAAATATAGTTTATGATGTATTCTTCTTTTTTGTTGATGGGTGACTTACATCCAGGTAGTTAATCATTGGTTCCGTTGTATCCAGAGATTGGGTGCAGTAGGGCACTTGAAATTTTGAGCAGGGATCATATGGATGTTTCATCAGGAATTCTTCTAGCAGCCCTTTCTCCTGGAGAACATCACGGGCAGATTTGCCCTTAATCAAAGGCATCCTGCCAAGAAAAGAACAAAAGTTATAAATTTTGTCATGTCTTATTCTTCCTCGCTGTCAGGTTATTTGTTCTCTCTCGTCGTGTGGCAATTTCCGACCTGATCACACATTCCGAGAGCTGGATACAAGCGAGGGCGACAAGTAGCCACTTCATGTTGCCAGTTGGGTTGGTTCAGAGACTCGTCAGAATCTGAAGTGTTGTGTCTGAGCAGCAACATTTATACTGACTGTAATCAAACCTTTCCATTGTCACGAGGCCTCCGATACGATCATTCAATATGAGAAGTAAATATTAATGTAGTCATGATTGTTTTATCTCAAATGTAATCTCTCATTAATTAAGGGCACTCATTGACTTCAGTCATAGTCAATTGCGAAAGTTTGGATTTAAAGCAAAGCTTATTTAGTGTTCTGCAATTAATGCCTTATCACTGATAATGTAACAATAAGTAAATTTCAAATCAGTTTCAGTCCAATGGTGTTCGAGCTAACAAAATTGCAATCTCACAAGTTCCATATTTTTCGCATCTGATGGAGCACATGGGCATGACCTATGGGTACTGTAAAGTCCTTCAAGGGCAATGGCATCGTCAGAAATAGCCACAGTGCAAGTTGAGGCCATCTGCTATCACAATATTGTGCATGTGAAGTGCGTGGATTGTCCAACTGTGCAGGGTGCAAATCCTGGTCTCAAGCAATCTTGACCACTGCAGATTGAAGATAGTCATCTCTATGGAATCTTAAAAGTTGAAAATCTGTGAGCCACAAATCACAAAGATAATATAAAATTTCCTCAGGTACAAAGGTGTGGAACTGATTTCCTCTCACCTTGAACTTTATGTGTACTATGTCTTCCTGGGTGGTTTGGGACTGTGAGGAGAAGGTCCCGTTTCTCATTCTCCTAACATGACCCTGACTGGTTCTGCATTCATTGGAATAAAATCCTTCATCAAACATCCATGCAGAGGCATCCATGGTCTTTCTTGTTGGAGTGATCCATGTCCCATTGTATGGAGAACGATGTTAAACAGTCCTTTGTGAGTGATGCGAATGGTGACTGCTCACATTGCAAACGACCAGTTTTCTTTCAGATAATCTCCTCACCGGTGCATTGCAAACTGCAGCAGGGGCTGTTGTTGGCGTGGCTGCAATGTAACAAGGGCACAGACAAGTGGAAGGAGAGCACAGATGTTCCAGCAAGTCTGGGAGCAGCAGCAACTTCTAGCAGTTGCTGAACAGCTTCCACAGGAAGAGGCCACTGCTGAAGCTCCCCTCAGAAATTGCTGGAGAGAGTCAACAGTCTGGCTGCATCACTGGAGGGAAACCAGAATTATCATTTCAAGTGAGTAACCCTTCTTCAGAACCAGTCAATAACAACTGCTCTGCTCAGGAAAGGACAGAGATAGAAAGAGGATAATTGCAGACGAACCGAATATCTGTCAGTGGGAAAATGCTAGAATCTAATTTTCAGGAAGTCGTTGTGGGGCACTGAGAAATTCTGAATGCAATTAAAGGGTGTCAATGTGGTTTTGTGAAATGTAGATCATGTTTAACTTACTGATAGATATTTTTGAGGAAGCAATATCCAATGCAGATAAATGAGAACCTGTGGATATACTGTACTTAGACTTCCAAGACAAGTACTCCATTAAAGATTGCAATTCAAAATCGGTGGTTACTGTGTAGAGGCTAAGATATTAGCATAGAGCGAGTATTTGCTGGTTAATCATTTGCAGAGGGTTGGCATAATGGGTCATTTCAGGGTGGTAGGATATGACAAACAGTGTGCCAAAGGAACTCATGTTGGGTTGTAAGTGTTTACACTTCTTTGAAGGATTTGGATGGAGGTACTGGAAATTGTTAGATTTGCTGATGACAGAGAGATAGCTATGGATAGAATTTGAGTAAACATATATGAACAAGTGAAGCGAGTAAGCGGGAATTTGACAGATGGAGTATCATGTGAACATGTCCATGTGGGCAGGAAGAATAGAAAAGCAGCATATTAATTAAAGGAGAAAGGTTACAAAATTCTGAATTATAGAGAGACCTGGTTGTCTTGATACATGACTTGCAGATGCAGCAAGTGATTTAGGAAGCAAATCAATGTTGTCACCTATTACAAAGGAGTGAAGTCTCAATGTGGGGATGGTTTCCTCCCATTGTATTCACTGGTGTTTAGAAGAATGAAAAGTGGCCTTATTGAAACACAAGACCCGGGAGAGAATTTGACATGGAGGTTGCAATGCAAAAGTGTGGTGTCTTCCATTTAAAACAGGGATTAGAGATAAATCTTTCAAAGTCTCTTCAAGGGAAAGTAGAGTTTTGAAAGCATCAGGCAAAAGCAGATTCTGGACTAACATGGCCATCAGAGTTCAGTGGTGATGTGTACTTGTGGGCACCGTCAGATCGGCCATGATCTCACACAGTGGAACAGGATAGGAAAATCAATTAACCTAACTGTACTCCAAATTCATGTGCTCATATTCAGGTGAAATGAAAGTCATTGCACATGATTATCAACTGTTCCCCCACATGATAACCTGTTGCCTCTCCTGAAATGTACATTATTTAACTTACAGTATCTTACTCCAATGCATATCTCCTGCATGCACTGACCCAACAAGGACAGATAAATCGTTCAGAGCTGTGCGTGGCAGAAGGATCTATATATACCAAACCTGTTACTTTGACATGAAGGTCATTTATGACGATGTCACTTGTTTCCCGCAAGTTAAATTATCTGACTTTCTGTCACAGGTGAATGACTGTGTGGAGTTTACACGTTCTCCCTGTGTCTGCGTGGGTTTCATCCGGGTGCTCCAGTTTCCTCCCACAGTCCAAAAATGTGGAGGTTAGGTGAATTGGCCATGCTCAATTGCGCGTAGTTTAGGGGCAGGGGTAAATGTAGGGGAATGAGTCTAGGTGGGTTGCGCTTTGACGGGACGATGTGGACTTGTTGGGCCGAAGGGCCTGTTTCCACACTGTAAGTAATCTAATCTAATCTAATCTAATCTAATCAAATCTAATCAAATCTAATCTAATCTAATTTAATCTTAATGAAACAACAGAGGAATTAAATCAATTCCATCTTGAATTCTTCATGATCAACATAACGTCTTTATATCCAATACACAATCTCCAGTGAAATCATCATGTATTGAATTATCCTTGAAAAGCACTTGTTATGTAATGAAGAAAGCATTTGGTGTACTTCTTTTTATTGATCAGTGCACTGAATATAGACGTTGGGAGGTCATAATGCAGGTGTACAGGACATTGGAATACTGCATTCAATTCTGATCTCTCTGCCATTGGAAAGATGTTGTGAAACTTGAAAGACTTCAAAAAAGATTTTCAAACATGTTGCCAGATTTGGAGAGTTTGAGCCAGAGGGAGAGGCTGATTAGACTGAGGCTATTTTCCCTAGAGTGTAGGAGGCTGAGGGGTGACCTTATGAAAGTTTATAAAATCATGAGTGAAATGGTGGGTGAATATCCTATGTCTTTTCCCTGGGGTGGGGGAGCCAAAACTTGAGCACGAAGATTTAAGGTGAAAGGGGAAAGATTTAAAACAGACATAAGGGGCAACTTTTTCACACAGAGGTTGGTGCGTATATGGAATAATCTGTCAGAGAAAGTGCTGGAGGTGGGTACAATCACAACATTTAAAAGCAATCTGGATGGTTAAATGAATAGAAAGAGTTTAGATGGATTTGTGCTAAATAGTACAAATGAGACTATATTAGGTTAGGATATCTGGCTGGCATTGATAAGTTGGACTAATGGGTCTGTTTCTGTGTTTTATATCTCTATGACTCTGTCTGGACCAAGACTTTAGTCACCATATTCTTACTACCCTTGAGCAGAGTGCATCAATTCTCCTCTTTTCAACCTCCGCAGTTAGCAGCATCAAAGTCTTCCATTATTAAGGAAGAAATAGAAAGACATTTCTTAAAGCTTAACGCAATCAAATTGAATCAACATGATTTTGTGAAAGGGAAATCATGTTTGACAAATTTGCTCGAATTAATGAATTGGCAAAAGTTTTTCAGATGGAGTTTATTGTGAGGTCACACACTTTGGGAGGAAGAATCAAAAGGCAGTCTGTTGTAAAAGTGGAGGGAGAACCAAAAATATTTAGCTGCGAGAATTCTTGAGCACGAAAGACAAAAAAATTGCCATACAGGTGCAGCAAATAATTAAGAAAGCAAATGCAACATTGGCCTTTATTTCCAGGCAGTTGGAGTTTAAGAATAAGGAAGCCTTGTTCCAACTGTACAGGGTGTTGGTGAGGAAGCACATGGAGATCTGCTCTTAGATTTGATCCCCGTAATTATGAAAGGATATACTGGCATAGTTGAAAGAGTTTCACGAGGCTGATTCCTGAGGTGATGGGGTTGTCCTATCAGGAATGGCCAAGCAGGCTAGGCCCTGTTTCATTGGAGTTTAGAAGAATGAGAGGCCTTAACCGCATTGATATTGAGGGAATCTCAAACAAGGTGGCGGGGATGTGGGGGTGAGGTGAAGCACAATGTCGCATCTCTTAAACTCTTAAACACCTGGCCCAGATCCCTCCAAACCCTTCCTATTCTTATACCCATCCAAATGCCTCTTAAATGTTACAATTATACCAGCCTCCACCACATCCTCTGGCAGCTCATTCCATACACGTACCACCCTCTGTGTGAAAAGGTTGCCCCTTATGACTCTTTTATATCTTTCCCCTCTCACCCTAAACCTATCCTATCCACTTGGGTGGTAACTTTGAAGGATCTATGCACTTGAACACCAAGATCCCTTTGTTCCTCCACACTGCCAAAAATACTGTCTTTAATTCTATATTCAGCATTCATGTTTGACCTTCCAAAATGCATCACTTCTCATTTTTCCAGGTGGAACTCCATCTGACATATATCAGCCCAGCACTGCATCCTGCCTATGTCGCGCTGCAGCCTGCTATAGCGCTCAAAACTATCAACGGAACCTCCTATGTGTCATTGGCAAATTTACTAACCCACCCCTCAACCACCTCATCCAAGTCATTTATAAAACTACAAAGAATAGAGGCCCAAGAACAGACTCCTGTGGGACGCCACTCACCACTGACCTCCAGGCAGAATACTTTCCACTCTCTACAACCACTCTCTGCCTTCTATCAGCAAACCAATTCTGAATCCAGACAGCCAAATCTCCCTGTATCCCATGCCTCTTGACTTTACAGATGAGGCTACCATGGGGAACATTATGAAATGCTTTGCTGAAGTCCATTTACACCACATCTACTGCTCAACCTTCATCAACCTGTCACGTCACCTCCTCAAAGAACTCAATAAGATGTGTGAGGCATGATCTGCCCCTCACAAAACCATGCTGACTGCCTTTAATCATGTTATGCTTTGCCAAATAGTCATAAATCCTATCCCTCAGAATTCCTTCCAAAACTTTGATGACCACAGGTATAAAACTGACTGGTTTATAATTGCCAGGGATGTCCCTATTCCCTTTCTTGAAAAGAGGAACAACATTCGCCTCCCTCCAATTCTCCGGTACACCTCCTGTGGAGAGTGAGGAAGCAAAGATCTTGGCCAGCGGCTTAGCAACCTTCTTTCTCGCTTCCCGGAGCAACCTAGGATAAATTTGGTCTGGCCCTGGGGACTTATCAATCTTAATCAATCTTTGCCAAAATTTCCAGGACATCAAATTCATCAATCGTGATCTGCTCAAACCTGTGTCCCAGCTCCTCAAAATTCTCATTCACAACAAGGTCCCTTTCCTTAATGAAAACTGAACCAAAAACTCATTTAGAGCTTCTCCTATCTGCTCAGACTTCACGCATTAGTTCCCTATGCTATCCCTAACCAGCCCTACCTTCTCCCTGATCATTCTCTTATTCCTTACATATGAGGAAAATGCTTTTGGGTTAGTCCTAATCCTTCCTGCCAAGCCGTTTTTGTGTCCCCTCCTGGCTCTCCTCAGTCCATTTCTGAGCTCCTTTCTAGTAAGCCTGTAATCCTCTAAAGCTGTGTTACATCCTCGCTTCCTCCACCTTACGTAATCTGCCTTCTTCCTTTTGACGAGAAACTCCTCTGTTCTCATCATCCATGGCTCTTTAGTCTTACCCCTTTATAACTGTCTCAGAGGAACAAATTTGTGCATCACTCACAACAACTGCTCCTTAAACAGTCTGCATGTGTCTGCTGTGCCCTTTCTGTGGAACAATTGCACCCAAACTGTACTTCCCAACTCCTGTCTGATAGTGTCATAATTTCCTTTTCCCCAATTAAATATCTTCCCTTGGCAACTGCTCCTTCCCCTCTCCTAGGCTATGGTAAATGTAAGGCAGTTGTGGTCACTGTCGCCAAAGAGTTCTCCCAACGCAAGATCTGACGCCTGTCCTAGCTCATTGCCGAGCACCAAATCCAAAACAGCCTCTCCCCTAGTCGGCCTGTCTAAGTACTGAGTAAGGAAACCCTCCTGAACACACCTGACAAAAACGGTTCCATCCAAACCATCTGCAGTACGGAGGTTCCAGTCAATATTGGAAGTTGAAGTCATCCATAACAACAACCCTGCTATATCTACATTTTTCCAAAATCTGCCAGCCAATGAGTTCTTCGATCTCCCTACTGCTATTAGGGGGTCTGTAGAAAACCCCCAATGAGGTGGCTGCTCCCTTGCTGTTCCTAACCAACACCCACACTGACTCAGTAGACAAACCTTCTTCCACACGTATGGTTTCTGTAGCTGCGATGCTCTCTCTCATTAGCAATGCTACACCCCTCCTCTTTTTCCATTCTCCCTGGTCTTTTTAAATGTTGTAAATCCTGGAACATGTAGCAACCATTCCTGCCCCTGTGAAACCCATGTCTCCGTTATGGTCACAACATCATAGTCCCAAGTACTGATCCATGCTCGAAGTTGATCACTCTTATTTCTGACACTCCTTGCGTTAAAGCAGACACACTTTAAGCAATCGCTTTGTTTCATTACGTGAAAAACCTTCCCGATAGATTCACTACATCCTGTCACTGCCCCATTTACATCTAGCCCTCTCTCAGATATATAGTTCTGGTTCCCACCCCCTTTCCAAACTAGTTTAAACCCTCCCGAACCACACAAACAAATCTCCCACCCAGGGCACTTGTGCCCCTCCAGTTCAGGTGCAGCCCATCCTTCATGTACAGGTCCCACTTTCCCCAGAAGGCATCCCAATGGTCTAAGTATCTAAAGCCCTCCCTCCTGTACCAGCCTCGCAGCCATGTATTAAGCTGCACTCACTGACTGTTCCTCACCTCACTGTCTTGTGGCACCGGTAGCGAACCTGAGATCACTACTCTACTCCTGCTCTTCAGCTTCCATCCTAACTCTCTGTCGTCACAAAAAGGTAATTTTGCCACCTCACATATCCTCTATCTCAGCCACCTTACCTAACTCTCACCAAGACTCATGCTTTCCCACTCTCACAATATCATGTGGTTTATCATTGCTTACTCTTCCCACCATTAACCAACCACACCAATAATCCTGGATGGCCCCTGTGCTGCATCGTCAGTCTTTTGGTGCACTTCACCACCTTCCCTGACCAGCTGAACACAAGCAGATGTTGCACCTACTTTAGTCTCACTCCTTGATCATCATTTGCTCCTTTCAGGCAAAGACAGCCCAAAGCAGGGCAGAGAGAGCCCTTATGGTTGGAACGTTGCCTGACATCTGTGTCCTCATCACCTGCTAGGAGAGAATGTTCCTGTAGGGATACAGAGACATCCATGTCCCATCAACTGAGTAAACACCACTCTTCATTCTACTGCAACCCTCACAGTATCTCTGCTGTCATAGCACACCACTTTGAACCACTTGTTGTGAGCCCTCTCTCTTTAACATTGTAGATTCCTCTACCCACTCTACCAACTTTGCAGAGAAATGTCTGGCTCCTCAGAAGTGTCCTCATACATTTCTGAAGATGAGAAGACTAAGCCCTGAAAGATGAGTTTATAATAGTTAGGTGAGTTGCCTGTAAGATATTCTGTACAGACACTCGGACCAATTTTTTTGCTTAAACAATACGTTTACACAGATATTCTTACTGTATAAGGCAAATAATGATTCAAATTTAGTTTTATGAAAACACTTTCAAGTTAACAAAATGACCCTTATACAACAAATTGTGTTAACTTTTTCCCAAATCGATGGACTGCCTGAAAAATGCATATACTACCCGCTCTGGTGAACCTGACTGGGCCGCTGGATCCAATTCACTGAGCTCCATCAACAGGGCAATCAGGATCTTCTTACTGCAAGGGTAGGTCTCACAGAGAGTCTTCACCAGGCGAGTCTTGGCTGGCAGAATGGCCACCAAATGTCCCTTCCCTACCCCCTTCCTGAGCCCTTCTGGAATGTTCTCTGGTTTTAAACAATGAAGTCACAGGTAGCAAACCTGAGATTACTACTCTACTCCTGCTCTTCAGCTTCCATCCTAACTCTCTGTCGTCACAAAAAGGTAATTTTGCCACCTCACGCACCCTCTATCTCGGCCACGTTACCTAACTCTCACCAAATGAGATTGAGTCAGGTCATCCTAGATGCAGCCATCTCCTTTCTGAGATATGTTTACTTCATGGTTCCAAAGGGTCTGGCTGAAATTGGGAAATACACAAATATAATGGTTTTCCCTGTTGTTCCTCTTTCGAGCACTCCTGTTCAATATGCGGGACAGATCTGGGCCATTCTTTGTTTGCTTTCCAACGTGTAGTAACTTTGGCCTCTTTGCATTCCATCAAGCCATGCTTGCAAAAAATGTTTAGCCAATTTTATGTTGGGCCTAGCTGTTTCGGCTGTTGGTCACTTGGCAACAAGTGGTTATTTCTGATCAAAGCAGACTTGATGGTCCAAAGGACCTTATTTCTGTGCTGGAGTCTTCTGTGGCTCTACCATTCAATGAAAGTAGTTAAAAATCACACAACACCAGGTTATAGTCCAACAGGTTTATTTGGAAGTACAAGCTTTCAGAGCACAGCTCCTTCATCGGGTAGCTAGTGGGGCAGGATCAGAAGGCAAAGAATTTAGAATAATAGATCAAAGTGTCACACAACTAATGTGATGTATCGATCAAACCTCAATCACTGCTAAGTCTTTAATCACTCAGAACAGGTTGCGGACTTATTGTGTGCATACGTGTGTGAGGGACAGAGAGAGTGAGAGAATGTGCGTGCGTGTGTATGTCTCTGAGAGACAGCATCTGCATGAGAGAGGGTCTGTGTGAGTCTGTGAGAATGTAAGAGTGTGGGGTGTATAGTGTAGTGGAGTCACCTGTAATGTTATGTGAACCCAAGATCCTGGTGAGACCATCCTCATGTTACAAAGACCTCACAGAAAGCATCACCAATGCTGCCTCCTGTACCCCTGACAATCCCAGACATTGACACCTCAGGGGGAACTGTAGGTTATACAGGGTGGAGGTACACAAGCTGGTGAGAACCTCACAGTGACAGCCCTGCAGCTGTCTGAGGAAGAAACACCCCAGGCTGCTGGCACACGGAGCACTGCTGGTGACCAGGCTCCTGCCCAGCCCTAGGCAGGAGATGACCCCGTAGTATCAGCAATCAGGATTTTTGTCAACATGCACAGGGTGGAACGGGAGACTTGGCTAGGGCATGTGGAACACAATGGCCCTTGTTTCTCTGAAGCTGCTGTAGGGCAGTGCATCTGGCAACCCTCTGACCATTTCCATGGGCAGGCAAGAGCTACTATGGAGAGCGAGGCCCAGCAGCTACAGGCTTTGCTGTGCAGGCTCATACATCATTACCCCAGCCACTGGTCCTCAGGACAGGAAGCATTGTGACTATAGTGTGGGGAACCTTGACTTCAGCCCCATTCTCAGAAAGGGGAGGGTGGTCCCTGGAAAAGGTGCAACCACAGAGAGGCTACTCTGCACCTTCCACTCAGTGGAAAAGGTTGGATCCTGTGTCTCCTCCCAGTCTATCCTTGTCTGACCCTTGGAAATTCAAGCCTGTGAGCATCACCCAATTTCCGGCAAGATGTCCAGATACGCCCTGTGCCCACCACCTCCCTCCCCTACCCCCTGCCCGCCTGTTGGAGTCACCTGGTCAAACCTCCAGCGCCAAGGACACCATTTTCAATTAGTTCCCTCTACCTCAGCGACGGAACCAGGGAGTGCATTAGAACATAGAGGGAGGGAGGGAAAGAAGGAAATATACCGAGGGTATTCTGGTTGTATGGATGAATGTTACTCTCAATCCATGCATAAGTGTGGCTGATGTTAACTTTCATGTGTTTGTGGGTCTCCCTGGTTTGGTGTTAAGTGTACCTTTCGAACTATCTGTCAACTTTTCATGGCCACATCCAAGACTCAATTCATGGAGTTGAGAGCCTATCGCACCCTCTGGAAGCAGGGAGAACAATGTGTACTCACGAGATTGGATTAAGATGACCACTGTGTCCTTCCTCCTTCAACATCTCAAATGTTTGGCTCCCTCTGGGAGAAAAATTGTAGCTGTCAAAGAGCGCCTGGACCTAGGGAGGTACTACACGCTGAGGGTCAATGCTGTACCAAGGGCAGGGAATATTCCTGTTGTGGTCATTCACTGCCCCGCACCATGAAGACCAGGGTGTTCCTGACCATGGACACCTCCTTCCTGCATTGCCCCTTTCCCATCCCTGCTTTACCAGAGCTACTGCCTGCTGACGGTGCACCTCCCCACCCCACGTACCATTGCCCTGACCCTGGAGCCTCGATCCCAAAGGCAAATCTGCCAAGGCCCAGCCATACGGTCACAGCCAAAGTTACCCCTCCTGCCCCGTCGCCTTTAGATTCTGTGATTCTACCCATCACAGAGGGTGGTCGCACCCTCTTGACCAACATGCCCAGAAAGTCCAGGTAAAGATGTGCCCAGACCTCCAACTGGTACTTAGGTATCTCCCAGACTGCGATAGCCTTACCCCCAGGTGGACTTGTCAGTATGGAATCAACAGACTGACCATAGCCCACTTTAGGGAGCAGCAGAGGAACAGACTCTCTGACTGGATCATGCTAACCAGACGCTGGAACACGTCAAATTCTCTCAACTGGTATGGGAGGCTGTCCTGGACCTGTTGTAGCTGGACACCCTGACTAACATGTTCAGTGAGGAATACTCCCCTGAACCTTGCTTGCTTGCTGCACACATGGTGTGGTTGCTGCCTAAGCTGTTGGCACCTGGTGAAGGCTTTGGTTGATATAACTCACTGCCACACAGCAAGATATATGTCCCTTGACTTAACAGCAAGGCAAGCTGTCTGGTCGTGTGACAATGCTGATTGGCACAACAAAGCAGCGCATGGATGCTTTGAGCATGTAGGTAGGTGCAATGTGGTTGAGTCTTGAGATGTAGCCTGGCACAGTCTTTGAGCTGAGTACCTGACCCCACTGCAGAATTTCAATGCTAGTTGCTCATGTGCTGAGCAGTACAATACTGTGTTTTCAAAGCATCTGCCAGTGAAACGCAAAGTGCCAGAATAGCCGTGTTGGGTTAGCAAATGTCAATGTTCATGGAGCATGTGGGTGGTGCCCATTGATCATGCCCTGAACTGCAGTTTGCTCACAGTCAACATGGAGATCATGCAAGTAAGCTGAATCTTTTAGGCAGTGAGCTAATTTCCATGGCTAATTTTCTTTACGTTGCGCTTGTTTGGCCAGTTTGGAAAAATAGGAGGCTGGATATTAATGAGGCAAGTTTTGGCATTAATGAGCATTAATTGCCATCAACTGGCATCTCACTGCTGCCTAAAGAAAATCGTGCTCTACCACTTGTAAAAAGCATAATAAATGGATCAAGATAACCTCGCCATGGGGACATTGCATTTCTCACCCATACATCTCGCTAAACCCCATGTCAGTCACACTGCTGTACAATTCTGCCCAGTGTGATCTTACTGATGCACACAAGATTTTGAGAGGATGGTTGGTGAAAAGGTGTTTCCAATTATGAGAGAATCTCAAACTAGGAGGCAGAGTTACAGAATCAAGGGATAATTATTTGAAACTGAGATGAGAAGGAATTCATCTTCCAGGGCAGTGGAAGTCTGGAGGCTGGATCACTGAAAGTGTCTCAAGAGGAGATAGGTAGAGTTTTAAAACCTTCAGGTAATGATGGCTGTGAGGAGCTGGCATAACAGAGGAATTGACCCAATATCAGGGTAGGTTTTAGGGACTAAAGGGTCTACTCCTGCATTTGTTCAATTTACGTGTACAAATTTTCCCACTGTTATCAGGCATATGAACAGACCTCTCATAGCTTAGAGTTGATCTCTCTCTGCACCTTCACTGTTGCTGCAACACTATATTCTGCATTCTGTTCTATTTCCCTGATGTACGTTTGTCAGGTATGATTTGTCTGGTCAACATGCAAAACAATACCTTTGCATCTCGGTACATGCAATAATAATAATTCACCTCAAATCAAAAGTGGGGAAATGTGTGTGGCCTGAAAATATAAGCTATTATTGCTCAAATATTTGGGAATCTGCTTTGAACATCTAAACCTAAAATTCAAACTGAAATGGAATTGAGAGGCACCACCTTAAATCGCTGGTAACAGGTTTCAGAATATTTGGAGATATAAATGGAGCCAGAACTGGACCTCATCAGGCTACATGAAACTTTCTGACAGCATTAATTAATAGCCACAACATCTAGGATTGGCAAATTTCTACCTGTATTCGATAAGTAGCAATAAATCAATCATCACACCAAACAGCTCAAGTGTGAAGTGAATTCAAGTTTCTAATCACACAGATATAACAGGAACAAAAGATTGAAAACTGGGAAATTGCATTTCATGATTTTATTATATTATATAGTTTCAGAAACTATTATAATGAGAAGATTCCAGAAAATAGAAAAGGCAGCTGTGTGATGTTAGGATCACATTTACACCAACTCAGATTTCGCTGCAGACAACGTCCACCTTCAACAGAAACATGCACATCTCTGGAGAGTATCACAGCTCCAAGAGTTTATCACAGCGAGTGTCAGAACCAAGAAAGAACCAAGTAAAAGTGCTACACAATCAAAGTGTGGGAATAGTGAGACTGTCTCTATGTTCTCATTTCTAAACCAGATCCAGTGTCCTTAGTCTGTTTCTTTAAAAACCCACCCTGACAAGGGATTTATTCACATTAATTTGTTGTAAGTTAATGTGGAGCACTGCTGAGCACAGTCCACAGGCTATTGCCAATGGTATAACTTTATTCATAGTCATTCAAGAGATGAAGACTTTACTGTGCAGCCATGTGACAACTGCAGTGCTGGAGAAAGATGTGATCACTGCACGTCAACCCGGAAATACCAATCCGGGTGTGTTTTTAATGAGAACGTAAACGAAGGAATTAAGCAGCTTTAGCCAAGCCCACACGGTTGTTCCCCACTTCGAAAATGGAATAATATTCCCCAATGAAAACATCTCCCAGAATCCAGAGGCTTCCACCAGTAACACCAAATCCACTCATGCAGCTTCTTTGGTTGTTGTAAGTGCTCTGTAAGGAAAACAAGCACAGTTAACACTGGCTCATATCATCATCACCTTTAGTGAGCATTGCATTATTGTAGACTGTTGAATATATTGAATACATTCCATTAAATCTTTTGAAAATTTAGAGATAGAAATTTTAGACAGTATGGCTGTCCAAAAAATACCTGAAAAGTGTAGGCTTGTGGAGGAAGAGGGAAGTCGACTCCATTGATTGTGAAGACCACATCGGGCATGTTATACAGATTTTTACAGTTTATGGTGTACTGCAAGGAAACAGAGATGGTATTCAGTCATAGTGTCTGTGTAAGGATTTACAAAAACATTTAATGGTGCAATAACATGACTAATTCGTCATTGTTGAACATATCATGAGTTGAAATCTGAATACATAAGCAACCCAAAAGTGAATGATTGAAGAGAAGTTGCAGTCACCAGGATATACTTCATTTCCATTTAACAATATGATGCCAAAACATTTCTAAACATCCATGTTCATCTCAATCTTACAGCATTAAGAGGATTTTGGAGCAAGTACTTATTCTTCAAACACCATGCCCTCTTCTGCGCAAATGTTTGTCTGTGAATAAGTAGATTACAAAATGTAAAGACTTTCCATTTAAATCTTCCTCCAAATCCAAATGCTTTCCCAATATTTCTGGGGCAGTGTGTACATTCTGCAGTGTCAAGAGATTCACATCTCCACAGCTTCACATATGCAATATAATTTAGCATGGCCCCTATCTGTACTTCAGCCTCTCACATATGGGAAAAAGTGAGGACTGCAGATGCTGGAGTACCAGAGTTGAAAAATGTGATGCTGGAAAAACACAGCAGGCCAGGCAGCATCCGAGGAGCAGGAGAATCGACGTTTTGGGCATAAGCCCTTCTTGAGGCTGGTGTGCCAAGCGGGCTGAGATAAAAGGGTGGGGGGGGGAATTTGGGGGAGGGGCGCTGGGAATACGATAGGTAGAAGGAGGTGAGGGTGAGGGTGATAGGCCGGAGAAGGGGTGGGGGCTGAGAGGTCGGGAAGAAGATTGCAGGTCAAGAGGGCGTTGTTGCTCCAATGTACTGCTGAGTGGCATTGATGGGTGTGCTGGAACCAACAAGGAGAGAAGTGCCAGTGTCAACAATGGCTGGACAACCTCCACTGCAGGCCACAACCTGCCCATTGATTGTCACCCTGAGGGAGAGAAATAAATCAATAGTTAAAGATCTAAATCCCTCAAACTGTTTTAGGCTTATTGAACAAGTAATAGCAAGCTGAGCTTTAGTTAGCTCAGATATTCATTATAATCTCCTTAAATGCTGATTGGATAGAATAATTATTGATGTATAAAATAAATTGAAAGTGCTGGACAAACTCAGCAAGTCTGACAGCATCTGAGATGAGAAGAGCACAGTTAAATTTGAGTCCAATTTGGCTTTTCTTCAAAATTGAAAGTGATGATTTTATTTTTATTTTGATCCTCCTGGGCTTTTAGTTCACATATTTCAATATAATTTGATAGAATCAGTCAATTTGGGGCAGATTGGTGGCTCAGTGGATAGCACTGGTGCCTCACAGTTCCGGGGACTCACAGCATCGGGCGACTGTGTGGAGTTTGCATGTTCTCCCTCTGTCTACGTGGCTTTCCTCTGGGTGCTCTGGTTTCTTCCCACAGTCCAAGATATGCAGGGTAGGTAAATTGGTCATGCTAAAGTGTCCATAGTGCTCAGAGATGTGAAGATTAGGTGGATGAATCAGGGAAAAATGTCAAGTAATAAGGGAATGGGTCTGGATGGGTAACTCTTCAGAGGGTCAGTGTGGACTTGTTGGGCTGATTTCCACACTGTAGGGATTCTATGATTTTCTAGGATCTCAGTGGAGAAGCACAACGTATCAATCCCAGTTGTGGTTGAGTATAAGCACATACCGGTCAATGAGGATTTGCCAATAGGCCTCACGAGTGATGGGAACACAGTGAATTTGACCTGTGTAGTGACTTGAGTCAATTCCATCAAACACAATTTCACTTCCAGATGCACCGTCCTGTCTGTAAAACACAGGAGAATCATAAACATGCTGAGAGGTGAAGAAACAACATCATTAGCATCAACACATTTCTGGTTTAGAGAATTAGCACATAATGGTAGGATTTCCTGTGTTGTACGAAAATCATTTTTGCAAATCACTTGCCAAAAATGTTTGATTGCAATCTTGCCACAAATACACCAGGTCACACCAACCATTCCAACAGATACTAACAATGCAAGTTGAGCAATTATGTCCTTTCAAGTAATTATTCTTGGCTCAGTTCGATTTTATTCATTTGAGTTCTGAATTGGGTTGAGGATAGCAGGGAACAGATTCAACACGGAAACCAAATGACTTTTAAAGAAAGCAGTTGCTTTGATATATTGCACTTCAAGTCCTCAGGATAGCTTGAAGTGACTTCACAAACAACTAAAATATTTGAAATATATTTAACATTGAGATAAATATGGCAGAACTTGTACTTAGCAGTATCCCATGTATCAGCTGTGGGATCCGTATAGATACTGAAGCAGTCAATGTCCAAATGTAGCAAGGTCTGGATGTCATTCAAGCTTGGGCGGACAAGTGGCAAGTGGTATTCATGTCACACATGTGCCCAGCAATGACCATCTCCAATGAGAGAGGATCAAGCTATTGTGCATTAGCATTGCCATCACCAATAGTAATCTAGTGCATTTTTAATAGACTGCATCATAGGAGCCAAAACTAGACACAATCTTTCAGGTGTGAAGTACCATAAAAAGGAAAGGTCACCATTGTCCTACTGTCTCATTAAACAGGAACAGCTGCTGCTGGTTTAACCATTCCTCGGGTAAAGAAAGAGGTTAAGAAGGAGAATCCTTCATGATAACCTCAGCCGATGTAGGAATTGAACCCATGACTGTTAGCATCACAAGACAACTGAGCTAACTGAACTGCACTAATGAATTGACTTCCACAAATTTATCAAGTTCTGCAAAGAACTGGAACAAGGACATTCACAATTCAAGCAAAATAAGTATTTTGAGTGAAACATTCACAGGGCTGAACAGACTACATCCGTTCCAATGCCAATGAAAATATCCACTTCATGCTTCATTCAGGGACATACAGTAAAGACCATGTGAGAAGTGCTTACCTGGACAGGTAGACAGAAAAGAGAGGCTCATCCACCAGATGCTGAGACACTAAGTTCTCAAACACAGTTGTAGCTCCTGATGCTGCAAGAGATGGGTAGCCCATTCCCAGAATCCCGTCAAACTTAACATAGGAAAAGAAACCACCAAATTCCTGATTGTGGATATTGATGTTTGAAATCTAGAAAGATAAAGACAAGTGAGAAAACCTGAGGAACTCAGCAAAACATTATTCTGTTCCATAACCTTCCCATAAATTGCTCACAGCTAGCTACCTGATGAAGGAGCAGCGCTCCCAAAGCTTGTGCTTCCAAATAAACCTGTTGGATTATAACCTGGAGTTGTCTGAGTTTTAACTCTGTCTACCCCAGTCCAACACCGGCACCTCCACAACTTAGTTGTGCAAGTGGGTTTGAACTCACAATCTTCTGACTAGAGAGCCACCAGCTGGTCACGGGAAACACATAAAGATTTCATATTTCATTCAATGACATACAGACATAACCGAGTGAGTAGAACTGAATGACTGCATGAAAAGAGCATATTTATCAGAATTAAAAGCAAGGCATTCAGACAAATTACATTTCAAATCATCAGCTTGAAGGGTAGCCACTCACTGTTAAATGATCATGGCACATCCATGCCATTTCTTGACCTCAAACTAATTATTTATTTTCTTTCAAGATCTTTGCATCTTCATCTTCTCGAACATAGAACAGTACAGCATGCGAACAGGCACTTTGGCCCATCCTGTCTGTGCTGACCATGATGCCATTCTGAACTAATCCCATCTGCCTGCATATCGTCCATATCCTTCTATTCCCTGCCTGTTCATGTGTCTGTCTAAATGCTTCTTAAACTTTGCTAATACATTTACTTCTAAACCCAGCCTGGCAGCACTATCCAGTCACCTACCACCCTCTGAACAAAAAATATGCCTCGCACATCTCTTTTAGTCTTTTCCCTCTCACTTTAAACCTATGGCCCATCATATTTTGTATTTCTGCGCTGGGAAAAAGCCTCCAACTATCCATCCTATCCATATTTCTCATAATTTTGTATACTTCTATCAGTTTGCCCCTCAGATTCCAATGCTGTCGTGAAAATAATCCAAGTTTGTCAAACCTCTCCTTATAACTAATACATTTCAATCCAGACAAAACATCCTGGTAAACATCTTTTGCACCCTCTCCAAAGCTTCCCCATCCTTCTGTTAGTGTGGCAACCAGAACGGCACACAAAACTCCAAGTATGGCCTAACCAAGATCAATTACCAATATTGTGTGATTTGATTTATTTGATGAAGTTTACAATTGACTTACTCTGACAGTGTCATATCCCAATATTCCATTCATGGCACCTGTACCGTATTAGATAGATACACCCTGGTTGTTGGAATAGTATGTTGAAGATGCACTGGGATTGAATCTGTGATACATTGCTGTAATGGAGCAGACATGTAATGAAATTAATAAGAAATGTGTGGGTATTTAATCTGATGTAGGAACAAATGTTTGAGTTTTAAAAAAGGTTTATTTTATATTTAAAAATTGTTTTTGCTTCTAACAAGAATCCTATCCAAATTCCTTCACCCTGAAACGTGTTTGTCTGGCTGCGTTCTCCATGTGGGATGATCCCGAAAATGTAAGATGGCTCGGGATCCGGAAAGCTGCTGTGTGTCCATGTAGGAGGGGAAGCTCTGAGTTGGACAAGTGCTTGTGTATATGTGTCTATTTGTAGGTTTACAAAGGGAGATACCTCATGCAGATCCAGGGAGGAATTTATGTGAACCTACACTTTGGAGAACCTTAAAATAAATCAAATTCAAACAGACACCAGAATGATTCCCACAACCGCCTGATGAAGGAGCAGGGCTCCGAAAGCTAGTGCTTCCAAATAAACCTGTTGGACTATAGCCTGGCTTGTGTGATTTTTAACTAGGAATGAGGAATGTTAACTACTCAGTTAGGCTTGAGAAACTGGAGATGTTCTCCTTGCGAGCAAAAGAGATTGATTGGAAGTTTGATCGAGGTGTAAAAGATTACTGCACTATAAGGTGCATCAAAGAAAGATTTTCTTATTTGTTGTTCATGAAATGGCCAAGAAAGTAAACCTCTCCAAGCCCAAGTAAACTTCTAGTTTTTGAGCCTATCATACAAAGCGAGTTATTCAGCTCTAGTTCTCCTAGAAATATTATTTTCTTTCAGTGCTGAGGTTAAAAAGGTAAGAAATGCCACAATGCTCTGAATAATGGAAACATTTACTCACCGCATGACTGTTCAGAGCAGTAAACTGAAGGGACCCAGAGGTTGGATGAGCCAGTGTCAAAGATGACGGTGAAACTCTGTGGTGGATTCCCAATGCTGATTGCTCCATAGTATGACAACTGTCAGCAAGAACGAGAAGAGCACAACTTATCAACTGGAAATATAGCTGAGCAACACATGTTATTGGGCTCATTATATACTGCACTTTTCAGGAAATATACACCTTCTTAGAACAGCTCCACAAATCTGTGAGATGGAGGAGAAGGAGAGCGCAAATACTTCATTGCATAAATAGCTAATTCATGAGAAAAGTGATTCTTAAGAAAAAACATTGTTTTGATGCTTTATACTGAATAATATATTACATAGCTATAATGATGTTGCCTTTGATTATTTACTCTTCTGATTTTAGAAGGTAACTCCAATCCAGTAGTGCTAATATAGATGCTAACATTGTTAGGCCAGCCAGCAGCACAAGCCAAGCTCATTAAAGGAATCCAGAAATATTGATCAGCTCACTAGTCAGCAGGTCCAAAAGAAATCACCAGTAAGTCCTCACATTGAATCAGAACTTTCCATCAGACCAATAGGATTCAGTGTTCTGAGCACCAGTCACAATCAGAAACTGGTTCCAGCACTTGATCCATCATGACCTGCTACCTTCCTGCAAGTGCAACTCACTCCTCCTACTCAACCATCTTATCCCTGTAACCTTATAAACATTCCCTATTCAGATCATTATTACATTTGAAAGCTGTGAGTAAACTTACCTCATCCACCCCTGTTAGGCCATATATTACATACCTCTGCCAAATGCTGTGCAAATAATCTGTTTCCTCAGGACCCCATTCATTCTTTTGATAAAAACCTTCAATTAGAGTTCACATATTCTTGACCATTGAGCCAATGGAAACCTCCCTCTCTGTCTACTTTGAGTTGCTCTCTTATGATTTTGAAACTCTCTATTAAATCTCTCAGTCTTCTACCGTAGTCTCTTTGATTCTACCCATGCTACTAATGTTCTTTGTTCTTAGATCATTCTCGGAGATTATTTCCATACACTCTCAAGTATCTTCACATCTTTTCTAAGCTATATTGCTTAGAACGGAACACTCATGATTCCATTATCTCAAATTTAATTTCTCCTAACAAGGACACTCTTATACTTAAGCAATAACCAACTGAGAACATTTGGATTTTAACACAAAATTTTAAGTACTGTATGTTTCAAGCCTTATGACTGATAAGGCAATTATAAATATATTTCAAATTGATCAAAAGCTATAACATCAGAGCCAGAAAATAGAAATATCGCAAGTGTATCAAAAGATGAATTAACCATTTTACTGCTAGATCCTAATCTCTGTTAACAGGTAACTGCTGTGGAAGTTGAAGTATTTCAACATTTCAAACAAGGCACAATTCAGGAGTTTGATGGACTTGCCAGATGACTGTAGCAGTAACAATATTCGAGAATCTTAATACCATCCAGGACAAAGCAGTCTGGTTGATTAGTACCCATTCACAAACATTCACTCCTTCCACCACTGACATTCAGTAGCAGCAACGTATGCCATGTACAAGACGACTGCCCTAAAGTTACCAAGGCTCATTAGACACCATTTTCTAAATTTGCAGGACGGCAGGTTAATGGAAGCATTACTGCCTGCAAGTTCCCCTCAAAACCACCTACATCCAGACTTGGAAATATATCACTGTTCCTTCACTATTGCTTGGTCAAAATCTTTGAACCCATTTCTTACTGTCAGTCTACTTATACCAAACAGAATGCAGCAGTTTGAGGAGATAGTTCTTGATAATAAATGGTGGCCTTGACAGCTACACTCAATTCTCCTGAAATAATAAAACAAAGCAAAATTTGGGCAAAATTTCAGCAATATTCCTCAGAAGGATGTTCAAAGAACGTTTGAAGTGTGAAACTGTCTCAAATTTCTGAACTTCTGGTTAACCAATGTAGCACCCCCCATAAAGGAATTCCAAACTCTAAGCTCCAGCTTTTCACATTTGGACTCAATCAGCAACCTCTTGTGGCTTTATGTGATAGTTATGGATCTTTCACTTGGTGATCTGTGCAATTTAATTCTTCATGGATAAACATCTACTGCTTTGATCAATTTCAAACCATCGGACAAAACATTAACATTCTCCTCAATGTCAAGTTTTACAGCCTCAAACTTCTGAAGTAATGAACCAAAATCTTATCTCCTGACTCTTCACTCCTCCTATGCTCTCTGTACCCTCAGTTCTTTGCTTATTCTCAATTTCACTGATTGGCTGATTGTCAGAGACATTCTTTTGCCTTCTTTCTTTAGTTGTGTATTTAGATTCACAGAACTGGTTAAGTCATAGAGTCATAGAATCATAGAATCGTAGAGACGTACAGCACAGAAACAGACCCTTCGGTCCAACCCGTCCATGCCGACCAGATATCCCAACCCAATCTAGTCCCACCTGCCAGCACCTGGCCCATATCCCTCCAAACCCTTCCTATTCATATACCCATCCGAATGCCTCTTAAATGTTGCAACTGTACCAGCCTCCACCACTTCCTCTGGCAGCTCATTCCATACTCGTACCACCTTCTGCATGAAAAAGCTGCCCCTTAGGTTTCTTTTATATCTTTCCCCTCTCACCCTAAACCTATGCCTTCTAGTTCTGGACTCCCCAACCCCAGGGAAAAGACTTTGTCTATTTACCCTATCTATGCCCCTCATAATTTTGTAAACCTCTATAATGTCACCCCTCAAACTTCGACACTCCAGGAAAAACAGCCCCAGCCTGTTCAGCCTCTCTCTATAACTCAAATTCTCCAACCCTGGCAACATCCCCGTAAATCTTTTCTGAACCCCTTCAGGTTTCACAGCATCTTTCCAATAGGAAAGAGATCAGAATTGCACACAATATTCCAACAGTGACCTAACCAATGTCCTGTACAGCCGCAACATGACCTCCCAACTCCTGTACTCAATACTCTAACCAATAAAGGAAAACATACCAAATGCCTTCTTCACTATCCTATATACCTGCGACTCCACTTTCAAGGAGTTATGAACCTCCACTCCAAGGTTTCTTTTTTCAGCAACACTCCTTAGGACCTTACCATTAAGTGTATAAGTCCCTGCTAAGATTTGCTATCCCAAAATGCAGCACCTCGCATTTATCTGAATTGAACTCCATCTGTCACTTCTCAGCACATTGGCCCATCTGGTCAAGATCCTGTTGTAATCTGAGGTAACCTTCTTCGCTGTCCACTACACCTCCAATTTTGGTGTCATCTGCAAACTTACTAACTGTACTTCTTATTGCTCACATCCAAATTATTTATGTAAATGACAAAAAGTAGAGGACCCAGTACTGATCCTTGTGACCCAGTACTGATCCTTGTGCCACTCCACTGGTCACAGGCCTCCAGTCTGAAAAACAACCCTCCACCACCACCCTCTGTCTTCTACCTTTGAGCCAGTTGTGTATCCAAATGGCTAGTTCTCCCTGTATTCCGTGAGATCTAACCTTGCTAATCAGTCTTCCATGGGGAACCTTGTTGAATGCCTTACTGAAATCCATATAGATTGCATCTACCGCTCTGCCCTCATCAATCCCCTTTGTTACTTCTTCAACAAACTCAGTCAATTTTGTGAGACATGATGTCCAATGCACAAAGCCATGTTGACGATCCCTAATCAGTTCTTGCCTTTCCAATTACATGTACATCCTGTCCCTCAGGATTCCCTCCAACAACTTGCCCACCACCGAGGTTACGCTCACTGTTCTGCACTAGATTAACTCTGCTCCCTGGTTGGGAAATCTTGCCTTCCATAGGCCTTTTGGTCCCACAGCATGAGATTTTTTACAATGGCTGCAGCAGGGTTTCCTGCACTTGATACAGCAAGATGGCAGTACTGTAGGATGCTCCTGCTGGAACTCCTCTGTTCCGCTTGTTTTATTGCTTTCTGTTTCATTTTTTTCCCTCTTTTTGCTTCTCCTCTCCCAATAGCTCCGGAGGCGAATACTGGTGCAGTGGCAGGAGCCAGCAGCAAGGGAGACCGAGAAACTGTTGGTTAAGCATTTTTTTAATATTGCAGAAGGAGCAACATGTTGATGTGACATAGCCTTTTGTCCTTGTTTTCCTGTTGAATTGTATCAGGTAAACCAATCACTTTGGTTACAATCAGTCTCCTTGTATTATTTTGTTGCCCAAGAAACTTTAGAAATTTATTCTCTTTTTCAATCAAGTAGAATGCTTGCCTTTATACATTACTATCAACAGTGTGTTTGCTTGATAACCATTGCTCCTCCTACACTGTATAATGTTTAACTTACACTTTCTTGCACTAACACGCCTATATTGCATACAATGAACCAACACGGACAGAGAAATGGCTCAGAGCAGTGCAGGGCAGGAGAACCTATACTTACCAAAGCTGTTTCATTGATACATGGTTAATTTACTTAAAAAAAAACTCGTATTCCCCAAGTTAAATTATATGCCTTTCAGATAATTTAAATGGTGATGTAAATTGTAATGAAACAACAAATAAACGAATCAATGCATCAGATTCAAACAATTCTACCAGCGGCATGAAAGACTTGAATTCTTAAGGATTGACATAACCTCTTTAAGATGTGCACACAATTCTGGATGTAGGTTTGCTCGCTGAGCTGGAAGGTTTGTTTTCAGACATTTCGCCACCATACTAGGTAACATCATCAGTGAGCGTGATGTCATCTTCAATGAACATGAACTAGCCACAAAAAGACATGACCCACTCTCATTAGTATTCTTACATACGGATGAGGAAGGAAACTACTTCAACTGGGACATCACATCCATCCGAGGACAAGCCAAACAGAGGCACGCACAGGAATTCCGAGAAGCTTGGCATTCCAATTAGAATTCTATCAACAAACACATTGACTTGGATCCCATATACCTCCCCCTAAAAAAGGAAATGGCATCACCAACCCAAGGAAACCTAAACACATAAATGGAAAGTGGGCCATACCACCTGTACTTCATCCGGAGGCTCACTGATGATGTTACTTAGTATGGTGACAAAACATCTGAAAATGAACCTTCCAGCTCAGCAAGCAAACCTATATCCAGAACCTTAATCTGAGCTACAAATCTTCTCAAAACTTGCAAAGTGTGCACAACTCCTGTGTAATCATCATGTGGTGCATTATCCTTGAAATGCCCTGAATTAACTCAATACCGATATGCATTTCATTATATTCCTGTACAGGCCTGCATCCTTGGCTGTGTTAAAACATCATAGACCTCATTTTAACTGAGATCTAAATAGATTGACATCAATGCCTGTATGTTCAAATTGCAAGGTGAAAACTCCCCTTTAAAGATATAACTGAAGCCCTTTAAGAACTATTGTCCAGGCAATTTCAACATAATGCGCTCAACCAACTTCTAGATTCTACCATCTGTATGAAGACCTAATGAGTATAATCCGATGAAGGAATACAATAGAAGTCAAGTGTCCACCGTTCTGGCTGTACATTCTTTATATTCATGGATTCCAAAATCCCATGAGGTGTTGGATATTGTTTCCTTCACGTAACACAACCTTTCAATGCTAATGACAAGGATAAAAACTATCATGCATCACTCCTGGTGATTAACCAAACAGGGCAAAGATCACCAAGGAGAAAGTGAGGACTGCAGATGCTGGAGATCAGAGCTGAAAATGTGTTGCTGGAAAAGCACAGCAGGTCAGGCAGCATCCAAGGAACAGGAGAATCGACGTTTCAGGCATGAGCCATTCTTCAGGAATGAGGATAAAAGGTAGGGAGGAGGGACTTGGGGGAGGGGCGTTGGAAATGTGATAGGTGGAAGGAGGTCAAGATGAGGGTGATAGGCCGGAGTGGGGGTGGGGGCGGAGAGGTCAGGAAGAAGATTGCAGGTTAGGAAGGCGGTGCTGAGTTCGAGGGATTTGACTGAGACAAGGTGAGGGGAGGGGAAATGAGGAAACTGGAGAAATCTGAGTTCATCCCTTGTGGTTGGAGGGTTCCTAGGCGGAAGATGAGGCCTATCACCCTCATCTTGACCTCCTTCCACCTATCACATTTCCAACTCCCCTCCCCCAAATCCCTCTTTCCTACCTTTTATCTTAGCCTGCTGGACACACTTTTCTCATTCCTGAAGAATGGCTCATGCCCGAAACGTCGATTCTCCTGTTCCTTGGATGCTGCCTGACCTGCTGTGCTTTTCCAGCAACACATTTTCAGGGCAAAGATCTCATAAATTGAAATGAATGAAAGATATTTTATAATGAAAGCATCATGATGCTTAAGTAGCCATTTCAAGGTATTTAACATGGCCTAAAAAACTTGGAGAGTTAAGCAATGAGGATATTTGAGAAGACTGCACTTGTGGTCAATATTGCCATGAGCTGGAACAGAGCCAGTGCTCAACCATAACCAAAGTAGTACTTTTATCAGGTTCTTCAGGCAATAGGCAGCACCACAGAAACAGTCCAGCTACTTTTAGGCAGTAGTGTCTGAAAGGACATGGGCACATCGGGGAGCAACAAAGCTCCACTGCAATGATAAAGTGAAATGCAATGTCCATGAAGATAAATCTTATTTGTGAAAACAAAAGGGATGTATAGGTGCAACTAAGGTGGGAATAATCACAAACTCGCCATAGGATCCAATTCAAATCCACCTGAATCAAGCAGTTCAATTATCAAGGATAATATCTGGGGCAAAGTGCACAGGAGAAAAGACATAAAGAGGATTCTTAAAAGGCTTGGACAGAGTAAGAGCTGAGAGGATGCTTCGCTTCCAGTGAGAGTCTAATACCAGAGACCGTAGTCTCAGAATAAAGGGGTCCCAATTTAAGACTGAGATGAGGAGAGAATTGTAAGTATTTGGAACTCCAAAATCACTTTGGTGGCAGAGTCCTTCTGGCAAAGATAGATAGATTATGGATCAGTAAGCGAATCAAGGGTTATGCGGAAAATATGAGAAAGTTGACTTGAGGAGTATCAAATCAGCCATGATCATATTGAATGGTGGAGCAGTCTTGAGTGGCCAAACAGCCATTTCCTGTTCCTGTTTTTGATGGTCAATATGCTCTTAATGTCTGACACATTACAGAAATCTTAGGGAAAAGTGGTCATGTAGTTGTAATTCTAAGTCCAAGACAAATGTCCCAGTGATACGTTTTTGAATCCAAAAGAACTCATCTGGGTTGAAGTAACTACACAGAGACTGGTGTCCCATCACCAAGTTACCCTTTATTTACACGTGGACAGTCCATGACACTGATCCAGCTTCCTCAGAGCCAGTTCTCAGAGTGAACAGAACCTTTGACACACTCCTATTTCTTTTTTTTCTTTTTTTTCTTTTCTTCTACACTACCACCTGATAGCGGTAGTGCTTATTTTTCCCCAGCACCCATGTTGTGTGTGTGCAGGTGTTGGGCACAGTGAAAAACAACAAGTGTGCAAATCTTTATGATGTACAACCACTAGGAAGAAAGGAAACACCCGAGTGGCCAGTGACAAGCAGTGCCCTTCACATCAAAGGGCAATGCTGTGTGATCAAACAGTGAAGGGAAGAGATTAAATCAAAATAGAGTTGGAGGGGGAGGTAGTATGCTCCACTGACTCTGGTGCCGACCTTTCCTTGAAAATCTCGAGGTATTGGTGGACACAGTGTGCTCCTTCTCCAGAGACACCTGAGCTCTGACAAAACCGCGGAAGAGGGGGACACTCCTGTTTCTATCTGTTAGTCAGGGGTCCCTGATTGAACCAGATTAACAGCCCCAATCAGTATTAATAACTGAGAGTATTAATTTCTCTTTAAATATTAAACTAAATTGTCGCATTTCCCATCACGTAATTAGAGGTGAGACAGTTCCCATTTTCCTGTTGAATCTAGTTAGATAAACCATCCACTTGCATTACAACCAACCACTTTCTATCATTCTGTTCTCTAGAGGTTTTTATCTTTCCATTCGAGTGGAATGATTGCCTTTATTAATGATTACCAACTCTCATTCCTTCTGCAATATTGAACTTACTTAACCAGTTTAACTTATTTAGTTCTATTTTTTGCTCCAATGTGTACCTCATATGTGTACTGACCCAGCAAAGACTGAGAAACATTGCCCAGCAGCAGAAAGTAGGATAGCATGTTCTTTTCAAGGCTGTTTCTTTGATATAACAACAACTTTTATGATCGATATGTTGCAATCTTGTTTTTCCAAAGTTAAATTATCTGACTTTCTGTAGGATGTTGTGCAAAATGTAATGAGACATAAGATGAATGAACTAATGCATGGATTCCATCAATTCCACCAGTGATACAAAAAACCTTGAATTCGTCAAGGGAGACTTAACTTCTTTAAGAACTGCACACAATCTCCTGTGCAGTCACCATGTGGTGTGCTATCCTAGAAATGTCCTTGTTATGTCTGGATTAAGTTGGGACTGATACGCATTTCATTATAGTTATGGATGTGCCTATTCCTTCAACTGTGTCATGGAGCTTGTTTTAACAGATATAACTATTACCATCCCTGTGTATGTCCTGTCCCATGTAAAACAGACCAAGCAAGCACAGTAATATACTATCAGGAGGGAGTTGTTATGGGAGTCTTCAACATTGACTGACTCTGCACCCCTTGAAAGCTCATGGCATTGGTCCAAATATGGATATGGAAATCTTGATTACCATCTAATGCCTTCATTCAGTTGATGAATTGGAACTCATCCAAACTAAACCTCAAAGGTAACAGCACTGAGGGTGGCAAGGACACCAAATGTACGTGGATGAAGGACTTCAAAATTCATTATCAAGGGTAGCTCAGTAACGTCACCACTTACTAAGCTAGTTGAGTCCTCCAGATAGTATCTGTAGACTCTATTTATGATTATGTGGTGAGGGAATCAATTAGACGTAGAAATCTGTGAAACGTTTTGCTCACCATCAAATATTTTTTCAAGCAGAAGGTCATTCAGATGTGAAATGAACTGCCATAGAAAGTGGTAGATGCAGATACAGTTACAAAATTTAAAAGATATTTGGACAGATACATGAATGGGAAAGGTTTAGAGCGATGTGGGCTAAGTGCAGGCGAGTGGGATTAGTTTAGTTTGAGAAAATTGATCAGCATGGACGGGTTGGACCGAAGGGTCTGTTTCCATGCTGTATGATTCTATGACTCTATGATTCTAGATTGACATCAATGTATTTATGCTAAATTGCAAGGAAGAAGTCTCAAACAGTTGTTCTCTATTTACTGTCAGCTGTCGTTTTAAAGGAGATTCTTATTAAAGGCGAGAGTCAGTATCTATTGCATTCATGATGCTTTCAGATCGGTCAATTTCTGTAGATGAGCAATTGCAGAAAACCCCCCTTTAATGGTATAACTACAGCCCTTTAAGAACTATCAGCTCATGCAGTTTTGCTACGTGTTTTAAACACACTTCTGTATCCAATTCCAGGTTACATTTTTCTGTCCTTAAGCAAACTCAAGGTGAGAACAAAAAAAGCAGATTCTCAACATCGATAAAAATGAGTACGACTTTCCCTTTGAATCTTAAATGGCAACTTTAGAGCCCACCTTTGACTGGTGACTGATTTATTCCATGCAGTCATGAAAATCCCAACTCATCCTGTCTACATTGCACTTTCAATTCCCCCTGCTTATCTAAGAAACTAGATGATGTAAAATGCCCGCCGTAAATCCAAGTGGGTACCTGGTGTCGGCTGCTCACTGAGTGCCTGTCCTAGGCATTTACAACTGCTCCAAACCACTACTTCTCTGTAGGTTCCATTACTACTACCTTCTTTGACCCTTGGTCCATATATCTCAATGTTGGCAAGCCACCAGCCTCACCATATCATCCAGGCTGCTCTTGGACCATCTCAGCCACCACTCCCGGCCCTCCACACTCTACTTTGGGAGCTGATGGACACCTATAACTTGCATGCTTTTGCCAGGTCACTTTGCACACAGGTGCAGCCAAACATTGTACGCACCTACTCAAAATGCTATTGAGCTGACACAGACACTTCTTCTAGCACTAAGTTGGCTTTCTTAGTACTGACTGACTTTAGCACATAATTGGAAACTGACAACTTAAACACAGGGAGTCATAGAGATGTATAACATGGAAACAGACCCTTAAGTTCAACTCATCCATATCTACCAGATATCCAAAATTAATCTAGACCCATTTGCCAGCATTTGGTCCATATCCCTCTAAATCTTTCCTCTTTCATATACACATCCAGATGGGTTTTAAATATTGCAATTGTACCAGCCTCCACCACTTCCTCTGGCAGCTCATTCCATACACGCACCATCCTTTACGTAAAAATGTTGCCCGTTAGGTCCCTTTTTCCCCTCTTACCCTAAACCTATGCCCTCTAGTTCTGGACTCCCCCATCCCAGGGGAAAGACGTTGTTTATTTACCTTATCCATGCCCCTCATGATTTTATAAATCTCGATAAGGTTACCCCTCAGCCTCCAATTCTCCAGGGAAAACAGCCCTAGCCTATTCAGCCTCTCTTATAGCTCAAACACTTCAACCCTGGCAACATTGTTGTAAATCTTTTCTGAACTCTTTCACATTTCACAACTTCTTTCCAAGAGCAGGGAGACCAGAATTGCACGTAATATTCCAAAAGTGGCCTAATCATTGTCCTGTACAGATGTAACATGACCTCCCAACTCCTACACTCAATGCTCTGACCAATAAAGGAAAGCATACCAAACACCTTCTTCACTATCTTATCTACCTGCGACTCCACTTTCAAGGAACTATGAACTTGCACTCCAAGGTCTCTTTGTACAGCAACACTCTCCAGTACCTTATCATTAAGTGTATAATCCTGCCCTGATTTGCTTTTCCGAAATGCAACACTTCACATTTATCCTCCACCCATTGGACCATCTGATCAAAATGCTGTTGAACTCTGAGGTAACCTTCTTTGCTGTACTCTACACCTCCAATTTTGGTGTCATCTACAAACTTCTATGATATGTTTTAGCCCACAAGGTCTTCAGCATTGGGAGATATGCTGCTGCCTGTGCAGTTTAGCTTGCTTTTTAGTAAGATAGGCAGGCAGCTTGTGGCGGTGAAGAGCACTGAAAAGTCAATGAAACATTCAGACAGCAGTTGACATGCCATTGTTATAGGTCAACATCAAAGCTGCAGCCTATTTGTCAGCAGCCTATACGCTAAATACCACCATCTGCAAGTTCCCCTCCAAGCCACTCGCCATCCTGAGTTGGAAGTGTATTGTTGTTCCTTTAATGTTGTTTTGTCAAAATTCTGGAATTTCCTCCCTAAAGGCATTGTGGGTCAACCTCCAACACCTGGACTCCAGCGCTTCTTGAACACAGCTCACCTTCTCAAGGGCAACTAGGGATGAGCAATAAATGCTGGCCTGGTCAGCAACGCCCACAACCCATTAATAACAAAAAGACACACTGCAAGCAAAGGGCGATATTGAAGCCCGAAGTGAAATGAAGGGGATCGACAGTCAATCCAGGTGTACAATGCCAACGCCAGTGAAGGGGCTTGTCTGATTAGACTACACTTAGCACTACATGAGTCCAGGGTTCAGAGTTCTTGCAGTCCGCGGACTGGGCCATGGCAAGTTCAAACAGCCAGCAGATTAAAGCTAGGTCAATGTAGATATTGTTGAAACATCAATCCATGGTCAGTTGGGGCTGTCCTGCTAAGCCAGTCCAATGGGATGGTCTGAAGAGTGATGGATTACGAGTCAGTCATGGGCTTTGTTCAATAGTTGTCTTGAAGCTTATTGGGTTTGTTGTTCCTCACGTGCAGCACCTGAATGGTGCACAGCTAGGCTGTAGATGTGGTGTCAGATGCATGGAAGCAAACGGTCTCAACAGTGGTAAGGACATTCACCTCACCTGCCATAAGAGCATACCCAAAATCTCAGTTGCCTCATTAATGAGATGAAAAGCAGAAGACCGTGCGGTTAATTCAGCCAGGCCACGGCAGAGCAGACACTATGAAACTCACTCACCATCACACTTTTAACAACAGACAAATTCCACCCTCTGGAGGCTCTACTCCAATGGAGGAATGCACCATGAGTCAACATACTGTCAAATTTGGTGGAATCAGAAAATTGATGTTTTACTCCACAGTTCTGGCTCTGTATCCTTTTAACATCCTCAAAATCCAGGAGTTGTTCATTATGTCATTTCTTCTTGCTTCCAATACAACCTTTTCATTGCTTAAGACAAGAGGATTGTATATCATTTTTCATTGATTAACTAAACATGGTAAAGAGCTCAGGAATGAAGTAAATGTGGGAATTTGTAAAAGGCATATTAAAGTATGTCACAAAGCTCAAAACTGTTGTTGAATGCTGTAACATAGCTTTAAAACCTTGGAGATCACTACTCTAAAGCAATAAGTCCATTAAAAGCATTCATATGCAAGGTCATCAACATCACCAGCAGGTTATGAAAACATTTAATTGTGTAACATTTACCTGGACACTCCTCAGCTGCCTTCTTGAACCGCTGCAGTCCATTAAGTATAGGAACACCCACAATGCCGTTAAGGAGGGAATGACAGGACTTCCCCAGCAACACTTCAGGAATGGTATTGTTTCCAAGTAATGATGATGAATAGCTTGGGATAACTTGTAGGTGGTGGTGTTCCCATGTTTCTGCTGCCCTTGCCCTTCTAAATGATGGTGGTCATGAGTTTGGAAGTTGTTGTCTGAATGAAATTCTGCAATGTACCCTGTGGATTGTACACCCTGCTGCAAGCATTGGTGGTGAAGAGACCTTCCCTCGCTGAAACTATATTGAATATTGGATACTAGCTCATCAGATAGGTAATTTTCAGATTTGTGTTGTTATTGAATCACATGGGATTCTGGGTAAGCTTGCTAATTGTGTAAAAATTGGCTTAACGGCCAGAGACAGATAGTGATGGTGGAGTGCAGGCTTGTGACCAGCAATGTCCCTCAGGAATCAGTGCTGGGTCCACTTAGATGAGAATATAGAAAGCATGGTTGGTAAGTTTGTGAATGATACCAAGATTGGCAGTGCAGTGGACAGTGAAGAAGGTTGCCTAAGCTTACAAAGAGATCTTAAACAATTGAGTCAATCGGCTGAAAAGTGCCAGATGGAATTTAATTTAGTTAAATATGAGGTATGGCATTTTGGTAAAATAATCAAAAGCAAGACTTTTACAATTAAAAGTTGGGTCCCAGGTAGTGTATTAGAATAGAGAGACCTAGCAGTTCAGGCACGTTTTTCATGAAGTTGGCATTACAAATTGATAGGATGGTCAAGAAGGCATTTAACACTTGCCTTCATTGCTCAGACCTTTGAGTATAGGAGTTGGGATGTTGAGATTGTACAGGATGTTTGTGAGGGGTCTTTTGGAATACTGTGTCTAGTTCTGGTCTCCCTGTTATAGGAAGGATATTGGTAAGCAGAAGAGGGTTCAGAAGAGATTTACCAGGATGCTGCTGGGAAGAGAGGGCTTGAGTGATAAGGAGAGGCTGGATGGACTGGGACCTTTCTCACTGGAGCATAGAAGGTTGAGAGGTGATCTTATAGAGATATATAAAAAATCATGAGGGGTATAGATAAGGTGTTTTTCTCAAGGGTGGGGGATTTCAAGACTAGGGACATATTTTTAAGAGGCGAGGAGAAAGATTTTAAAAAGACATGACTGCCAATTTTTTTAGACAGTGTGGTTCGTGTGTGGAATAAATTTTCAGAGGATGTGGTGAAAGTGGGTACAGTTACAATGCTTAAAAAGTATTTAGATAAGTACATGATAAAGAAATGTTTGGAAGGATATGGGCCAAGCTCAGGTTGGTGAGACTAGTTTAGTTCTGGTTGGACTGAAGGATCTGTTTCCATGCTGGATAACTCTATGCCTCTATGATGTAGGATCACCCATAGTATCCCAGTTAAAATGCTGGCATTACTGAGCATTGGTATTATTCTGTTTCATATTGAACCCAAAGGTTCTGCCAATACTATCTGCCTATTGACAATCAACACTTTATAAACCTTATTCTTTGGTTCTCTTTTTACCCTTTTTTATCAGCAATTTTAGCCAATCTAGAATTTCCATCTCATTAAAGTTGATATTCATCAGCATCTTTGAATCATTGGGTTGGATGACATTGTACGATATAAATCTCGAGTGAATACTGTATTTCAAGCAACTAAAAGTGGCATTAAGTTATCTGTCAGGTGGTGGCCAACCATTTATTACAAATATTATGTAACCTAATCAATTGAATTCCACATTATCTCTCAGACTACTCTGGAAGATTCAAGGACACGTCCACTAAAGTCCAATCTATTCTGGAAAGGGAATCCACTGACTTGAACCAATGGAAATATGGAATTATTTGGATTTTACAACTGTAGCTAGATTTAGACTTCATCAGCCCAGGGTCCATATTTCACAGAGAGCATCCATTTACCAATCGTTTCTCATGTCATCAGCAAATTCCTTGCCTGTTCATTTTGCAAAGTTACTGGGAGCTTCCACCATTGCAATTAAGAAATGAATTGAGGTACACTCTGCACAGAGACATGAAAGGGACAAGAGATGGAAGAAGGAAGAGTATGCATTTCATATTTCGACTTTATTATTTCTTTTTAAATGAACTATTTCAATGAAGGGATTCTAGAGAACTTGACAAAGCCTCTATGTGAAGTTAGCAACATAATCATAGCAAGACAAGTGACACTGTACAGCTTGCCCACCTTCAGCACAAACATGCTGATCTCTGGAGTGAATCACTGCTCTAAGGATACATCACAACTGAGTGTCCGAATCAAGAAAGAGTAAAAGCACAACAAAATCAAAAAGTTATTATATTTAGTTTCAGCAGAGTTCATAGTCTGCTCTGTACAAGACATTTACTTATTTGTTATTTCCATTTTTTTTTGTAGCTCAGTGCGGAGCATTGCTGAGCATTAACCACAGCTAAGTAGCCTATGGCATAATTATTCTTTGGTGATATCATTGGACCAGCAATCCAGAGGCCTAGGTTAACATTGTAGAGACATGGGTTCGTGCCTACAAAAGTAGCTGATAATTTTATTTTAAACCCTGAATTGAAAGGTTTTCTCTATAACGGTTACCGTTAAACTATTACCATTGCTTACGAAAATGCATCTGGTTCAGTAATGGCATCCAGACATTGAAGTAGACATCCCTACTTGATGTGATCTACATGTGACTCCAGATGTACAGCAATGTGGTTGGCTCTTAACATTTCCCAAGGGCAATTATAGATGGACAATGAATGCTGACCTTTCAGTGACACCTGCAACCTAAGGACAAACAAGAACAATTTCAACCAGATGACAGCTATTGCTTTGAGGAATCATGTGACGGGTTAACATCAACCCAAAATTACAAATTAGAATTGGTTTTCATTGAGAATATGAATGTAAAAAATTAGACAGCCTTAGCCAAGCCCACACGGTTGTTGCACATGTCGAAAACAGAATAATATTCTCTAATGAACACATCTCCCAAAATCCAGAGGCCTCCACTAGTAACACCAAATCCACTTGAGCAGCTTCTTTGGTTGTTGTACTTGCGCTGGAACAATTAACACTGGGTCATATCTTTGTCACCTTCAGCAATTGTAGATTAATTCCTAAAAATACACTGCATTTCACCTTTTGAAATTTTAAGTGTATCCTAACGAATTGATTGCTGTCCAATAACATACCTGCAAAGTGTAGGCCTGTGGGGGAAGAGGATAATTAACTCCATTTACTGTGAAGACCACATCGGGCATGTTGTAGATATCGTTACAGTTAATTGAGAACTGTAAGGAAATAGAGACAGTACTCAGTCATTTTGCTAGTATAAGGATTTAGAATAACTCAGTTACAGTGCAACTAATTAACCATTACTGAAACTAAAGTGAGCTGAAATTGAAATATACAGGCATGCTTAAAAGAGACTCATTGCCTGTAGGACAAATTATATTCAAGATCTTTATATACATTTGTTCATGCTATGGGAGGATTCTTGGATCCCAGAATGTTGATGGCAGGAGATTAACCAATCATAATGATATTGAGCATCAAGGATAGAGGTTAGATTTTCCCTTGCTGGAAATGGTCATTGCCTGGTACTTACATGGTATGCATGTTGCTTAATATTTATCAGCCACACATGAATGTTGCTGAAGTTTACTGGAGTGCTGAGACAACTGGCCTCCAACAGTCATAACCATCTTCATTTATGCTTGGTATGACTTCCACTATCTTAGCAACATCACACTAGAATCAGAGAATCTCTACAGTGCAGAAAGAGGCCATTTGGCCCATCAAGTATAGATTGACCCTCTAAAGAGCATCCCACATCCACCTCCTCCCTTTCCCCATTACCCTGCATTTCCCATGGCCAACCCACCCAGCCGGCACATCTCTGGACACCATAGAGCAATTTAGCATGGCCAATCCACCTAACTAGCACATCTTTGGACTGTGGGAGGAAACTGGAGCACCCAGTGGAAACATGTCTCTTAATACCTTTGCTTAACAAAAATGTTTCTGTCTCAGATTAAAAATTAACAACTGATCCTGCATACATTGCCATTTGTGGAAGAGATTTCCAAACATCTGCTCCCATTTTTTTCAGCCAGAGAGTGGTTAATCTGTGGAACTCATTGCTGCAGAGGGCTGTGGAGGCCAAGTCATGGAGTGTATTTAAGAAAGAGACAGGTAGTAAGGGAATCAGGGGTTATGGGCAAGGCAAGAGAATGGGGTTGAGAAACATATCAGCCATGATCGAATGCCATAGCAGACTTGATGGGCCAAATGGCCTAACTATGCTCCAATATCCTATGGTCTTGTACAAGTGCTTCCTAATATATCTAAAGAATGGTCTGGCCCTAATTTTCTCACTATGCCTCTAGTTCTAGAATATCCAACCAGTGGAAATAATTTACCTACCCTGTCCTTTTCTGTTAATATCTTGAAAACTTCAATCAAATCATCCCTTAGCCTTCCACATTCTAGAGAAACCAGGACTAATTTGTATAATCTCTCCTCATAACGTAACCCCTGAAGTGCAAGTATCATTCTTCCAAGGCCAATAAATCCTTCATAAGGTGTGGTGTCTAGATCTGTCTGGAGCATAGTGGGAGTCTGGAATGCGCTGCCTGGGAGAGGAGTTGAGGCCAGAAACTTCAGAACCTTTAAAAAGTGTTTGGATAAGCGTTCAAAATTTCACCACATTCAAGATTATTGGCCAAGCATTAGAAAGTGGGATTTGTGTAGATTTAGAGTAATAGTTTTCATCTATGTTCATAGGTCAAAAAAAGTTATCATCTAATAGTTGCTAGTTGATCAGAGCCTTGCACTTCTATTGATGGCAGTGCCATTGGTGAGATGGAGCTTGCTGCCAGTAGAACACCTCCCAAAGACCAGGATTGTTGCTGGATCCCAAGCCACAAACAAATGGTGATGGGTGGGATAGTTGGGCATGTGATCAGGGTCACAGTAGCTTGGGAGCAAGGAAAGAGGGCTGGCTTTTAGTGGATCCCCAACTTCTCGATCAGCACCAACCAAACATCTTCCCCTGCTCCAGTACCACTAAGCAAGTCCAACAGGGCTTGATATTGTTTTCCCTTCTGCTGGATTAATTACCCATTCAAGGGCCTTAATTGGTGGCATGATGGGGCGACGCATAGCATTGGGGTAGAGGCACGATAAATGTAGTGTCCCCACTCACCATTCTCATACTTGTTTTAATGCTCCTACAGATGAGTGCACAAAATATGCCTGAATCTTAAGGTCTTCCTCTCTTTGACTTTAAACTATAACTTTGGAAAGCAATTACCACCATTATGTAGCTTGAATTATCTGGCAATGGTTACAACTTACTCTGACAGTGTCATATCCCAGTATACCAGTCATACTGCCTGTACCATACTGGATGGATACATCTTGGTTTTTGGAGTAGTATGTTGAAGACTTGCTTAGGTTGAATCTGTGATGTGTCTCTGAAAAGCAACATCCATTGTATTAAAATATTGAGAAGGTTTTAGCATTATGCCGTACCTTAGATCAAGTACTTGTGGCCAAACAACTTCACAGTTAAGATCTGAAAGTTGAATTATGTATCCTAGGAGGGGTGGACAGCTGTGTGTGTATGTGTATGTGTGCAGTATTATTAAGCATTAATAGCTTCGTTCTTTATGGATTTCACTCACTTTTGCTGTTTTGAAGTCTGCAACGTCTACTAACTTTACCTGTAAGCATCTGACACAGGAATGAGGGCTGTGTATATTGTAATATGTATCTGAAGAGAACTATTTCGCACCACAGAGTCTAAGCAGGATTGAATCTCAGGTCTTTACATATTCCAATTAGAATAAACTAGATTTAAAAAGCAGTCTAATATTATAACACCATTGGACATTTATTCATGTCACATTAATCAAAATGATTTGGGGCACCCACCTTAAGGGAATCCATTCCAGAATCAGTTTAGACCCAAGCTGCAGGTATGTACTAAAAGTTAAAAATCAGTAAAAAACAGAAATTGTTTGACACTGCTGTTAAATTTGCAGTTGCAATCCATCCGATAATTCTTCCATCTCCATAGAGAGACAAAGAACAACAGCTTCAGCTTTCAACAAGTTCTGAAATTTTTTACCAACCTCAGAAGTAGCCAAATAACACTTGAGAGTTCCATCCAGCTTTACAGAGCCCATTACACGGCTGTGGACGAGTCCAGAAGTACTGGCCTTTTCCAATATGAGTTATACAGCTGCCTTTATCAATAAGGAAAATCAAAGGGAGAGGCATATTTAACAACAGGTTAACATTTACTTACCACATGGTTGTTGAGAACAATAAATTGATGGTACCCATAGGTTGGATGAGCCAGTGTCAAAGACTACAGTGAAGCTCTGTGGTGGGTTCCCAATGCTGATTGCTCCAAAATATGACAACTGTCAGCAAAAAAGAAGACCACAATATTTCAATGAAAAATATATCAGAATTACACATGTTATTACTCTTATTGTTGTATTTACTGTATCTTGTAATTTTTCTGTATTTTTGATAGTGGTCTAAAATAGGAAAATGATGATTGTGGAAGGGATTGCTGTATGTTTTTTAAAAGCAAACTCATTGTAAGTTGTGTTGACATTGCTGCTTTGTTCAAGTAGTAGATAAAGCTTGTAGATGGGCTGGCAGCTGAGATGGGGGGAGATGTAACAAAGTGAGAAACGGCCAGCAACTAGTAGCTGATTGGTTTGTGAAGTTGTGACCAGTTGTTTAGGACAAGGGCCAAGCCTGACAACAAGCAAGTGAGTGGCCCTAGGCAGCTGAACTGCTTGTGGGTATGAACGATACTGGCAGAAGCCTTTTTAAGGCTGCAAGGGACAAGTGGTACACCTTTCTCTCCAATGTAATGCTTAAAGCCTTATTTTCTATCACCAGTGGCTGTGAGCTGTGTCTGTAACTCATAACTAAGAGACTTTGTAGTTAATATGCCAACAGATTGTGTCACCCATGAGGAAGAGAAAAGAATCTGGAGATGTGAGAGTAAACAAAAGGAAGTTTGGCAAGCAAAAGAATCATCTCAGCAAACTCTGAGGCCGTTGAACCAAGTTCCCAGTTTCCCCCTCCCGTACACAGAATTTTATAAGGGGAATGGTAGAGTTACATGTCAACAGTTCATAGCAGTTACCTGCAGTTAGACTCTATTTACTTGTAATAAATAGAAATTCTTGGACCGAAGTTGGTCTTTGTTTTCTGTTAACCAGGTTCTTTCAGAAAGGTAAACAGTGGAATATTGCATAACTTGAACAAATCTTTAATTTTTGTGATGACTTCGAAAATAACAGAACTTGGTTTGCAGAGCACTACCCCTGCGAGACTTGATGCAATCCACTACACCCCTCAGGATATATAAATCTCTCTCTCACTTTCCAATCACATGACACAAGAGGAGAAGACTACAAACGTAAGTGAGACATTGGACAGAACCTAGTTGAGCCCACAAGGGCCGGTGGGATAATTTGGACTGGGACAGTTTGGGGTGGGACGGAGTGTGGTGATGCAGGGTCCAGGACAATCGGGTGGGAGTACTTGCATCAGATTTCAGGGGTCAGGACAGCTGGTCCCATGAAGGTGGCAATGTGAATGACCCAATGCAAGAATGCTGCTTGCTGGTGGTATTTGTCAATTGGATTCATTCTGATGCCTCTTGACACCAATTAAACTTGAGTCCATTAACCTTTAGCAGCAGCCGAGAGATCTAACAAACCTCACACAGCTCTGCCTCCCAATGGAACCAAACCTTGTCAACTTTGCCTGCATTGTCTCTTTGGCAGCAGGGTGTGTCTTTCTGTCAGGAACTTGGTGTCCTAGCAAGAGCCTCACCAAAAGCGATGCTCTAGTCTTAACTTGTTTCCTCCATTACCCAGAAAACAAAGGACAAAGAAACATAAAAAAGTTTCTTTTTATGGGAATCAGAAACAAAACAAAAATTAAAGGGGAAGCTCAGCAGGTCAAGCAGCACCTATGATCAGAAAGCAACGTTAAAGGTTCGGGTCCAGTGACCCTTCATGTTCTGTTCTATTGAGCTATTCTCATGAAGGGTCACTGGATCAAAATGTTAACTCTGATTTCTCTCCACAGATACTGTCAGACCCGCTGAGCTTCTCTAGCAATTTCTGTTTTCATTCCTCCATTACCCCTCCTTTCACCCATTCATGACTCCCATCCTGTCTCGTTCACTCATGTCCTGGAAACCAGTACCAATCTTTTAGTGGCTGTGAACAAGGCAAGTGGCTGAGCCTCAGAATATTACCACCAGGAACCACTCCTCACTGTTAAATGCCAGTTAATTTCCAGAGGGAACTTACTTAAATTACATTTGCCCCCTATAAAAATAACAAAATGTCTACTTGTACTCCAAGGAAGAGTGGGGATCCTTCTGCCATCTATTTCTGACTTATATGTAAGATGAGGTGCACAACAAACACAGATAATACTGGAGAAACTTAGCAGGTCTGGCAGCAGCCGTGAAGGGAGAAGCAGATGTAAAGTTTTGAGCCTGGTATGACTCCTCTTCAGAACCGAAAGATGTTGGAAAATGATTTTTTCTAATTCTTTAGAGTCATACAGAAGTAGACCCTTTAGTCCAACTCCCCCATAACAAGCAGATGTCCTCACCTAATCTAGCCCCACTTGCCAGTATTTGGCCCATATCCCTATAAACCCTTCCTATTTATGTACCCATCCAGATGCCTTTTAAATGTTGTCATTGCACTAGCCTCCACCACTTCCTCTGGCAGCTCATTCCATACACACACCACCCTCTGCATGTAAAAGTTTCCCCCTAGGTCCTTTTTAAATCATTCCCCCTCACCGTAAGCCTATGCCCTCTATTTTGAACTCCCTATCCTTGGGATAATACTTTAGCTGTTCACATTATCCCTGCCCCTCATGATTTTATAAACTTCTATAAGGTGTTAAGACGGATCCGCGGGGTCCCATCTTTGCGTGTTCTTTCGGAAGGAGAGACTCACACTGGCAACTATGGTTAGACGCAGACAGCAGTTTATTCACAGAATCTTAACTGGTACAACGAATCAACAGGCATGCATTCGTTGGAGAAGGCGTTCTCCCTTCTCGTTCAAACTTGACACAATTATACTTCGCGCTGCCTGGAGTCCCCGGTCAGTTCACCTTCCCCATTGGTCCATTCATCTGCGCGCGCTGGGGATCCGTCCTCCTATTGGCCGCATCGAAGTGCCTGTCCAGCTCCTGCTGTGCTTGACAATGGCTCAGCCATCCCCGGGAGCGGTTCCGATCCCGTATTCAATAGTTCATTGTTTCAAGGAATTACTATGCGTCTGACAGGCTAGCCATTTTCAATAGTTTCAGTTTAACTAAATTGACAATTACACTTATCAACTTTAGACTTAAATAGAGCCATTCACACTTAACAGTTACAGGTTCCGATAGAGCAATTCACACTTGTCTAACAGTTACAGATTCCGATCGGTTTCTTTATTAATCCCGAGTTTCGATGGGGCAATTGATACTGGCTGGTATTTACAGGCTCCAAGATTTAATTAACATTATGCATATCCCTTACAAGCTCCAGCCAGGTACTCATGCAGTCGCCAGCAGCAGCTCGCTTGGCTGTTGTTAACCATTTCAGGGCTGGAACTAGAAGTGTCTGTTGCAGAACTAGTGTCACCCTCCCTAGCCCTACATTAAACACCCCAGTGAAACCTCCCCAACATTCCCTCCCTTGGCCTCTACTGAGGCCACACCAACCCATGTAAACATTAACGAACGTAAGAGGTCCGGAAGGGGGGAAAGTAAACTACATCGGGTGCCACGTCTGCTGTCCAAAAAAAGTCCCAAGTGTAAATGCCCATTCGCTACGGTGGTGTGTGTTTTGTCTTGTGTTTTTTTTTTAAAACAAACGAGAAAATGTAAGGGCATACTGCCCACAGTCAGGTACACGCCAGCGATCGGAAAACCATTGGAACAGTGTACTGTGCCCCGGCCTTCCCGCCAGCCAGAATGGCTCACAGGCCTGCAGGCCCGTCCAGGCGTCTGATGTATGTACTGCAGGCCATGTGGTCGGAGGCAATCTCCTCCGAGTGCACAGCGCAATTGCACCTGTGCCAGGCTGACCCGTGCCCGAGGAGACTCTTCTGCCACTGGATAACCTCCAGTCAGTAACGGACAGCAACCTCCATCTAGTTGCCGCTGAGGACAGAGCCGGGCAGTGGCAATCCGAGCAAAACGCACGTAGAACCTCCGATTGCAGTGTAGTAGTCACTGATGTGATCAGCAGTTGAATCCCGGGGCATACAGTACTTCTCGGCCCCTGACTGCAGCGTACAGTATAAGTCAAAGTGCTGCCAATGTAGGTGGGCAAAACTAACATGGAAGGGGTTTATTTTTTTGAACAGCAGATGTTACACTGAGGGAGAAGGGATAGTATTGGGTAGTAGTAGGGGAAAAAAGAAGCATAAGCACACACCTATTGGAACCCCGTACCCCACGGAAATAGACGAACCTGAAATAGACCTGTCACCGTGAGCAGTGTGAATTGCCGTACATTAATGATAGTCCCCCGCACGCAAACTGCAGCATCTGTATCTATCCAAGAAAAAAAATCATTGTAACCCGCAAACATATGTTTCCAGTTGAGAAAAAATCATTATAAACCGCAAGCAAAGGGCAGTGCTTGTCACTGGCCACCCGGGTGTTTTCCTGTCTTCCTGGTGGTGGAATTTGAATAAAGATTAGTGCACTTTGTGTCTTTCACTGTGTCTCACACCTGCACACACACACCATGGGTGCTGGGGATAAAATAAGCACTACCGCACTTAGGTGGTAGTGTGGGGGTTTAAAAGAAGAAAAAATAAAAAAAAAACAAACAGGAGTTGATTTAGTCCAAAAAAAAATAAACCGCAAGCAAAGGGCAGTGCTTGTCACTGGCCACCCGGGTGTTTTCCTATCTTCCTGGTGGTGGAAATTGAATAAAGATTGGTGCACTTTGTGTCTTCCACTGTGTCTCACACCTGCACACACACACCATGGGTTCTGGGGATAAAATAAGCACTACCGCACTTAGGTGGTAGTGTGGGGGTTAAAAAGAAAAAAGGGGAGTCTGGAGAAAAAAAAAATAAACAGCATTAAGTATATTGGGAGGAAAAGGAAAAGAAAAAAATAAATAAATAAACCGCAAGCAAAGGGCAGTGCTTGTCACTGGCCACCCGGGTGTTTTCCTATCTTCCTGGTGGTGGAAATTGAATAAAGATTGGTGCACTTTGTGTCTTTCACTGTGTCTCACACCTCCATCCACACACCATGGGTGCTGGGGATAAAATAAGCACTACCGCACTTAGGTGGTAGTGTGGGGGTTTTATAAAAGGGGGGGAAAAAATAAATAAATAAATAAATAAATAAATAAATAGGGATTCACACAGCACTGCCCTTTTTTAAAAAAAAAATAAACCGCAAGCAAAGGGCAGTGCTTGTCACTGGCCACCCGGGTGTTTTCCTATCTTCCTGGTGGTGGAAATTGAATAAAGATTGGTGCACTTTGTGTCTTTCACTGTGTCTCACACCTGCACACACACACCATGGGTGCTGGGGATAAAATAAGCACTACCGCACTTAGGCGGTAGTGTGGGGGTTAAAAGAAATAAACCACAAGCACAAAAAAAAAAGAAAAAAAGAAGTAAACCGCAAGCAAAGGGCAGTGCTTGTCACTGGCCACCCGGGTGTTTTCCTATCTTCCTGGTGGTGGAAATTGAATAAAGATTCGTGCACCTTGTGTCTTCCACTGCGTCACACACCTGCACACACACACCATGGGTGCTGGGGATAAAATAAGCACTACCGCACTTAGGCGGTAGTGTGGGGGTTAAAAGAAATAAACCACAAGCTCAAAAAAAAGAAGTAAACCGCAAGCAAAGGGCAGTGCTTGTCACTGGCCACCCGGGTGTTTTCCTATCTTCCTGGTGGTGGAAATTGAATAAAGATTCGTGCACCTTGAGTCTTCCACTGCGTCACACACCTGCACACACACACCATGGGTGCTGGGGATAAAATAAGCACTACCGCACTTAGGTGGTAGTGTGGGGGTTAAATACAATAAAAAAAAAAGAAAAAAAATTAAAAAGAAAAAAAAAGAAAAAAAAAATAAACCGCAAGCATTCCCCAGTGGAGGGCTCTCTACGCGGGAGTCCTCCCCCTTTCTCTCGGGGATCTGGGGTGGAGGGTGTTGCACGCAGCAGTCCCCTGCAACCGCAGATTGCGGTGGTTCACGGACTCCCAGCCCAACTGCTTGTTCTGTGGTGCTGTGGAGTCCGTGGACCATGTATATATTGTGTGTGGGCGTTTGCACTCCTTTTTGATTTCCTTAAAAACCTTCTCCTCTGTTTTTGGCTGCACTTCAGTCCCACGCTCCTGATCTTTGGGCACCCGGTACGGAGGAAGGAGGGCAGGTCTGAAGATCTCCTCGTGGGTCTGCTCCTGGGCCTGGCCAAACTGGCCATCAACAGGTCCAGGCAGCGGGCCGTGGAGGGGGTCGTTAGGGCCGACTGCCTGCCCCTCTTCCGCGGTTATGTTAGAGCCCGGGTGTCCTTGGAGAAGGAGCACGCGGTGTCGACCAACACCCTGGAGTTGTTCAGGGAGAGGTGGGCGCCGCAGGGAGTGGAGTGCATTATTTCTCCCTCCAATTCTATTTTGATTTAGTCCCTACCCTCCCCCTCACTGTTTCGATCACACAGCACTGTCCTTTGATGTGAAGGGCAGTGCTTGTCACTGGCCACCCGGGTGTTTTCCTATCTTCCTGGTGGTGGAAATTGAATAAAGATTCGTGCACTTTGTGTCTTCCACTGTGTCTCACACCTGCACACACACACCATGGGTGCTGGGGATAAAATAAGCACTACCGCACTTAGGTGGTAGTGTGGGGGTTAAATAAAAAAAAAATAAAAATAAATAGGGATTCACACAGCATTGCCCTTTGATGGGAAGGGCACTGCTTGTCACAGGCCACTTGGGTGTTTGCGCAAGGACTCTCCTTGAAGGTGACTATCCAAAAAAGAGAAAGAAAAAAAGAAAAAAATAAACCGCAAGCAAAGGGCAGTGCTTGTCACTGGCCACCCGGGTGTTTTCCTATCTTCCTGGTGGTGGAAATTGAATAAAGATTCGTGCACCTTGTGTCTTCCACTGCGTCACACACCTGCACACACACACCATGGGTGCTGGGGATAAAATAAGCACTACCGCACTTAGGTGGTAGTGTGGGGGTTAAATACAATAAAAAAAAAGAAAAAAAAAGAAAAAATAAATAAATAAACCGCAAGCATTCCCCAGTGGAGGGCTCTCTACGCGGGAGTCCTCCCCCTTTCTCTCGGGGATCTGGGGTGGAGGGTGTTGCACGCAGCAGTCCCCTGCAACCGCAGATTGCGGTGGTTCACGGACTCCCAGCCCAACTGCTTGTTCTGTGGTGCTGTGGAGTCGGTGGACCATGTATATATTGGGTGTGGGCGTTTGCACTCCCTTGTTGATTTCCTTAAAAACCTTCTCCTCTGTTTTTGGCTGCACTTCAGTCCCACGCTCCTGATCTTTGGGCACCCGGTACGGAGGAAGGAGGGCAGGTCTGAAGATCTCCTCGTGGGTCTGCTCCTGGGCCTGGCCAAACTGGCCATCAACAGGTCCAGGCAGCGGGCCGTGGAGGGGGTCGTTAAGGCCGACTGCCTGTCCCTCTTCCGCGGTTACGTTAGGGCCCGGGTGTCCTTGGAGAAGGAGCACGCGGTGTCGACCAACACCCTGGAGTTGTTCAGGGAGAGGTGGGCGCCGCAGGGAGTGGAGTGCATCATTTCTCCCTCCAATTCTATTTTGATTTAGTCCCTACCCTCCTCTTCACTGTTTTTGATCACACAGCACTACCCCTTGATGTGAAGGGTAGTGTTTGTCACTGGCCACCCGGGTGTTTTCCTATCTTCCTGGTGGTGGAAATTGAATAAAGATTCGTGCACTTTGTGTCTCTCACTGTGTCTCACACCTGCACACACAAACCATGGGTGCTGGGGAAAAAAATAAGCACTACCGCACTTAGGTGGTAGTGTGGGGGTCAAAATAAATAAATAAATAAATAACTAAACCGCAAGCATTCCCCAGTGGAGGGCTCTCTACGCGGGAGTCCTCCCCCTTTCTCTCGGGGATCTGGGGTGGAGGGTGTTGCACGCAGCAGTCCCCTGCAACCGCAGATTGCGGTGGTTCACGGACTCCCAGCCCAACTGCTTGTTCTGTGGTGCTGTGGAGTCCGTGGACCATGTATATATTGGGTGTGGGCGTTTGCACTCCCTTTTTAATTTCCTTAAAAACCTTCTCCTCTGTTTTTGGCTGCACTTCAGTCCCACGTTCCTGATCTTTGGGCACCCGGTACGGAGGAAGGAGGGCAGGTCTGAAGACCTCCTCATGGGTCTGCTCCTGGGCCTGGCCAAACTGGCCATCAACAGGTCCAGGCAGCGGGCCGTGGAGGGGGTCGTTAAGGCCGACTGCCTGTCCCTCTTCCGCGGTTACGTTAGGGCCCGGGTGTCCTTGGAGAAGGAGCACGCGGTGTCGACCAACACCCTGGAGTTGTTCAGGGAGAGGTGGGCGCCGCAGGGAGTGGAGTGCATCATTTCTCCCTCCAATTCTATTTTGATTTAGTCCCTACCCTCCCCTTCACTGTTTTTGATCACACAGCACTACCCCTTGATGTGAAGGGTAGTGTTTGTCACTGGCCACCCGGGTGTTTTCCTATCTTCCTGGTGGTGGAAATTGAATAAAGATTCGTGCACTTTGTGTCTCTCACTGTGTCTCACACCTGTACACACACACCATGGGTGCTGGGGAAAAAAATAAGCACTACCGCACTTAGGTGGTAGTGTGGGGGTCAAAATAAATAAATAAATAAATAAATAAACCGCAAGCATTCCCCAGTGGAGGGCTCTCTACGCGGGAGTCCTCCCCCTTTCTCTCGGGGATCTGGGGTGGAGGGTGCTGCACGCAGCAGTCCCCTGCAACCGCAGATTGCGGTGGTTCACGGACTCCCAGCCCAACTGCTTGTTCTGTGGCGCTGTGGAGTCCGTGGACCATGTATATATTGTGTGTGGGCGTTTGCACTCACTTTTTGATTTCCTTAAAAACCTTCTCCTCTGTTTTTGGCTGCACTTCAGTCCCACGCTCCTGATCTTTGGGCACCCGGTACGGAGGAAGGAGGGCAGGTCTGAAGACCTCCTCGTGGGTCTGCTCCTGGGCCTGGCCAAACTGGCCATCAACAGGTCCAGGCAGCGGGCCGTAGAGGGGGTCGTTAGGGCCGACTGCCTGCCCCTCTTCCGTGGTTATGTTAGAGCCCGGGTGTCCTTGGAGAAGGAGCACGCGGTGTCCACCAACACCCTGGAGTTGTTCAGGGAGAGGTGGGCGCCGCAGGGAGTGGAGTGCATCATTTCTCCCTCCAACTCTATTTTGATTTAGTCCCTACTCTCCCCTTCACTGTTTTGATCACACAGCACTGCCCTTTGATGTGAAGGGCAGTGTTTGTCACTGGCCACCCGGGTGTTTTCCTATCTTCCTGGTGGTGGAAATTGAATAAAGATTGGTGCACTTTGTGTCTTTCACTGTGTCTCACACCTGCACACACACACCATGGGTGCTGGGGATAAAATAAGCACTACCGCAAAGAAAAAAAAAGATGGTGTCTCTACCGCAGTTAGGCAGTAGTGTGGGAGGAAAAAAGAAGAAAAAAATAAACAGAAGTGTTAGAGACTCTGGAAAAAAAAGGAAAAAAAATAAATAAATAAATAAACCGCAAGCATTCCCCAGTGGAGGGCTCTCTACGCGGGAGTCCTCCCCCTTTCTCTCGGGGATCTGGGGTGGAGGGTGCTGCACGCAGCAGTCCCCTGCAACCGCAGATTGCGGTGGTTCACGGACTCCCAGCCCAACTGCTTGTTCTGTGGCGCTGTGGAGTCCGTGGACCACGTGTATATGGGGTGTGGGCGTTTGCACTCCCTTTTTGATTTCCTGAAAAACCTTCTCCTCTGTTTTTGGATGCACTTCAGTCCCACGCTCCTGATCTTTGGGCACCTGGTACAGAGGAAGGAGGGCAGGTCTGAAGACCTCCTCGTGGGTCTGCTCCTGGGCCTGGCCAAACTGGCCATCAACAGGTCCAGGCAGCGGGCCGTGGAGGGGGTCGTTAGGGCCGACTGCCTGCCCCTCTTCCGCGGTTACGTTAGAGCCCGGGTGTCCTTGGAGAAGGAGCACGCAGTGTCGACCAACACCCTGGAGTTGTTCAGGGAGAGGTGGGCGCCGCAGGGAGTGGAGTGCATCATTTCTCCCTCCAATTCTATTTTGATTTAGTCCCTACCCTCCCCTTCACTGTTTTGATCACACAGCACTGTCCCTTGATGTGAAGGGCAGTGTTTGTCACTGGCCACCCGGGTGTTTTCCTGTCTTCCTGGTGGTGGAAATCGAATAAAGATTCGTGCACTTTGTGTCTTTCACTGTGTCTCACACCTGCACACACACACCATGGGTGCTGGGGATAAAATAAGCAGTACCGCACTTAGGTGGTAGTGTGGGGGAAAAAAAGAAAAAAAAAAGAAAGAAAAAAATAAAATAAAATAAACCGCAAGCATCCTTGGTGAAGGAGCACGCGGTGTCGACCAACACCCTGGAGTTGTTCAGGGAGAGGTGGGCGCCACAGGGAGTGGAGTGCATTATTTCTCCCTCCAACTCTATTTTGATTTAGTCCCTACCCTCCCCTTCACTGTTTTTGATCACACAGCACTGTCCCTTGATGTGAAGGGCAGTGTTTGTCACTGGCCACCCGGGTGTTTTCCTATCTTCCTGGTGGTGGAAATTGAATAAAGATTGGTGCACTTTGTGTCTCTCACTGTGTCTCCCACCTGCACACACACACCATGGGTGCTGGGGATAAAATAAGCAGTACCGCACTTAGGTGGTAGTGTGGGGGGAAAAAAAAAGAAAAAAAAAGAAAAAAAAATAAACCGCAAGCATCCTTGGAGAAGGAGCACGCGGTGTCGACCAACACCCTGGAGTTGTTCAGGGAGAGGTGGGCGCCGCAGGGAGTGGAGTGCATTATTTCTCCCTCCAACTCTATTTTGATTTAGTCCCTACCCTCCCCTTCACTGTTTTGATCACACAGCACTGCCCTTTGATGTGAAGGGCAGTGCTTGTCACTGGCCACCCGGGTGTTTTCCTATCTTCCTGGTGGTGGAAATTGAATAAAGATTGGTGCACTTTGTGTCTTCCACTGTGTCTCACACCTGCACACACACACCATGGGTGCTGGGGATAAAATAAGCACTACCGCACTTAGGTGGTAGTGTGGGGGTTAAATTAAAAAAAAATAAAAAAAAAATAAACAGGAGTCACGTGCCCTTTGATGTGAAGGGCAGTAAAAAAGAAAATAAATAAATAAATAAATAAACCGCAAGCACCTCTATTTTGATTTAGTCCCTACCCTCCCCCTCACTGTTTTTGATCACACAGCACTGCCCTTTGATGTGAAGGGCAGTGTTTGTCACTGGCCACTCGGGTGTTTTCCTATCTTCCTGGTGGTGGAATTTGAATAAAGATTCGTGCACTTTGTCTTTCACTGTGTCTGACACCTGCACACACACACCATGGGTTCTGGGGATAAAATAAGCACTATCGCACTTAGGTGGTAGTGTGGGGGTTAAAATAAACCGCAAGCACCACACCATGGGTGCTGGGGATAAAATAAGCACTACCGCACTTAGGTGGTAGTGTGGAAAAAAAAAGAAGGAAAAAAAAAATAAACCGCAAGCACTGCGGTGGGATCCCGTCCGCGCTCACCCCAGCCCGGCCGGAATTTCACATTGGCCCCAAGGTCCCGTACTTCCCGCGGGAGCCTGTGCCCCACAACCTGAGCCGCCTCCGAAATTTTAATTTTGTCTCCTTCAAAGATATAAAAAGAAGAGCCCTGTACAGACTGCTGCTGCACACCGTCCACCTCTTCTCCCTCATCCACCGTCCGGACACGCCTTGGCGTGCCTATTTGCCACCGGGCAGTGGGGATCCCCAGTGGAGGGCTCTCTCTTCGTGGGAGTCCTCCCCCTTTCTCTCGGGGATCTGGGGTGGAGGGTGCTGCACGCAGCAGTCCCCTGCAACCGCAGATTGCGGTGGTTCACGGACTCCCAGCCCAACTGCTTGTTCTGTGGCGCTGTGGAGTCCGTGGACCATGTATATATTGTGTGTGGGCGTTTGCACTCCCTTTTTGATTTCCTTAAAAACCTTCTCCTCTGTTTTTGGCTGCACTTCAGTCCCACGCTCCTGATCTTTGGGCACCCGGTACGGAGGAAGGAGGGCAGGTCTGAAGACCTCCTCGTGGGTCTGCTCCTGTTCCTGGCCAAACTGGCCATCAACAGGTCCAGGCAGCGGGCCGTGGAGGGGATCGTTAGGGCCGACTGCCTGCCCCTCTTCCGCGGCTACGTTAGAGCCCGGGTGTCCTTGGAGAAGGAGCACGCGGTGTCCACCAACACCCTGGAGTTGTTCAGGGAGAGGTGGGCACCGCAGGGAGTGGAGTGCATCATTTCTCCCTCCAATTCTATTTTGATTTAGTCCCTATCCTCCCCCTCACTGTTTTGATCACACAGCACTGTCTTTGACGTGAAGGGCTGTGTTTGTCACTGGCCACCCGGGTGTTTTCCTATCTTCCTGGTGGTGGAAATTGAATAAAGATTCGTGCACTTTGTGTCTTTCACTGTGTCTCACACGTATACACACACACCATGGGTGCTGGGGATAAAATAAGCACTACCGCACTTAGGTGGTAGTGTGGGGGTTAAAATAAAAAAAATTTAAACAAGAGATTCCCTACCCATAAAGAAAAAAAAGAAAAAAGAAAAATAAACCGCAAGCACCTGAACACAAGCAATTACCCCCACACAGAGGCAATCCGGCTGTCAGCTGAGTAAGCTTTCTAGGATTTAAGTACTCGAATCAGCAGGAGTTCCCCCGCAGCCCGCCAGCTGTGTAAACATATTAGAGGCACTTGAAAAGTGATTACCTAGAACTCTAGCAATTTCACCACAGGCCGTCGGCTGTGTAGACAGCAAGGGCCCCTTGAGGTAAAAGCCGGGTGAGTTCCCGATTTAAACGGACAGATGACACAGCCCAGGGTCTGTGGAATACAGTACCCACACCCGGGTGAAAGTGAGGGAATCGGGTTACAGGGGAAAGTCGTAGATAGTCTTGCCACTCATTACCCGTGATGTCACATGTAACGTGTGCGGGTTTTGAAGCGTACCCTCTCGCTGGGCAGTTTCAGCTGGAGGCCGGTCCAGCATCACCGCCTGGTATGCGGGCGAGGAGGCATCTGTTCCTGATAGGGCACGATCAATAGTGCGTGTTACCAGTGTCCTGATACACGGAATGCAGCAACACCCGCAAGTGACAAGAATAGCTACCGAGATGCACACCCCCATGGCCAGCTGCCCTAGCAGAGTCCCCCATCTCCCAAATGTGGTGTTCAGCCAATCGACGACTGGATTTTTGACCCCCGATTGGTGCTTCAGCTCAGCAGCCAGGGTTCGGAGCTTCACCAGGGTCTTAGTGAGTTTGCCATCTGGGCCTGTGTTGTTTGATATGGCTGTACAGCACATGGTCCCAAACAGTGCACAAACACCTCCTTTTTCGGCAAGTAACATGTCCAAAGCCATCCTATTTTGTAAGGTCATGAGGGAGGACTGTGCAAGCTGTTCATGGATGGCGTCAACTGCATCCCGGGTTAGGTTGGTAAGCCTCTGCATATTGTAGTGGAGGAGGTTGATTCTGTTAACGTTTTTATTAACCGTGATCGGGAAAATGGCGGAAAAAAGGAGAAAACTTTCAAAACCAGCAGCAATCGCATCCACCAGCTTGTATTCGTCGGGGATATTTCTGGCCTGCCCTAGCCGCCTCTCCAGGGGAATCATTGCTACCCTCCCCCGGCCCCGGACTCTGTTGGGTGTCTGTCCCTGACCTCAGGGTGACCATCTGCACTGCGAGCTTGGCTGCCCTGTCAGCTGCATCATTTCCCAGCGCTTCCCTGGTACGTAAGGCAGAGTGTCCTTGCACTTTCACTACTGCCACTTCCCTTGGACGATGCACTGCCTGGAGCAACCGTCGCAAACTCTGGTCGTGTTTTACCGGCCTCCCCGTGCTGGTTTTAAAACCACGTCTAACCCATACTGTGCCCTCTACGTGGACTGCGGTCCATGCATAATTGGAGTCAGTGAAGATGTTAACTCGGTGTCCCTCACTCGTTTCTAATGCCCTTGTCAGGGCTGTAATCTCTGCTAGCTGTGCAGATGCAGGCTGTGGGATTTCCCCAGACTCGATGGTGTCGTATACCCCCCCTGAATTTCTGACCACGGCATACGAGGCTCGTACGCCGCCTGCTTCCCGACGGCTGCTGCCATCGGTGTACAGGTCCCAGTCTGCCTCAGCCAGGGGTTCTGTGTGCAACCCCTTACGTATCCTCCTCTCCTCAGCCACTCTGGCCACACAGTCGTGGGGCTTCAAGGATCCCCCATTCACTCCCACCATCATATTCCTAGTACTCCCCCTATTGGATGCAAACGTAATGTGCGGTGATAGAAGGGCATTCTCAATTCTAACCTGCCGCCCAGCTGAAAAGCTGAATGAGTTGGAGGCCAGAAAGGCTCCTATGCTGTGATCTGTGTGAATAGTCAAGGGATGGCAGAGTACTAGATGGTCAGTGTTGTTGACCGCTTTCGTTACTGCTGCCACAAATCTGGCACAGCCTGGCTGCCCTTTCTCAATGGGCTCTAAACGGCAGCTGTAATACCCCAGCACTCTCCTGCAGCCTCGGTCCTTTTGGTACAGGACGGCGTTTACTATCCCCTCAGTCTCTGCCACGTCCAGGTGGAAACCTTTCTTATAGTCTGGGTGCGCTAGCGTGGCCGCTGCTCCCAAAGCTTGCTTCACCTCCTTGAATGATTTCTCTCTCTCCGCGTTCCATCGCAACTGACTCTTGAGCCTCTTTGCCCCAACCTCCGTGATCATTTCCCTGAGTGGGGATGTCATAGTCACAAAGTCAGGGACGTAGATGCGAGAATACCCACATAACCCCAGGAAGGCCATCATGTCCTGTACTGTTATAGGGGTGCCATAGGAGAGGATCGCTTCCGTGTGCGCTCTTGAAAGTGTGGTGCCCCCTTTTCCTACTATCCGTCCCATAAAGGATACTGATTTTCGGGCTATCTGGCACTGTTCCCGTTTTACTTTAAAACCGGCTGCCACAAGGGTGTCCAGCAAGGTGCGGACCCCCTCCAAATTTTGGGTGTCAGTTTCACTGGCAATCAACGAATCATCCCAAACTGCTCTAAGATCTGTATAGTCGTCTTGGAGGCCTGCCCTTCGGCTTTCATCTTTTCCGATGTACGGTGCCTGTTCAGATAGTGATGTACCTGTTTCCTCCATATGTCCTCCTCCATCGAATCCACCCCCACCAGGTCTTTCAATTTGCTCTGCAATGGTGCAGGGAGTCCCTCGGTCACCCCCCTCCGAAAATGTGCTATTGCCAAGGGAGAGCTATCTGGCCTTTCACCTGTCCCAGCCTCCCATAGGTCCCAGGCCCTCCCCAGGTATTCATGTACGTCCTCCCCATCCTTTAGTCTGAGGGTCGCCAACGCGTCCAGCGAGAAAGTAGTGGGGTAGCTGTCCCACAGGGACCGCCAGATTAAATTTCGGTAGAGGTCAAACGAGACAGTTTCATCTGACCTGGAACACCTAGCCAGTCTTTCTGCCCTGATCAGCACCTCCTCTGCTCGGATGCGTACCATTATGGTTCTAAAATCCGCCAGCGCTAGTTTCTCATGACAGGTCTCCCTCTCAAAAGTCGCTATCCAGGCAGACGCCCCGTTGGCAATCGGAGGAAGCCTCCTGACCAGGGCGTCTAGGTCTGTCCGTGACCAGGGGACGTACTTCTCTACCCCCATACTAGTGGCGAGGAGAGGCGCTTGAACGGGCGGCATAGTGGCGAAAGTCCCCTGCATTGGGCTGCCGTGGGGCCGTGGGAGCGATGTGTAGGACCCCTTATCAAAATCCCCAATAATCTCCCCCTCGTCCTCCGAGGAGGTTGTATCTAGCTGGGAGTCATACTTGCTCCCTCCCTTCACAAGCTTGTTCTGGAGGCGAGCTCCCGTAACAATTAAAGTGTCCCCTTCTGCAGCAAAGGACCTACTGTCCCGCCGGGATTTTTGAATTCCCCGGGGTGCCTGTTCAGACTTGGCGGACTGGCTATTCATTGAAGCCAATTTGTCATGTCTTCCCAGGGAAGGAAACTTTGGGGCATGGGAGCCATCCTGTCCCAGCACGGGGCAGCAACCCTCCCCTTGTACCTCTACGTCCTATACTTCCCATCTCTGTGGGATGCCGTCCGGCTGGCCGATCCGACACAGACTGCCCCCTGCCTTTACCATCCCCGTCCCGGCTGCGACCATTTCAGTGAGGGCGTTTAGTTTCTGCTCATGATTATTGAGCACACTCTCCAGTCGCTCTGTTAAACGGTCTCGGTCCGGGTCCTCATACGCGATATTTCCCCCTAGAACTTTGACAACAGGCGCCTGTATGGTTGGCCCCTCACAACGCAGTTGGAGCGGACACAGTGGTGCCCTGGTATCCGCAAGCGGGGCCGTGGGCGATGCACCGTGAGCGGGTGATCCTGACTGTGGGCTGGTGTAAGGGGGTGGCGGACTTCCCTCGTGGTTGGCACCTTGGGTCGGCACGGCCACAGAAGAAGTGTAGGGGGTCGGGGGGGTAAATTGGAGTTTGGCTCAGAGACCACTCAGGCTCACATTCCGGGACAGGACCCTGCTCATCCAATACTGGTGTGTGAATAGGTGAAATCGGTAAGTGGCTTTGGAAGCGTATCAGAAGCTCCCGCAAGTAAACGTCTTCATCCTCCCTTTTAGTGGAAGATTTGGCTAAATTAAAAAACCCTTTCTTGGTATCCCCTTTCCTCTCCCGCAGGTAGGTTAGGATTTTAGCTTGGAAGGCATCAAATTCGCTTGTCGTAAAGAAGGGTTGGTCATCCTTAGGGAACCAGTTCTTAACCCGCCACAGCTTGAGACTATTCTCTAGGTTACGGACCTTTCTTTTAGCTTCCATAGCAGTATTATTCTCCCTTAACTGGGTCCTGATCTCCCCCAATATCTCCCCTGTTGGTGGCCGCGAGTCGGGGGTTTTCGGGACTGGGGTGGACTCGTTAGTGTATGCATCAGTGGGTAAAGTAACAGTCGCGGCTAAATAGTCTAGCTCCCGGGTAAGACCGTCCGAAACAGTTGGGCTAATAGGGGAACAAACCGGTCTGTATCGCCACTGCGGGGTAAAGGTCACAACCATTTTTGTTTTCCATTCCCGGGAGCTATCAGTGCTCGGGGGTGCCCACCCAGCGGGGGGCTTGCCTAGCGCAATTGTTTGGAGAGCCGAATAATGTGGTGACCTGTAGAGACCGTCCAGAATCTTGATCATTAATGTGGGATTTTTAAATGTTTCCCTCAATCTTGTCAGGATAATTCCCTTTTGTTCTGGTGCTTGGGCAATCACCAGGTCCAACCTTTCCTTATGCAGGGCTACGCTATCCAGCAGTAACTGACTGTGAATAGGCATGTCCCCACCGTCCCTGCAGTGCCACCAGGGCACTCCGGGACATGCTGTCCTGAGGTGAGTCAACTTAGGTGGTCCGAAACTCAGGTCCCCCATGTCGGATCTCCCCTGAAGGGAACCGCTTCAAGAACAGTACGTCTTTCAAAGCCTGACCTTCGCGTGGCAGATCTCTGCTCTTAACAACCGGTCTAAGGCAGACGTCTGTACGGTTAAACCCTCTTTAGGAGAAGAGTTCCGACCTCTGTCACCCCGGGTATGTTCGGTGGTCACAACAAATATGCAAACAAAAAAAATTCGTCAGTTTTAAGTGCTCAGTAACATGGATCCAGGAAGTCGAATATGGTCAGCGTCAGGTAGGTAACATCAGGTAATCGTCAGGCAGAACAATCTGCAAAATCGGGCAAAACAGATATGCGCTCCGGCTCCGAAAGCTGCGCTAGGGACTCAGGCAAAAACAGATATGCGCTCCGGCTCCGAAAGCTGCTCTAGGGACTCAGGCAAAAACAGATATGCGCTCCGGCTCCGAAAGCTGCGCTAGGGACTCAGGCAAAAACAGATATGCGCTCCGGCTCCGAAAGCTGCGCTAGGGACTCAGGCAAAAACAGTTAGGCGTTAGTGAAATAAACACTCTAGGTAAGTTAAAAGGTTAGTAAAAGCTTACCAGCCAGGACTCTGCGATACTGCTGTCAAATTGATCAGGTTTTTTGGGTTGGTGAGGGTCGGAGAGCAGACAAGAAACTAACTGAGAGAAAATCTAACTACTGGAAGCCTTAGATTTAACAGGCGCTTCCTCACCTTTAGAAAACTTCGGCCGAAGGTTGTCTGCTCCCTGATCCGCCAACGTTGCCAACTTGCCGTTGTCTCATTTCCTTCCCGCGTCGGGCTCACCAAATGTTAAGACGGACCCGCGGGGTCCCATCTTTGCATGTTCTTTCGGAAGGAGAGACTCACACTGGCAACTATGGTTAGACGCAGACAGCAGTTTATTCACAGAATCTTAACTGGTACAACGAATCTACAAGCATGCATTCGTTGGAGAAGGCGTTCTCCCTTCTCGTTCAAACTTGACACAATTATACTTCGCGCTGCCTGGAGTCCCCGGTCAGTTCGCCTTCCCCATTGGTCCATTCATCTGCGCGCGCTGGGGATCCGTCCTCCTATTGGCCGCATCGAAGTGCCTGTCCAGCTCCTGCTGTGCTTGACAATGGCTCAGCCATCCCTGGGAGCGGTTCCGATCCCGTATTCAATAGTTCATTGTTTCAAGGAATTACTATGCGTCTGACAGGCTAGCCATTTTCAATAGTTTCAGTTTAACTAAATTGACAATTACACTTATCAACTTTAGACTGAAATAGAGCCATTCACACTTAACAGTTACAGGTTCCGATAGAGCAATTCACACTTGTCTAACAGTTACAGATTCCGATCGGTTTCTTTATTAATCCCGAGTTTCGATGGGGCAATTGATACTGGCTGGTATTTACAGGCTCCAAGATTTAATTAACATTATGCATATCCCTTACAAGCTCCAGCCAGGTACTCATGCAGTCGCCAGCAGCAGCTCGCTTGGCTGTTGTTAACCATTTCAGGGCTGGAACTAGAAGTGTCTGTTGCAGAACTAGTGTCACCCTCCCTAGCTCTACATTCAACACCCCAGTGAAATCTCCCTAACAAAGGTCACCCCTCAGCCTCTGCCACTTCAGGAAAAGTAGCCCTTCTCAGCATCTCTCCATAGCTTATTTTTGACAAAGGCAGAGGTGGGGCAAGAAGAACACATTACAAAAGAAGAAAAGGTTGTTAAAGGTGGTGAAAGAGAAAAAGAGTTGTAAAATGGTTACAGATTAAAATGTGACTTCCTCGGATTCTGTCAAAAATATAAAAACACTATTTTCTAACAGTTTTCAGTTCTGAGAAGCATCATAACACCCTTGCAATGTTAATCTCTCTTTGTGGAAGCTGCCAGAACTATTGAGTTTCTCTAACAGTCTCTGTATTTGTTTCAGATTTCCCGCAGGATTGAATAACTGCACTACCTTCTGTTTCTATAAACGATATCCAAACAGTAAATGTAATATTTCAGATCATTGGAGCTTTTTGGTCGTTGGTTCTTTTAGAATTACATGTGATAGTTTGTCTCTAATCGGGGTTAATAATGCTTCTAGCTTTGTCAAAATCTCCCTCAGCAGCACAAGCAATCCTAGGAAAGAGTTTACAGAAATATTGATCCAGTAACTGTCAGGCAAACTGCTGCTAATCCATGGGTCCCCTAGAAGTCACCATCAATATTGAATCAAAAGTCCCGACTTCACATCATAAGGATTCAATGAGGTGGTCAGCAGTCCAGTAGATCTTTCTTCCATTTGGAGATGCTATTGCACTCGCATGAATTTTTTATTACCACCACCATATAACCCATGTTTCCAGTTCAATGAACAATATACCAGCACAGCCCACTTGGGGCATCAAAAGCGATGATAGAAGAGAGCAAGGAGACTAAATCAAAATGGAAATGGAGGGCATTAAAACAACCCCACAGAAGGGTCCAATAGTTTCTGTCAAGAGATTAAGTTGGAGAAGCCAAACATCATCCATTGATGCTTATTGTTTAAGATATTGCACATCAAAGATCTACAATATATTGTCTAACTTATACAGCTTATCTATGACTGAATTATTACTAACAGCTATTTCTGAGAGTAGAAATTATAGATGGAAGTTGCAATAAATGTAAGGAAGAAATGAGTTAGTACATTTTAACAAGGAGGGTCACTTGTTACTTGGAAGGTGGAGATCTGGATGGGTTAGAGGAACAAAGGGATCTTGGAGTACAAAAACACCAACTAAGTTGGGGTAGCAGGTTAGCAAACCTGATATAAAGTAAATGAAGCACTAACCTTGATTTTCAGAGAGGTGAAATTGAGAATTAGGAAAGTTTTGCTAAATCTGTATTGAACATTGGTTAGCCTACAGTAGTATTGAATGTAGTTCTGATTATCCCATTATACAAAGGATTTGGAGGAACTGGAAATGGTGCAGAGATGACCTGAAAGGATATTAGCAAAAATGTATGAGCATATATATCGAGGAAGATTGACATTTGGATTCACTTTACTCTGGTAAAGGACTGAAGAGTGACCTAATAGAGGCTTTGAAATTCTGCAACGTTTTTTGTTAAAGTGGAATGAAAATACTCATTTTGCAAAAGGAACCATTACTAAAGACTGTCACCTGAAGGTCATTACCGAAAAATTCAAGAAAAAATTCAGAAACAAACAGAATAAACTCTTCAGCTGAAGAGTCATACTCGACTTGAGGCATTAACTCTATTTTTGTCTCCACATTTGCTGCCTGACCTGCTGAATTTCTCCAGCACTCTCTGCATTTGTTTCAGACTTCCAGCATCAGCAGTATTGTCCTTTAATCTGAGAAAATTCAGAAGGCATTTCTTTACCCAGGGACGGTGAGAGTGTGGAATGCAATAACACAGCCAGTGATGTGAATAAATAATCAAAACTGCAGATTTAGATGAAGAAGGATGTTTGAAAATTGACAGATGGCTTGCATCCAGCTAGTTAATCACTGGTTCTGATGAATCCAGAGATTGGGAGAATATGGGTCCTTCAAATTTTAAGCAGGGATCAAATGGATGTTTCATCAGGAAGTCTTTCAGCAACCCTTTCTCCTGGAGAACATCACATGCAGATTTGCCCTTAATCAAAGGCACTCTGCCTAGAAAAGAACAGAAGTTACACATTTTGGCATGTTTTATTCTTCCTCGCAGTCAGGCTTTTCGTTCTCTCTCTTGTCATGTGACAATTTCCTACCTGATCACACACTGTGAGAGATGAATACAAGCGAGGGCAACAAGTAGCCACTTCATGTTGCCAGTTGGTTTGGTTCAGAGACTCGTTAGAATCTAAAGTGATGTGTCTGAGCAGCGACATTTATACTCAATGTAATATTCATTATCATGAGGACGCAAGACAAAATTGTTTAAAATAAATTTTAATGTGCTCACAATTAGTTTAACCAAACCTAATCTCTTTCAGTAAGGACACTTTTTACTTAAGTGGCACACAGGTGAGAACATTTGAATTAAAATGAAACATATTCATTGTTGTAACATTAAACGTTACCCTTATGACCAATAAAGCCATCATAAATACATTTACAAATCAGACCGATAAGCAGTCTTATGAAAGGCACAAAATAGCAATGTGACATATGCATCAGAAGATAACTGTTTCACTGCTGGGTATAGCATTTAACTCTGTAGCTGCTACAGAGTCTAAAACTGAATTTCTGTGGAAAGCTAAAACTTTAACAACAGTAAAATCGAAGGTTTACTGACTTAGCAAATTCATCTAATGGCAAAAAGATGATTTTTGCATTTGAAACACGTGAACTGCCAAGGGTAGATGTTAGTCTATTGACAGATATTTCATTTAGATTCATGATATTCTGTTTTCAAAAGCTCAAATTGAGGACTTGATTACATTATCTCGGCATACACACATGTGTAGCCATACACACGAGTGTAGCATTGATGGATTGCTGTGAATATCATGAGGTCACCATCTGGACATCATCGAAGACGAGGGAGCAAATTATTACAGATGTTGGGATGTGTACTGAAAACAAAAAAGTGCTGGAGATCACAGCAGGTCAGGGAGCAAGCTTCTCATCTCTGATGAAGAGTTATCAAGACTCAAAACATTAGCTTGCTTTCTGTCCACGGTTGCTGCCTGATGTGTTGTGATCTCCAGCAGTTTTGTTTTCAATTCATGACAGAATATGGGTTCCCTGATTGGGCCTGTTAATTTGGTACAATCATGGAGCCCTGGCAGACATAAGCAGGTTGAGTATCAGAGATGCTGCCACTCTGGTGCCTGACTCTGTATGAGTCAGTAGTAAAGTCAAGGACTGTTCATGTGTAAATAAAGGGTGACTTGGAACAGGATATTGGCCTCTGTAGAGTCTTCTCACGGGCACAGCTACCAAAAGGGATGAAGTGGTTATTGTCACAGGCCCACTACTTCACAAGTTGTAATCAATGTATAACTAACCAATTGAATGGCCATGATATGGGCTCTTGTGGCATGGTGACAATGTCCCTACCTCTGAGTCAGGAGACTTGGATTCAAGTCCCACCTGCTCTAGACGTGTATAATAACATTACTTATTAGGAAATATTAAGAATCACCATGATGGGCTCTAGTGACAGAGTTCCTCTCTGCACCAGGACGCCTGAGTTCACATCCCACCTGCTTCAGCAGTGTTTAATAATATCTCTGAACGGGTTGGTTAGAAAATATCTTGAATCACCATGATAGTTAGTTTCCTCAACTCTGAATGTGAGGTAGGATGAAAGAAACTCACATGAAGTTTCATCAAAAGCAAATATAGTATTTACTACAAACAAACTCATCCTTTAACAAATGATAAAATGGATTTTTAAGCACTAAGTTTTTTTTTATTCAGGCATAGGCTGAAGGCATTGCTGGCTGAGCCAGCCTTTATTACCCATCCCTAATTTCCCAGAGGGGAGTTAAGAGTCAACCACATCGCAATGGGCCTGGAATCACATGTAGGCTAGACCAGGTAAGGATGGCAGTTTTCTTCCCTAAAGGACATTAGTGAACCAGGTAGGTTTTTCCAACGTTCAACAATAGATTCGTGTTCATCATTCAACTCTTAATTTCAGTTTCATTGTTTATTGAATTCAAATTCCACGATTTACAGTGGTGAGATTTTAATCCAGGCCCCCAGAACACCATCTGGGTCTCTGGATTAACAGTCCAGCAATAATGTAACTAAGCCATCACCTCCCCGTACCAACATAAACTTTATCCCCTTTAAAACCAAACACAAACATATTCATTCACATGACAGACAGACAAGAGGGACACCTCTGAAATATCATGAATTAAAAACTTAAGCAAAAAGCAACGAGTTCTGTGGGTCAAGAGTTCAAACTGCAAGGGTGGAATGACTTTCTCATAGCCCTTTTGATTTTTGGCAATGATATCATATTGATAATGACCAAGTGACAGATGATTCTCATTTCAGTAACTGGTCAGTTGGACATAGCTGTTTGCTTGATTAAAAGGTTTTTCCTATCAGTGATTTGTTTTTGTTTTTACTCACAGAGTAACAGCGAAAAATGTGTCTTCGCAGGCAGGCTTTCAGCAGGTTTGAGGTCAACTGCCCCTTCTCACGCTTGTAGCAATCTGCAACACAAAAATCCAAAAGCTGTTGCAAGGCAGCTTTTCAATCCAGAAGCGCCAGTTTGTCTCACAAAAGTAGCAGAAGTTACATCATCTTATATGACCAGCTTTTGACTTGCAAGTTTCGAAGAAAAAGTAGCTAGTGCATTCTCTGCAACGATGCAGTATTTAAACTTTCATTTTACCCAGTTTGTATTCAAAGAATATATGAAGTTTTTTTCTCCATTATTCATCTCCTGTTTATGGGGCTTTTCACAGTGTAAATTGGCTGCTCCTACAACACAATCATGTTCCACTTAAATTGTAACTGATATCAATCATAGAGATTTCAGCATATTCCTGCTTGTGTATTGGAGAAAGAAAAAGGTCAAGATTTCCATGACAACTTTGTATTCAAGGTCTCTGTCATAGCTCAGTAGTTATGTTCACTGGGTAACATCAAGGTGAGGCTCTGCTATGAACAGCCACCTACTTTCAAGGTAAAAGCTCAAGTCAAGAGTGAGCACTTGGATGGATTCAGCAGGAGACAGCTACAGTCCCATCTCCAGCAATGTTTCTCTCTTGACAGGTGCTGAGTTTCTCCAACACGTGTTGCTTTTATTCTAGCTGGTCATGCCTACTTTAGCGAGCACTACCCCGATAAGTGTTAGCAGACGACAAATGCTCTGTGAGGCCTGCACAACTAAAGCAGAATATTTTATCTCAGCCCTGCATTATAGATGTTAGACTGACTTTAGGGAGTAAATTATTCCATCACAGCTATAGCTATTGTATCAGCTTCTGTCACCTAAAATGACCCCATTGTCATGTATATTCACCACTTGTATTAAAAACAGCCTTCTGATCTGCTTCTTTTTCAGTTTGTAATCCTCTATTCTTCTCACGCTTGTAGCAATCTGCAACACAAGTATGCAGCTACAAGTATGCCATCTTTGTTGATGGCAACAGCCACTCTCAGACAACAACTCACCAAAACGAAGGACCCGATACCCAGCATGAGCAAAACTAACATAGTGTACAAAATCCCATGCAAGGACTGCACAAAACACTATATAGGACAAACAGGAAGACAGCTAACGATCCGTATCCACGAACATCAACTAGCCACGAAACGACACAACCAGCTATCCCTAGTAGCCACACACGCAGACGACAAGCAACATGAATTTGACTGGGACAACACTACCATTATAGGGCAAGCCAAACAAAGAACAGCCAGGGAATTCCTAGAAGCTTGGCACTCATCCACAAACTCCATCAACAAACACATAGACCTGGACCCAATATACCGGCCACTACAGCGGACAGCAGAAACTGACAACTGGAAGCGGCAGGGACAGGCCACTATAAATGCCGGAGGAAACACCACAGAAGCGCTTCACAGGAGGCTCCCAAGCACTGAGGATGTCACCTAGACAGGGGATGAAACGTTTCCTCTATCCTTACTTGCCCACTAACCAGAGGAAACAATCATTTGCTATGCAACTTCTCAAGTCCCTTACAAAATGTTGAAACCTTTCATCTTTCTTTTGTTATTAGTACCAGCAGGATTTTCAGATGGCAGAATGTCCAGCCCCACCAACGGGAGTGAGGGGGTGGGAACATAACATCCACACCCATCACAGCAGCCCCTCTCCGATTACCACTCTGTGGAACCTCAAATGGCTGGAGGTGCAAACTTATGCTGTTTGCCAATTGGCCAATTGGATTCCCAGCAGGGCCTCTAAGACAGTGGCTGACGTGAGAACTAAAAGTATTCACACCAGCCTGAGACACAGACCCCACTGGACCAAGTTAGTCCAGAGGTCTCTCAGTGAATGCAGAATGGGATGCTCCATAAAATTGCAATCAGACCAGGGGTTGGATAGATATGTGATGGGAAAGCCATCTGGGAGTTTAAAAAGCTGCAGCAACCAATCCCACACCATGTCCAGCCCTGCAAACCTGTAGGCAGGAGCCTGCAAAATGCTGCACTACATCTTCTCATCACTGATTCAAAATATTGAATTTTTTGATTTTTCTTTTGCTATTAGTTATCAATATTTCACTGGTTGAGAATTGTACTTTAGTAATGTCTCCAAATATTTCTCCATAATGAAATTCTCAAAACTTTATTCCAACTGTTGTCTCATTGATATCCTAGTTTATTGTGTCCTTGCCTTTGGATTCAATGTCTCCATATTTATAACACTCAGAACCACATCCCACCAACATCCCAACCGCCCCCACCCCAAACCCATTACAGAATTTCAACTTGTGAAACAAACGGAGAAATTGCTGGGAAAATTCAGAACAGTCCAAAAGAAGGGTCACTGGACCCAAAACATTACCTCTGCTTTCTCTCCAGTGATGCTGCTAGATCTACTGAGTTTTCTCAGCAATTTCTGTTTTTATTTCTGATTTCCAGCATCCAAAGTTCTTTGATTCTTTTGATTTCCACTTGCGAGCTTGGTTCCAAAAATCTGGTTATCTAAATATCTTCAGTTCCTCTACTCAGCTGAGAATTCCCAATTAAAATAATATCTCTTGTCTCTTTCTTTTCTCAAATTGTAATACTTCACATTAATCTATATATCCCTTGTTTGGTTGATGCTATGATCTCAAACCAGGATGCTCAATAGGATATTTGGTTCTTAAGACTCCTGTTTCTTATGGTTTGCCCCTTAGTTTAGCATTATTTTTAGCAAATTTTGATCACCTTTCTACACCAATTCAATCAAAGTCAACCGTATTAAATAATCCAATTAAGCTAATCAAGGCCTTTGGAAATGGCTACCAGATGCCTGTTCCTATCCCTGACCCACAAGGTAAAACCCACTCTGGAGGTGTGTCATTACACATACAAAGAGGAGGTTTCATTGTCTCAGCTCTAGTAACATTGTGGTAATGTCCCTACCTGTCAGCCAGTAGGTCCAGGTTTTAATCTTACCTGTCCCCGACATGTGTCAGAACAAGTTAATTAAAAGTATCTTAAAACTAACAGATTAATTACTTTAAACTGTGATTATTAGATTTAAGGAAATTCAGCCCCCTGATCAAAAACATGTTTACCAAGTGCGGAGGCTCAAATAATGGATGTGTTATCAGTCCTCAAATTGTAATAATTAATAAATACACTTTATTGACTTTATTTGATCAGCTGCATGAACATGAAGTATGACCTTTCTCCTAAGCAAATATGTTTTATTTAATGCTTAAACATTTGCGACACCAGTGAATTAAGACAACAATGGAAACAAAGCTGGTTCTAGCAATAATTATAACAATGCAATTATTTTTCTTGTTTCTATATAATTTTCAATCATATTATAGACGTTTACATGAAAAGTTAGTGACATTGTAGCTTCAATGTTCTTAGTACATCACAAAATGCTTCACAGTCATTAATGTCGGTATTGTATTGACTGTTGACATATATTCACAGGGAAAGCCTCAGATGTCTGGAAAATAGCTAATTCTATTGTTTAAAGGGGCAATAGGGATAATCCAGGAAATCATAAGCAAGTGAGCCTTCCATCAGTGGTAGATAAATTATTGCAGAAGATTCTTAGGGGCAGGATTTATTTGCATTTGGAGAATAATGGACTTATTAGGGATAGTCAGCATTGTTTCATACAGGGGATGTCTTGTCTCACAAACTTGACTGAGTTTTTTGAGGATGTGATGAAGATGATTGATGAAACTAGAGTGGTGGATGCTGTCTGCATGGACTTTACTAAAGTTTTTGACAAGGAGCCTCATGGTGGGTCCAGAAGATTAAGTAACCTGGGATCCATGGTGTGTTGGCAAGGTGGATAAAAATTGGCTTGGTCATAGGAGACAGAAGGTAGTTGTGGAGGGGTGTTTTTCTAACTGGAGGAATGGTGTTCTGCAAGGATCGTTGCTGGGAGCTGTTGTTTCTATTATATAAAAATGATTTGGGTGAAAATGTGAATGGTCTGATTAGTAAACATGCAAACAGTATGAAAGTTGCAGGATTGCAAATAATGAGAAAGGTTATCAAAGGATACAACTGGATAGAGATCAGTTGCAAATTTGGGCAGAAAAATCGCAGATGAAATTTACTCTGGACAGGTCTGAGGTGATATATTTTGAGAGGTCAAATACAAGAAGAAAGTATACAATAAATGGCAGGACCATGAGGAGAATTGATATACAGAGGGATCTTGGGGTGCAAGTCCACAGCTTCCTGAAAGTAACAATTCAAGTGGATAAGTTGGTAAAGAAGCCATACACATGCTTGCCTTCAACAGTTGGGGCATTGAGATTAAAGGTTGTCAAGTCATGTTGCAGTTGCATAAGACTAAAGTGAGGCTACATTTGAAACATTTTGCATAGTTCTGCTCGCCACACCATAGGAATGATGTGAAGACTTTGGAGTGGTGCAAAAGAGGTTTAGCAGGATGTTGCCAGGATCAGAGTGTATTAGCTGTAAGGAGAAGTTGGACAAACTTAAACTGTTTTTGCTAGAGTGTCCGAGACTAAGGAGTGACCTGTCTGAAGGATATAAAATTATGAGAGGTGTAAGATCCACACCCAAGTCCCACAAGTGAATACAAAGATGTACAGTCTTTTCCTCATGAAGTTTCATTGATCTCTCCATACCAGAGAGTTGAGATTTTATCTCCACAAAACCAGAATAAAGTGAAATGCTTTGTTCTTCTTTCTGTGAACATTTTTTGAATATCTCCTGCAGTTTTGTTGCCTCTTGTTTGACTAACCCCCATGGACTGTGATCAGTGTGAGGTCATCTCGTATATCTGTAAGTGCGGGTCCAGGAGTGTCTATGATGCGGAACAACGACAACATCTAGGTAGGTCAATGATATTTACATTACAGCACTATTGATCCGGTGGAAGATATTGGTGAACCATTTTTTGTTGAACATTTTACATTCTTAGATGATGTATGGTTTCCCAAGCCTGTTTATACATGTCTCATGGAATTTTCAGGGCTAGTATGCTGGCAATTGCTCGCCTGTCAATCTTAGCAAATGATGAATTGTCACCAATTTTCTGAGGAAAGAAGATTGTTGAACCTTTGGCAAACACTTTGGATAATGTGATAACATTGATGCTTTCCACGAGACTGAGAATGTGAAACATGAGTTCACCACTCTTTGTCTCGTCATTTACATCATCAGATTCTGGTTTTACAAAGTGCAACTTACTTAAAAGAAGCTGTTGCTCGGCTAATTTCTTATTAACCAACAGCCTCCTGGTGCTAACTTGTTTCACAAAAGTATCAAGTACAGCTTCGACCATTAGTGTCATGCTGCACACAACAGAGACACACAGGGGAATATCAGGCAGTGATGGCATAGACCCTCACTACACTATCGTGAAACATTGAGGAGTCCAGTTCAATTCCATCACTGCCATGGCTGGAGCAAGTGAGTTCTTGACTGCCTTCATGGAAAGGATGGAAGTCACCTATGGAGATCCAAGTCCAGCAGAACATACATCACTGCTGTATATGTGCTCAGGTCTTTATGCCTTTGTTTTAGTCTTGGGAACACGGAATACTGTTATCAACTTTTTCATCTTATACCTTCAATGGAGTTTACTGTCCAGCAGAAACATGTTGAGTATGAAAAGAATTGCCAACATTCATTAGCATAGTGATTTCACTGGTCATTGGGTGGCCATTCACTAGATCTTGTGAGATGCGTTAAGTCTCCCAATTATCTTTAAGTAGCTTCTAAAGCTAATGCTCATCCAGTTAAAATATCAATTTGTTTACATACTTCCAGACCTTCTATGTTCTTGCTGTGACTTCAGCTTGTTTGTTATAGATCACTTGGTGAAAGCAGAAGAAAAAAGTATCCCCTAAGCTTGAAACCATGACAATGGAGCATTAAGGACCACTCACTCTGATGAAGAATCATCACACTCGAAACATTAACTCCACTCTCTTCCCACAGATACTGCCAGGCCTGCTGATTTTCTCCAGCATTCTTTGATTTCATTTTAAATAGAACCCCTCGCAGGTGAATCTAAGTGTTTTTGTTGCATCATTTCAAAGAAGATCAGAGTTTTTTTTGTCCACTATTTATCCCTCAACCAACATCAGAAAAATACAGATTATCACATTTCTGTTTGTGGGAACTGATTAATGCAAATGGTTGTTGCATTGCTTACAACAGGGACTACACTTTGCAAGGTACTTAATTGACTCTAAAACAGTTTTTGGGGTAGGAGGTGCCATTTAAATACAGATCTTCTTCTGTTTTTCTAATATTTTATTTTTACTTATTCACAGGATGAGGACATCACTGGTTAGGTCAGCATTTATTGCCCATCCCCAGAGTTAACCACATTGCTGTGGGTCTGGCCAGACCAAGTAAGGATGGCAGATTTCCTTCTTTAAATGACATTAGTGAACCAGTGGGGTTTTCCTGATAATCAACAAAGTCTTTGTTCAACTCTTAATTCCAGATTCTTTGTCTTTAAATGAATTTAAATTCTACCATGGTGGGATTTGAACCAAGGTACTGAGAACATCAGCTGGGTTTCTGGATTAATAGGCCATCTCCTCCCCTTCATTAAGCATACACACCTACATATTAAGAATAAGCTGTCATCTGTGACCTTTACTGTTGTAACAGGTCAGTTTTCTATAATTAAAATACTTTGCAAGTGCTGGATAAGTACATTTGATCAATGTACAAGTTCAAACCATAAGAACTAAATATTATCTTGTTTTACAAATATATATACAGCCGTATTATCAGTCCCGAGATCTTACTCAATAAGCTTGAAACTCAAGAATGTTGGTTATCAAAATATCAGCTGATAATTATTAAGCAAGGTGTAAACTCTTAATGTGCCTTTCACAAGGTCTTAGTTTTGATGATAACAAAACATGACATAACAACATTGATTATTTGTCTTTTTGGACAATGGAATGGGTTGACGCAGAACAGTATAAAAACACCAAGCACACTCACAAGTCTCACCAAGGTCTTGAAAAGTACCAGACAAGATGAAGTGGTTGCTCATTGCACTGACTTGTATTCAGCTCTCTGAGAGTTTAGTCAGGTAAGTAATCAAGTAGTTCTGATGAACACTCATGACTTGCAACATTAACTCCATTTCTCTTTTCACAGATGCTGTCAAATCTGCTAAATATTGCAAGTAGTTTACTTTTTCATTTGATTGGATACTATTATTTTATCTGAACCTATGCATCTGAATTTCCATTTATACATATTGTCTCTTTGTCCTGCATTTTCTACCAAATACAAAGATCACACAACACCAGATTATAGTCCAACAGGTTTGGTGCGGCATCATTTTTGCCTTTGTCCACACCAGTCCAACACCAGCACCTCCACATCATTCTACCAAATAGGATCATGAGGTGATACATTTTCTGTATTAATTATTCACCTGCTTTTGACAATCTCTTTTCATTGCAGAGAGAAACATAGGGTCAGCATTAAATCATCGAAATCATTCTCAGCCTTGAATCTTAGACTTGCATTTGTCTAACTAACACAGCATGGTCTTGCTAATGTCTTGCTAATGTTGATCTTGCTTTGTGTATCTCCTGTGCAGTGTAACCTACATGCCTCACACTGTCTAAGCACTCTATATCCTGTGTGACCTTATTTGCTTTGATCTGCTTCTATTGCTCACAAAACAAAGTTTTTCACTGCATTTCGGTACATGTAACTACAATAAATCAAATGTTTTATTTTTTCCTCATTCAATGCAAATGTTCTCTGCTCTAAATGGGAGGAAATTTTGAAAGAATGTTAAGGATATACAATTGTTGTCGCATCATCTAAAATAGTCCATGCTTTCCCAGTTTTCATGACTTATATCCAAAGTGTGAAATAAACTGATCCTTTAACAATGTAAATGAGCAAAATGTTGTGCTAGCAGTAATTTCTCTTGATACTTTCCCTTTAGCTTCAGCATAAAAGCTAGGATTCTTCGTCATTTTTCGCACAGTAATTTGTGAGATCTTACATGCAAAATGACAGTTGTATTTGCCTACCTAGCAACAATGATGGTGTTTCTCAAACCCACTCAATCTTTATGAACTGCTCTGGAATATGCAATGAGGGATCATATTTTTAAATTTTTTTCTTGCTTCCTGGTATCTTCTGGTGTTGGAAAACTCAGAGGTGACTTAATTGAAACGTAATAGATCCTGAGGGAAGTTGACTGGGTGAATGTTGAAAGAATATTTCCTCTTGTGAGAGAAACTAGAACTCGGGTTTTAAAAATAACCCTTTTAAAAGAGATGAGGAAACATTTTTTCTCTTAACAGTTTGAGAGTTTTTGGAATTCCCTTTCTCAAAAGGCAGTGGGTGGAGAAACTTCAAATATTTTTAAGGTTGAAGTAGATGGATTCTTGATTACCACGGAGATCAAAGATTATCAGGATATGTAGGAAAGTAGACTTGAGGTTAAAATCAGTGGCAACTTTTTCACACAGAAGGTGGTGTATGTGTGTATAACAAGCTGCCAGAGGAAGTGGCCGAGGCGAGTACAATTACAACATTTAAAAGATAGTTAAAAGAAAAGTACATGGTAAGGAAAGGTTTAGAGGGATATGGGCCAAATACAAGCAAATGGGACTATTACAGTTTGTGAAACCTGGTAGGAAATGGATGGGTGGGACTGAAAGGTCTGCTTCTGTAAGACTCTGTGTCTCTGGTGTTTTTAACCATTGTTACTACATCCTGTAGATTAACTAAGAGAGCTAGGTCGGTTGCTCACAGTATCGATTTAAGCCCGACAGTTTGTCCTGTTTCTCTTCACAGGGTTAAATTGACGAAGGGTAAATCTGCCCGGCAGGCTCTGGAAGAACGTGGGCTTCTTGGTGATTTACTGGAGAAACACCTATACAATCCATACTCCAAATATGCAGGCTACTTCAATGGGCAGACCATGTCTACAGAGCCACTCATAAACTACCTGGATGTAAGTAGTCCTCACTGTGGGGAAAGAAACAAGTCCAGGAGGACATTTAGGGACAATTTCACAACCCCAGTGGGAGTCTAGCTAAAAGGAAGTTTAGAGTGGCAATGCTGGCAAGCCCTCCCTCTTGAATTTGGCAGTAGACCTCACTTGTTCCTGGGAGCACAGAATATTATTTTTGGTATAACTAAGGCAATTTAAGATTGGTGACAACATAGAAAAATAGATGGTTGTACATCCAACAACACTCAAGCAGCTTGACACTATCCAGGGCAAAGTGGCTCGCTTTATTGGCATCATATCCACAAGCATCCACTCTCTCCACCACCGACACTCAGTAGCAGCAGTGTGTACCACCTGCAAGATGCACTGCAGAAATTCACCAAATATCCTCAGACAGCACCCTCCAAACCCACAACCATTTTCATCTAGAAGGACAATAACAGCAGATACAAGGGACAACACCATCTGCAAGTTCCCCTCCAAGCCACTCACCATCCTGTCCTGGAAATATATTGCAATTCCTTCACTGTTGCTGGGTCAAAACCTGGAATTCCCTCCCTAAGGACATTGTGGGTTAACCCAAAACCTGTGGACGGTAGCAGTTCAAGAAAGCAGATCATCCCCACCTTCCCAAGGGCAACTCGGAACAGGCAATAAATATTGTCCAGCCAGTGATGGCCAGGTCCACAGCTGAATAAGAAAAGGGAACAGGAGTAGGCCATTTGGCCATTCCAGCCTGCATACCATTTAGTATGATCATAGTCGATCACCCAACTCAGCACCTGTTTCCTGCTTTCTTCCCATATTGTAGTGATTATAATGAGGTCAGCCATTTGGATATCTTAGAAAATGAGGTCCCTGATTGGGGCTGTTAATCTGGTCCAATCGGGGAGCCCAGACTAACTTAAAGGGATGAATGTCAGAGATATTGAGCCACTGAATACCTGACTCCGTGAGAGACAGTGCTATTGTCAAAGGCTATGCGTTTGTAAATAAAGGGTGATTGGTGATGGGATGCTGGCCTCTAAAGAGTTAATTCACATACTTTTCGATCCTTTTAGTCCGAAGGATTATATCTGTCTCCTTGTTGGAAATGTTTAACGTTATACCCCTCTCTTGATAATTGCTACTCCTGAAGCGAATGGAAGTTAAAGTCATGGCAGGTGCTAAATGAAGGGTTGGCTTAATTTCTTCCATTTTAGACTATCAACCCAACAGTAAAATTATTAGAACCCTCCTTCCCCCCTCCACAAACACCACGTTTATTTAATTGCGAGGTAGGTTGGAGCTTAGAGTCAACCCCAAGTCTCCCAGAGTATAGGTTATGTGGCTTGATGGATAAAATATTGCATTAAAACAGAATCAAAATGAATTCATAAACGCCTAAAGAAAATCAGAAACAGGTAGGTAAATCACTTTTACTTTCTGCTGGTAAATGGTCATTAACTTACACCTTTTTAAAATTCATTCAGGGGATGAGGTTGTTGCTGACTAGGGCAGCATTTATTGCCCATCTCAAATTGCCCAGAGGGCAGTTAAGAGTTAATCACATTGCTGTGGGTCTGGAGTCACATGTAGGCCAGACTGGGTAAGGATGGCTGGCACCTTCCTTCCCTGAAGGACATTAGTGATCCAGACAGGTTTTCCAACACTCAACAATGGCTTCATTAGACTTTTAATTGCAGATTTTGGATTGAATTCAAATTCCAGGATTTGAACCCATGTCCCCACAACATTAGCTGCGTCACTGGATTAACAGTCCAGCATTAATACGCCTAGGCCATAACCTGCAAGTGTTTCAGCAAGAAGGGGAAGTCAATGCACAGGCTCCAAATGGCATTTCTCTTGTGCCTCTGACAAAATAATTGCGAAATAATTTGGATGGGGGGAGAAACAGCAAAGAGTAAACAGCAATGGAAAGACTGGAATTTAAGGTGGTCTTTGTGGGGGGCTGGGGCTGTGAGACGGTGCAGATGTCAGTCAAAGAATGTCAAGGAGTTAGAGGAAAATAACTGAGAGAAGAGGCTTCACAGCAGACTCTGACTCCCAGCAGAAAGCCTGTGCAGATAAGTTTTCAAATCTTGCTGCACTAGGATTTTTGAATTGATTTGAACTGCTGGGGTGGCACTGTGGCTCAGTGGTGAGCACTGCTGCCTCACAGCGCCAGGGACTCGGGGTTTAACCCCAGCCTCATGTGACTGCCTGTGAGGAGTTTGCACATTCTGCCCATGTTTGCATGGGTTTCCTCCCATAATCCAAAGGTGAGGTGAATTGGCCATGCTAAATTGCTATAGTTTCAGGGATATGTAGGTTAGGTGCATTAGTGTGGAGTAAATATAGGGTAGGGGAATAGGTCTGGGTGGGTTACTACTTGGAGGCTCGGTGGGGGCTTGCTGGGCCGAAGGGCAGTAAGCAGCAGCTGGTTGGTGGGTGGAATAGCTACAGGAGCGAACAGAGGATGAAGACTGGGAAGCCCAGTGTTTTACTGCCAGCATTAGGGACCTGTCTCCTGCCAGCATTAGGGACCTGCCTACTGCCAGCATTAGGGACCTGCCTACTGCCAGCATTAGGGACCTGTCTCCTGCCAGCATTAGGGACCTGCCTACTGCCAGCATTAGGGACCTGTCTCCTGCCAGCATTAGGGACCTGCCTACTGCCAGTATTAGGGACCTGCCTACTGCTAGCATTAGGGATCTGCCTATTGCCAGCATCCAGAGATCAAGTTAAGTTCTGGAGGGAAGAGACTTGGCAAAACGCTCACAGCCTGCAGCAACTGAGGTTTACGGGGTGGGTCCAGAAGATGCAATCCCTCTTCCCAGCCCAACTAGTGTGAGGTTTGTTTTAACGTTTAACACTGGTGATCGTGCTGCCTCCTCAGCAAATCTACCCATCTGGACAGTGAGACTGACCATCCACTGAGATGAATCCAACTTCCATTTATGAATGGCAGTCCCTCAAATAACAGCACAAGCTTTACATGCCACAAGAACCAATAACTGATTCATGGGAAACAACAGAAATCAAGCCATTCGATTTTAACTGCTCCATCAGTTGGAGAGAACAACACCGATGTAAGACTTGAGTTCTCGAGTACTGTTTCTTCTCCATTCCCTTAAAGAGTGGAGTTGGTGATCTGCAAAATCATACCTACGATGACTGCGCAGATATAAAGGAGTAGAGAGATTAAAGTGATTTGGAAATGAGGGTGAGGATGACAATAAGCTGGAAGGCAATGCGGCTGTGATAAGGACAGAGGTGTCAAACAGTCAGGAGGTTGGGAGTGACAGTTCAGCTACAAAATGCTGAACTAACTCAAACTTGTGAAGTTTGGAGAAATAGCTGTATTTAAGAAATCGTTGCTTGAACTGATGAAGGCATGGATTAAGGATATTAAGGGCTTCGCACAATCAATGAGTTAAGTAAGTAACACAGGCTGTCTTGAGCTTTCTTATGACTTTTTGATCTGATGACCATTTGGGTTCAGGAAATCAGGTTAATATTGAACAAACTGAACATTGTACACAGCCTGGTGGAACTAGACAACTGAGCAGGTTGACGGATTGGAATAAGTTTGCCAATACAAGTTAAGGAAAGTGGCTTTAGTTTTGCCAAATCCAAGGCTTAACTGTGAGCCAGAAATCACAAGACAGCAACAGCAGGAAGGTGACAATGGTTTCAGAGGGATAGGTAACATTGGTGGTCCACCTACAAACTTTCACTCTGCTTGGAATAGCATCCAGGGAAACTAAACACCCTTGTTCTCAACCGTACAAGTCTTTCTGTCCCTGTAATGGAATGTACTAGATCGCCAGATACTACACATGCAGAAAATGTGGGCAGATTCCTATAGAGGCATATGTGGGTCCTCAAATCTTATTTGTTTCTATGAATTGCATCTAGATGGAGATAGATAACGTCTTGATTAGTGAGGGGATCAAAAGTAATGGGAAGTTCAAAAGTTACGGGCGGCATGGTGGCACAGTGGTTAGCACTGCTGCCTCATAGCGCTAGAGACCCGGGTTCAATTCCTGCCTCGGGCGACTGTCTGTGTGGAGTTTGCACATTCTCCGCGTGTTTGCGTGGGTTTCCTCCGGGTGTTCCGGTTTCCTCCGGAGATGTGCAGGTTAGGTGAATTGGCCATGCTAAATTGCCCGTAGTGTTAGGCGATGGGATAAATGTAGGGGAATGGGTCTGGGTGGGTTGCTCTTCGGCGGGTCAGTGTGGACTTGTTGGGCTGAAGGGCCTGTTTCCACACTGTAAAGTAATCTAATCTAATCTATAAAAAAGTAATCTAATCTAATCTGAAAGGCAGGAGAATGGGGTTGAGGAAACATATCAGTCAAGATCAAATGAGGGAGCAGACTCAATGGGCCAAATGGCCTAATTCTGGTCATATATCGTGTAGAACATCCAATAGACCTCGGTACAGCAAGAAGACAATCTGCCCAGTGTGTCTATAAATACTGAAACATTGTTTCACAAGCTTTAACCAAGTCTAACTTGTTTCTTCAACTACAATATTCCTACAGATGTCTTATTATGGAACAATTAGCATCGGAACCCCACCACAAAGCTTCACAGTCATCTTTGATACTGGTTCATCAAACCTTTGGGTCCCATCAGTTTACTGTTCCAGCCAATCATGCAGTAAGTGTATTTAAACAGTCTTCCTAACTTTTGATCAGCATATTCACCCATTATGAGTGATCTGGGCACTGGCTGGGGAGTGGCCCAAGGACACAATGGATTGATCGTAAGTTAAAAGGCATACAAAACATACCAAAAATAACTGAAGAGATTCAAAGATAGGGAATATTTGGTAGATCCAAACCTGATTGATTCAATAGACAGAACTACTTGAAGCATTAACGGTCAAGCCAATCAGGAAGTGGAGAGACCACCGACAGGGACTTCCTCTGGAATCAAGGCCCCTGGGGTGGAGGTCCTGCTGAGAGAGAGCTACTGGCCAATCAGAGGCTAGCGACATGTGTACTTAACAACACCATGGAGGAGGCCATGGCTGCTGCAAGGGAACAACCAAAGTCACAAAATCATTGAGCAATTCATTAGACATAGGGCAAAGACCATAAGGAACAGGAACAGAAGTAGGCCATTCAGGTCATCGGGTCAGCTCTGCCATTCAATGAAGTCATGGCTGTTCTGAAAAGCTACTTTTCTGGCTTTTCCCCATAACCCTTTACTGGTTACAAGTCTATCTATTTCAGGCCAGTATTTATTGCCTATCCCTAAATGTCCAGAGTGCAGTTAATAATCAACCACAGGGCGGCACGGTGGCACAGTGGTTAGCACTGCAGCCTCACAGCGCCAGAGACCTCGGTTCAATTCCCACCTCAAATGACTGACTGTGTGGAGTTTGCACATTCTCCCCGTGTCTGCGTGGGTTTCCTCCGGGTGCTCCGGTTTCCTCCCACAGTCCAAAAATGTGCAGGTTAGGTGAAGGGGTATATGTAGGGGAATGAGGGTCTGGGTGGTTTGCACTTCGGCGGGTCGCTGTGGACTTGTTGGGCCGAAGGGCCTGTTTCCACACTGTAACTAATCTAATCTAATCTAATCTAATTACTATGGCACTGCAGTCAGGTAAAGGCCAGATCAGATACATTTCCAAGATGGTGTTAGTGAACCAGGTGTTTCTTTATGAAAATAAGCAGTGCCGACACCAAAGCTAGCAGTCTATCCCAGATTTTATTTTAACTGAATTCAAACTTCACCACCTGCCATGATGGGATTCAAACTCACCTCCCCAGAATATTAACCTAGGGTTCTGGTTTGTTAGCTCAGTGACATTGCCACTATACTATCCATTTTGTCATCCATTGGTCATTTAAGGACCTCAATTGGTGTCAACGTGTGAGGGTAAACTATAGGTCCTCCCACCCAGAGTGTAATCCGAGGGGAGACGGGAGAGTGAGGTCTAGCCTTGCTGAATTCATGAACTACTTGCCTCCACATTCATCACTATGAAGTATAAGAAATTCCATCCAAAATGAAAATACATTTGAAAATACCTTTTTATTTGCTGTCTGTACAGTTGTGATTTCCGTTTGATGAGTTTTTGAGATAAATGGAAAGAAGAATTATATAACAACAAGGTCATGATGTCTAAGAAGGGTGTATGACAAAATAATCTAATGTGACAAAAAGTCGTGCTTTGGGTCTATTGGCTCTCACTCAGGAAATTAAGTTTAAACCAGATCCACAAAGTTGCACTCAACTGGTGGCATTTGTGCCTCTGAGGCAGAAGGTTGTGAGTTCAGGTTCCACTTCAAAGACTTAAGAAGGAAATATCTGGCTGGCATTCCAGTGCAATATTGAGAGAATGCTGCAGTGTTACAGCTACTGTCTTCTGAATGAGACATTGTTTGATCACAAGCACGCATTAAAAACAATCCCATTGCACTGTTTCAATAACGAGCAAAGGAGTTCTGTCCAGCAAGTTGGACAATGTCTAACATTTAACCAAAGATGACAAATAAATCATCTAGTCATTGTCACATTGCCGTTAGTGGAAGCTTTCTGTGCACAAATTGGCTGCTATGTTTCTAATGTTACAACAGTGACTATAATTTAAATTATTTCATTGGCTGTTAAGCACTTTGGCAATGGATGCATACAAGTTTTGTGTTCACACTGAAGTAAAAAGTTGCCCGCATCAAAGCAACTGGATCATGTGAGCTATTTCAATGCAATCATTAACTCATGGGACTCTGTTAACGAATAGTTTTAACCTGCTAGCTCATACGCCAAGCCATATGATGATTCTGACAAGCAATGAGGAATGGTATGCTGGAGGTCAACTAACTTGGTTGGTTGGTTTGTGATGGAGAGTGACCCAACAGTGTGGGTTCAATTCCCACACCGGCTGAGGTTACCATGAAGGGCTCTCCTTCTCTCCCTTGCCTTAGAGGTTAACCACCACCAGTTACCCCTCTCTGTAATAAGAGAGTCTGGTAAGACCATGGTGACTTGATCTTTATTAGATAAGATGCCCTACAAGACCTTTGACCTCTTGTTAATATTGCTGGTTGTAAATGAGTCATTTTGCTCATGCTAACAAGGAGGTGATGGTGTGGTGTATTAATGTGAGATTATTAATCCAGAGACCCAAATAATGTTCTGAGGACCTGGGATCAAATCCCACCTTGGCAGCTTATGGAATTGGAATTCAATAACAATTCAGAATCAAAATTCTAGCGATGACTATGCAATAACTGTCTGGTTCACGAGTACCCTTTAGAGAAAGAAACTGCTGTCCTTCCCTACTCTGGCTTACATGTGACGTTAGACCGAGAGCAATGTTTTTGACAGTTAGGGGTGGGTGGGGAAAAAAATCTTGGTCCATTCAATGATGTTCACTTCTTGTGAATGAACTATCCCTCATTTAATAAGTGTGCAATTCAACAGAAACAAATAGTGCTACAAACAATTATACAGCAATTTTTATGGATGACCTGTGCTTGATTCAGTTATGAAATTAAATGACCAAATGATTAAAATGTTTACCTTTACAGCAAACCACAAGAAATTTTCACCAAGCAAGTCCTCAACGTTTCAGGCAACAAACCAACCACTGTCTATTCAGTATGGTTCAGGCAGCATGACTGGGGTCCTGGGCTATGACACAGTCACTGTACGTATATTGTAACTTTTACCAATCATGTTATAATCAAATAAGGTCAAAATTCTTAAACTGCTCATATACGTGTAACTTCCTTGTATATTAATATTTTGTAACATTTGATGCAAATCTTCAACTTGACCAGAAACTGATTAGACTGGCCAAATAAATACTATGGCTTAACCAAGCAGGTCAGAGGCGATAGGTTCTGTGAAATAACTCATCTTTGCTAAACAGCCAATGGTGTGCCAGGTTTCTGAAAGTCGTTCAGAATTTTCAACTCCTACATCAACACTGAAAACTGACCTTTCTCTCTGTGTAAAGTGTCAACTGGAGGAACAGCAATCAATAAACATAATATGAACAAAATATTGCATAGTTTGGAGATCTGAAATTAAAACAAAAAGTGCAGTAGAAACTCTTTTATTGAGAGAGAAACAGAGTTAACCTTTCAATTCTGATATGACTTGTTTAGAAAAAGATTCACCTTGGGCTTGAAATGATCATTCTGTTTCTCTCCCCACTGACCATATCAGGCCAACAGATTTTCTCTAAGACTTTCTATTTTATTTGTAATTATGAGTCATTGCATAACCTTAGATTTTCTCGTTACTGTGGTATTCATTCATTTAAATTCATGGTCTGGTTTATTGTTAACTCTCAGCATGGTAATTCCTCAGAACAAGTTGTGCCTTTCTCTTTCTTCTAGGTATCAAACATTGCTGTCAAAGAGCAGGAATTTGGGTTAAGTGAGACTGAACCTGGGAGCACTTTCTACTATGCTCCATTTGATGGGATCCTGGGGCTGGCCTATCCAAACATTGCTTCGTCCAGTGCCACACCTGTATTTGATAACATGATGGCTGAGAACCTGGTCCAACAGGACCTGTTTGCTTTCTACCTCACTAGGTATGTTGTCACACCTTATGTAGACTTGCATAGAACAGAGAACATTACAGAGCAGTACAGGCCCTTCAGCCTTCGATGTTGCGCCGACCTGTGATACCAATCTGAAGCCCATCTAACCTACAGTATTCCATTTTCATGCATATGTCTATTTTAATGCCCTTAAAGTTGGCGAGTCTACTACGAGTGTGTTCCACGCCCCTACCACTCTCTGAGTAAAGAAACTACCTCTGACATCTATCCTATATCTGTCACCCCACAACTTAAAGCTATGTCGATTAGTGTTAGCCATCACCATCCAAGGAAAAAGACTCTCACAGTCCACCCTATCTAACCCTCTGATTGTCTTATCTGACTTTCATCTGCATAGCACCCTGTGTAACATGGGGGATTAACTTAATGTCACCACATAGCCATTTTTTAAAGCAATTAACACAATATGCATCTTTGTATTTTTCCAGCAACTGAAATGAACAGTTTCCATGTCAGGTAGTCTCTAACTTCGAGCAAAGTTCTAAGTACATCCTTGTGAACAAATGGAATTCTTTTAGATTTTGTTTGAATTGCATGTGCGATCCAAGATAGGAAATTGGATCATTGCAATTTCTTTCAGGCGTTTTGAAAAGGGCTTTGTTGAATTTCAAACAGCACATTGAGGATTGAGTGTGTTTTCTTGAATGGAGTGAAATGTTGTCTGATTTTCAACGGCTAATGACACCACGTTCTGCAAGCCCCAAACAGAAGATATCACCACTCTGGCATTTCTGAAGCTCTGTCCATACTCTTCAATATCAGGCAGATCCCTGCTGAAATTAACATTCAGATTCACTTCTTTTTACAGACAGGATGGTCAGTCCGGAAGTGAAGTTGTTTTTGGTGGAGTTGATCCAAACCACTACACAGGTCAAATTAACTGGGTGCCCGTCACTCAAGAAGGTTACTGGCAAATCCAACTGGACAGGTAAGTGAGCAACCTATTTCACAATGGAAATGCAAGCTGTAACCATCACATTGCAAGGCATACTTTGACATGGAAATATTAGGTGAAATGAGTCGCAGCTCAGGTCCAGGTATGGACGCACTGAGCGACAGAGAGAATGCACCAGTTAATGGATACCTTACAGATTAGAATTGAACCACTGTTTAAATCCAGGCTGGGAAAGCTAACATTCAATCCATCTGAGGATAAACTTATTGCAGACAGTATTGCACACCAAGTGCATTTAGTCAGAATACTTGGACAATAATGTGCCATGTATCCAAACTGTCTGATCTGTGTCCTTTAGAATGAATCGACTAAAATGAATGAATGGGGAGTTAGACAATGGTTATGGGGTGAGTAAAGGTACGGAGATCCTGTTGCATCTACTTCTGAAATTAAAAGTGCCGCAATGGGTCAACTTCAGACTTCAACATCCCGTTTTCTTAATATGCCTGGAAGAAGGCAGCTCCCCCCCCACCTTCTCAAGGGGGGACAATAAATGCTGACCCAGACAGCGGTGCCCATATCCCATGAGTGAATAAATAAAACTGACTCAAGATTGGTATTTGTAAATGTGACCTCACATCATGGAAGACATCATGGAACCACAACATCATGGAATAAGATAAAAATCACACAACACGAGATTATAGTCCAACAGGTGTATTTGGCAGCACTAGCTTTTGGAGTGCTGCTCTTTTGTCAGGTAGCTAGCTATCTAATGAAGGAGCAGTGTTGCAAAAGTTAATACTTCCAAATAAAGTTGTTGGACTATAACCAGGTATTAGTGAGGACTGCAGATGCTGGAGGTCAGAGTCGAAGAGTGTGGTGCTGGAAAAGCACAGCCAGTCAGGCAGCATCCAAGGAGAAGGAGAATCGACATTTCAGGCATAAGCCCTTCATCAGGAATATCGATGTTTCAAGTATATATTTCAGACAGAAGTGAGCTGCCCTCTTCCAGGCATATTATGAACAAGGGATGTTGAAGCCCAACGTTGGCCCATTGCAGCACTTTTAATTCCAGAAGCAGATGCAACAGGATCACCACATGAAGGGCTTATGCCTGAAATGTCGATCCTCCTGCTCCTCGGATGCTGCCTGACTTGCTATGCTTTTCCAGCACCACACTCTCAACTATAACCTGGTGTTGTGTGATTTTTAACTTAGTCCACCCGAGTCCAACGCCAGCACCTCCACCTCATCTTGGGGTAGAGCAGGTATCTGGGCCTGCACCAATCAGGATGCCAAAATATTTACCCCATGACTGCCATTGGTCGCCGCTCCCATCAATCCCATTTGTCTACCAGCACCAAAACCCTCCACTACTCCTCAGCTAACATCCCCTTTGTCTCTAGTGCTGACCTCCAGTGGGGACCAGACATAATTGCAGCAGTGGCTACTGCTCTCAGTGGTACTGCAATGGTTTGAGAGTGATGGCCATTTGATGAGCTAGGACAGAAATCTCATCCTGAGCTAATTAAAATCCCTCCAAGCTGATTCTATCCTTAGCACTGTAAGAATCCTGGAACATAAAATACTACTAAAGTGTCAGGAAAACACTCCTGTTATTAGATTTAAATTTAGATTTACCTCCTTCGATCATCTCTACTCATATTGCATTAATATGGTAGTTTGAGCAGTAACAACACAACGAGGTTTCATTTACATAGCACCTTTAGTGTCATAAAATATCTCAAAGTGTTTCACAAGAGCTTTACCATGTCAAATTTGATGCCAAACCACATCAGAATGTTGTCCTCTGAGGGGAGAATATGTGGACTCAAGTTCCTAAAGTGATGAAGACAGAAGTGATCTCATTGAACTATAAATGTTTAGAGAGGTCTGGCAGAATAGGTGCTGGGAGAACATTTTCATTGCCTGCAAAGTATGGAACTAGAGATCCAAACTCTGTGGATGACTATTTTAGAATATTTCGGTGATTATTTTTGACCAGGACGGACTCAATGAGCTGAGGGCCCATTTTTGTGCTATTGACCTCTACCACTCCATTTCTGACTGGAAGAGGAATTTCTTCACTCAAAGGGTTAAGAACCTTTACCATTCTTTGCCTCAAGAATTGTACATGTTCAGTCAAGTGAGTGTACACATGACATGAGTTTGATGGATTTTTGAGTTCCAGGAGAATTTAGGGGATGGGATAACAAGGAGAGGGGAAGTTGAGGTCAATGATTTAAATTCTTGAATGGTTGAGCAGATTTAAGAGGGGTGGCGGGGGAGCACTCTGATTTTTAAGTTCTCGTCATCATAAGGAGGTGGGACACGTGACTAAATGCTTGGTCAGAGGGGGTGATTTTAAGGAATATGTTAGACGTGGTGGGAAGGTATTCAATTAACAAGTGCCATCTTGTCTTCTCTCAGGGTGACAATCAATGGTCAGGTTGTGGCCTGCAGTGGAGGCTGCCAGGCCATTGTTGATACTGGCACTTCCCTGCTTACTGGTCCCAATACAGCCATCAGCACTATCCAACAATATATCGGTGCTACCCAAGGGTACTACGGCCAGGTAAGCTTCGATGAAAGCTTCGTAGATTTTTATAATCAGTCAGAGGAGGGTCTAGATATTTTTCTAATCAATTGATCAAAAGAGTTATTACACACCTCTGAAGCAGATGGAACTGAATCCAGGCCTTTTGGTTCAGAGGTAGTGCCAATACCCCTGCACCACAAGATCCCTTTCAGACGAGGTTCTATTGAATGCACCTTTTATTTTGTGCTATTTATATATTGATGTATAAATCTATGCTATGTTTAAAAGATTAGTTTTAGTTTACAAAAACCTTTAGAAGCTTAATCAATAATGTATATTGTCATTGTGTTCATTAATTACTTTGCATTGTAGAACACAATAAAGTACAAGAGGGAAAAATGGGTAATGATAGGGAATTGCCTTTGGTGGAATCATACCTTTTCTCAGGCTGCGTTACTGAACATGTGACAGAGAAGCTAAAAAGTTACATCCGGTCCCATAGATCTGGAGCGTTGGGTTATTGGGCTCGAAACAAGTTGTCCAATAAAGTCTGTTGCTATTCACTCTGAAGAGTATAGATCTCCCATTACTACAGCCTCCTGATTTTTACATTCCAATTTTGAACATAAATAAACCAAAGGGTTAAAGAACATTTCTAATGTTTGGCCTCAGAAGCGTATCATCAAAAGAGTCTTGGCAGTCTCATTCAAGTACTTCAATAGGCAGGGGGTTTCAATACTAATCTTGCCACTGATTGACCAATAATGCCAATCTCACTCTGAGAGGCTTCAACATATTGGATCTGTGCCAAGGCAGTGTGGGTTTTGAATGCCGTTTTGAGATTGGGGCTCTGGCAACCTACTGGGGCAGAGTAAAGGGACCTTTATGTTTTACCCAATTCTGCTGTTCTGAAGAAGGGTCGCTGGACCCAAAATGTTAAATCTACTTTCTGTTTTTATTTTTGATTTCCAGTATCTGCAGTTCTCTAAACTTTCTGCTGTCTTTGAGCAGTGTGCACAGACAGGTGCTTGGAAATCTCCCACCTCCCAGTGCTAACATTTTTTATCACATTAGGCATAGCTATTAACTTCAAAGACTAGCAGTGGTGGCCCTGTCACCCAACGTTTATAAATAACTACAAGGCCCAAAAGAATTTCAATTTATCATTGACTGAAATGATTAGGTTCAACCTGCTAGCTCCATCTGTAAATCAGAGGGAAATGCACTAAGTACAACTACAAATGAAGTTGATCCCGATTTTATGTTGAGGATTCCTGGGACCTTGGGAAAAGTTGAATCATAGAATCCCTACAGTGTGGAAATAGACCATTTGGCCCAACAAGTCAACACTGACCCTCCAAAGAGTATCCCACCCAGATCCATTCCTGTATCCACATTACTCTACATTTCCCCTGACTAATGAACCTAGCGTTTCTGAATACTATGGACAATTCAGCTTGGCCAATTCACCCTAACCCACACATTTTTGGACAGTGGAAGGAAACTGGAGCAGTTGGAGGAAATCCACTGAATGTGCAAACTCCACACAGACATTCGCCCAAGACTGGAATTGAACCCAGGTCCCTGGTGCTGTGAAGCGGCAATGCTAACCACTGAGCTTGAACTTCAAGCCATTTCAAACATGAAAGGTTTGAGAAGGGTGATGGGAATTCACAACGTTAGAAATTCCTATGCATCCAATACGGCCAGCCTGTCCAATGGAGCAGCAATGTCAGGATGCCTTTAGAAAGCAGACTCCTAATAGGTGGATATGAGCATCTTTTGTGACCCGAACATCTGACCTGTTCTACACCAGAAAGCTTGCTGGTAAAGGGCAGAACTGGGGCCTCACTTTTACAAACATAACAAGCTTGTACTTACACAACTAAACATTATAAATATACACCTCAAAGACCAACATCCCCAGCTTCTGTTTTCTCCATACACTGAATCCTAAGTTAATATCCACTATCTCAATATAGTTAAAAAAGTAACGCTGCACCCCTAAACAGAGTCCAAAATAAACAATAGTTTTAAATAAAAATGGAAATGTTTTAGCTTTCCTCACAGATATAGTGTTACAGGTTTGGGTTACCCCATCAGCAGCTCCTCCACAAGCCCTGCAACTAATGGCCAATTTTCCTGCATTTAGGGGCAAGTGGATATTGTTGATAAAATCCCTAGTGGTGGCCTTCTCACAAAGAGGGTGCAGGGAGCCTCCCAACACCTCAGACAACTTGCAGGAGCATCTCAGCACTTGTGCTGGAATGTCAGCCAAGACAACTTTTAAGATGTGACCACTGCACATTCAATAATGAGGTTGTTGACTTTGTTAGTTTCGTAAACATTTCTTCCAATGATTCTTGGAGAATGCTCTGCTCATGCTTGTTTTTAATTATTTCATCGATTGTACAGTATTCCATCAACTGCAATAATCTGCCCAACATGCCGAATGTAGTCTTCACAATCAATGGAATCGATTATCCCCTTACTCCATCTGAATACACAATCCAGGTATGCTTTTGCTTAAATTTGATAAAGCTGATTCTTAACAGCTAGGTTAGGTTCTCAGACTTTAGTATCCAGCAAAGTTGCTTGTCAGTTAATTTTTGGAGAAACTATACAGAAAATGAATGAGCCTGTATCACTTTTGAACATGATTGAGTGAATAAGCTCAGTTATGGTGAAAAAATTAATTTCCTTATCAATTAACAACAGAAGGGAAGAGTTTTTTATATTATTAATTCTTCAGATGCGGGTGTTATTGTCAAGGTCAGTACTTATTGTCATCCTCAATTGCCCTGGAGAAGGTTGTGGTGAGCAACTTTCTTGAAGTGTTGCTGTACTTGAGATGTAGGTATTTTCACACTATTGTTCGAAAAGGCTTTTCATGATTTTAAGTCAGCAATAATGAAGGGATGATGTTAATTATCTAAGGTCAGGATGTTCTGTGACATAGAAGGGGGCTTGGGGATAATGCTGTACCCACACACTTGATGTTCCCATCCTTCTCAATTCACAGATTCACATAGCACAGAAAAAGACCTTTGGCCCATCAAGTCTGTACTGATATAACTACCACTAAGAGTGCACTAATCCCAATTTCCTGCACTTGTCCCATATCCTTGAATGTGATGATATTTGATATGCTCATCCAAATATCTTTTAAAGGTTGTAAGGTTTCTGACCTCCACTACCTTGCCAGGCAGTGCATTCCAGATTCCCACCACCCTCTGAGTGGAAAGGTTTTTTTCTGAAATCTCCTCTGAATCTCTGGCCCCTTACCCTAAAATTATGCCCCCTCATGACTGATCTCTCAACCAAGGGGGACAGCGGCTCTATGTTTACCCTGTCCATTCCCCGCATTGCATTACACACCTCAATCCTGTTCCCCCTTCAGTCTTCTCTGCTCATAAGAAAACAATCTAAGCTTATCTAGTCTCTCCTTAGAGCTCAATTTGTCCATACCAGGCAACGTCCTGATGAACTTCCATCTAGATGGTGAAGATTTGAGGTTTGAAGTGAATCGTTGAAAAAGACTTGTCAAGTTGCTACAAAGTTAAAAATCACACAAACCAGGTTATAGTCCAACAGGTTTAATTGGGAGCACTAGCTGATGAAGGAGCAGTGCTCCGAAAGCAAGTGCTTCCAATTAAACCTGTTGGACTATAACCTGGTGTTGTGTGATTTTTAACTTTGTACACCACAATCCAACACCGGCATCTCCAATCAACTTGCTGCAGTGAGTTTAGTAAATGGTACACAGTGCAGTGACAGTGCACCAGGGGGTGAAAGGAATAGATGCTTAAAGTGCGCTTTAATATCTTTAATATTGACACAGTGCATGCTTAAATGTATGGTGGAAAATAACATTTGTAGCACAGCACTGAACAGAGAGAAGAACTGTTGGACCAAATTATTCACTTTTTTGCTCGCTCCATTAAATAGAAACTCTAGCAAATTTTATATAAGTACAATTTTTGTCAGTAATCTAGTTTTTAATAATCAGTGATAAAACATAATTAATCCTTTATTCAGTTTCTCCAAAACCTTTTTACTCACCCTTGTCCATGAAAGAAGCATTTGCCAATTGATTTTTTTTTCTAATCTAATCTTCTTCTCTTATCTCAATATTTATCAACAAGTTATTTATGTGAGGACTCAACTGAGATCCCAAAGCATAAACTTTCATTCCTTCCTTCACCTGGAAATCAGCCACTGATTGTTGTTGTGTCACCATAGTCTTACCAGACCATAGGGGCTGCTCTCTCATTAGAGAGAAATGACTGGTGGTGATTTAACCTGAGGGCCACCAGACCTCAGGCAAGGGATGAGGTTGAGAAGCAGAGTCCTTCATGATAACCTCAAGCCAGTGATGGGAATTGGACCCACACTGTTGGTATCACACTGCTCTGCAAACTAACAATCCAACCAATTGAGCTAAACCAATTCCCTAGCCTTTGATAATTACCTGGCAGTTTGACTTACAGCTGACAAAATAATGTCGAGAGTGGGATATACAGTCTGTTAATCAAAAGCTGTTTTGATTTAATTCTGAGCAATCACCAAAGAAGAAATGCTAGACAGACGTTTTCATCTTTTGCTTATTTTACTCACAGAAGGATTAGTTATGGCAGATAAATCACTTTGGGGGTCTAACTCTCACAATTTGCACTTCTTTCAGGACCAGTATGGCTGCATGAGTGGATTTGACTCCATGTACCTTCCAAGCTCTTCTGGAGGACTCTGGATCCTGGGGGATGTCTTCATTGGGCCATACTATTCCATCTTTGACAGAGGAAACAATCGTGTGGGTTTTGCCAAATCCGTCTAATTTAATCATCCAAGATTACATTTAAAGCGCATTCCAATTCTTTTTGAGTCCTTCCCTCATTCTTTAGTCATGACTGATGCAATGGAACCACACAATAACAAGAATTTCAGTAAAAGCCTCATTGACCTTTGGTTATAGAGCAGGCAAGCTAATCTGATTATGTCTGAGACAACATGAAGGCACATCTCTAAAATACAGTCAATTAGTTGCAACCTCTTCATTCAATTTGAGTACACCCTTCACATTACTGACCTCTAAATCCAATAAAATTGCTCAAGAAAATATGCTTTAAATGGATTATCTGCATTGTCAACTGTGGATGATAAACTGTATCGTAGTCACACTCATAATTTTATTCTCCTCTCTGGTGCTTTCAATCCTAAATGAAGACTTAGCTGCTCTAGGAATTAATTGCTCTGGACATTAGATAGTATAAACATTCCAGAGCCAAAAGCCATCTACATTTTAGATGGTTGCTTTTGTAGATGAATTTAGACATGTGTGTGGAAAGCATGCTGTACGGTCTTAGAAAAAGCACATCAACATTTTTGCATGAAATTGTATTAACCATTCCTGAACAGTAGGGAAATGATCTTTACATGATCTCATGCTTACACAGCTGGGGTGGCAGATTGGTAATTGGCATTGTCCATTGTTATCGAACGTGCCTGACTTTTATAAATAAGAGTGGGAAACCCACTCTGTCAATTTATGTCCTAAACTGTGAGTGTAGTAATGATCTCTGATGTGATTTTTAATAAGATCATGCAGTGAGATTTCATCTTGATGGTGCACACTAAATATTTTCTATTTTTCTTCATTAGCAAATACAATGTCAATAAACTTACACATATTGCAAAGATGTTTTGTTATTACAACTTTTTCTTCATGTCAGTGATGGGCTGCTCTGCACATCTGCTCAAAACATTCCTGATGAAGGGCTTAAACCTGAAACATCAGCTCTCCTGCTCCTCGGATGCTGCCTGACCTGTTGTGCTTTTCCAGCACCACCCTTTTCAACTCTGACTCTCCAGCATCTGCAGTCCTCACTTTTTCCTAAAAGACACATTAAGCCACATCTGAATATTCTAAATAAGCACACCATTCTCTCCCTGCACCATACCACAACACACAATGTTCATAACATCAATGCAACCTGTAACTAATTGTTAATATGCATTTAATTATATCTAGTTAACTGTAAAACTCTCCTAGTTAGATCAGGAAATAGTTTTCCTTTATCACATTAGATCAACTGAAATAGGTCCATGCGGGCCAATATCCCGTCACCAAGTCATCCTTTATTTCCACCTGCCGAGTGCACAACACTGACTCAGCGAGCACAGAACTGCCTCTGAGAGTGAGCAGAACCTTTTTAGATTAGATTACTTACAGCGTGGAAACAGGCCCATTGGCCCAACAAGTCCACACCGACCAGCCAAAGCACAACCCACCCAAACCCATACCCCTACATTTACCCCTTCACCTAACACTACGGACAAGTTAGCATGGCCAATTCACCTAACCTGCACATTTTTGAGTTGTGGGAGGAAACCGGAGCACCTGGAGGAAACCCACGCAGAGAGGGAATTGAACCCGGGTCTCTGGCGCTGTGAGGCAGCAATGCTAACTACTGTGCTACCGTGCCACCCTCTGACACTCCTGTTTATATCTGACAGTCAGGGCTCCCTCTGTGGACCAGATTAACAGCATGAATCAGGGAACTCATATTCCGAATCCTATCGGATCGAATGGATCGGTTGGAGAGACAGTTAGAGGCAATGAGAAATTTACAAGAGCAAGGGGGTGTGATGGATGGCAGTTATAGGAAGGGAGAAAAGTCACAGATACAGTCACATAGATGGGTTAACTCTAGGAAAGGTAAGAGAGATAGGCAGGTAGTGCAGGAGTCTTCTGTGGCTATCCCCATTTCAAACAAGTATGCTGTTTTGGAAAATGTATGGGGTGATGAATTCTCAAGTGAATATAGCATGAACAGCCAAGTATGTTGTATCAAGACTGGCTCTAATGCAATGGGGGGGTACATCAGGTTCCAAGCGATCAATTGTGTTCAGGGACTCTCGAGTGCAAGGCACAGACAGACGCTTCTGTGCCCAAGAGTGAAAACTCAGATGGTATATTTCTTCCATTCTGCCAGGCTCAAAGATGTCTCAGAGAGGATGCAGAACGCTCTCAAGGATGAGAGGGGCCAGCAGGAGGTCATTGTACACATTGGGGCCAACCACATAGGAAGGGAAAAGGTTGAGATTCTGAAGGGAGGTTACAGAGAGATGGCAGGAATTTAAAAAGGAGGTCCTCGAGAGTAGTAATATCTGTATTACTCCCAGTGCTATGAGCTAGTGAGGGCAGGAATAGGTAGAGCAGATGAATGCATGGCTGTGGAGCTGGTGTATGGGAGAAGGATCCACATTTTTGGATCATTGGAATCTCTATTGCGGTAGAAATGACCTGTACAAGGACAGATTGCACCTGAATTGGAAGGGGATGAATATAGTGGCAGGGAGATTTGCTCGAGCTGCTTGGAAAGATTTAAACTAGCAAGGTGGGGTGGTGGGGGGGCGCGGGGGGGTTGGTCGTGGTGGTGGAGGTGTGGGACCCAGGGGGATAGAGATCAATATGAGAATGGTCCACTTGAGAAAAGAAGTGAGTCAAACAGTCAGGGCAGGCAGGGACAATACAAAGAACAAGGTAGGACCAGGAGTGTCTATGATGCGGAGCAATGACAACATCTAGGTGGGTCAATGATATTTACATTACAGCACTATTGATCCGGTGGAAGATATGGTGAACCATTTTCTGTTGAAAATTTTACATTCCAGGATGATGTATGGTTTCCCAAGCCTGTTTATACATGTCTTATTGAATTTTCAGGGCTACTATGCTGGCAATTGCTCACCTGTCAATCTTAGCAAATGATGAATTGTCACCAATTTTCTGAGGAAAGAAGATTGTTGAACCTTTGGCAAACACTTTGGATAATGGGATAACATTGATGCTTTCCACGAGACTGAGAATGTGAAACATGAGTTCACCACTCTTTGTCTCGTCATTTACATCATCAGATTCTGGTTTTACAAAGTGCAACTTACTTAAAAGAAGCTGTTGCTAGGCTAATTTCTTATTAACCAACAGCCTCCTGGTGCTAACTTGTTTCACAAAAGTATCAAGTACAGCTTCGACCATTAGTGTCATGCTGCACACAACAGAGACACACAGGGGAATATCAGGCAGTGATGGCATAGACCCTCACTACACTATCGTGAAACATTCAGGAGTCCAGTTCAATTCCATCACTGCCATGGCTGGAGCAAGTGAGTTCTTGACTGCCTTCATGGAAAGGATGGAAGTCACCTTGGAAATCCAAGTCCAGCAGAACATCCATCACTGCTATTTCTGTGCTCAGGTCTTTATGCCTTTGTTTTAGTCTTGGGAACACTGAATGCTGTTATCAACTTTTTCATCTTATCCCTTCACTGGTAAAAGTCCACGTCCCAACTTTACCTCATCATCAAGGCCAGTTACACCACTACCATCCTTAAACAACCCCTTCACCCAGACTGTACACTTCCTGATCCTGACATATTAGTTTCCACATAAGCCTGTTGAACTATAACCTAGTATTGTGTGATTTTTAACTTTGTCCACCTCAATCCAACACCGGCACCTCCAAATCATGATCCTGACCTAACAGCAACCCCATTATCAGACCCAACTCTCCACAATGGCTATGACTATGCTCTCCTCGGCAAATACCACCAGTCACATCCCTGCACTTGAGCTCCCTACAGCATAGACCATGCTCTGGATGCTCTGTGACACCTTTTATCTATTCATGGTCCTAAAGAGCCTGGAAAGCCACTGCTGAGAGGTTCCTGGATATAGAGAGCCCCATTGCTAGACAGAGTGCTGAGTTTGCCTCATAAAGGCTCACTTGCCTGAGATGGGGAGACCCTCAGATTAATCTCCCTACTCAGTTCCCTCTCTCTCATGAAGAAGGACACTTTTATATTTGCATGGGTCGTTGTGGGAGAGTATTAGTACTTCTATCGCTTGGTCAAAAGGCACAGTTCTAGAACCTCCTCTCGAGGAGTGTCATACCGTGTCTGAACAGGTTGCTATAAAAATATCGATAACAACGCATTTGCACAATGTAAGAGACTCATTAGTGAATTGTTTTAGGTGGCCAATGGAGTTTACTGTCCAGCAGAAACATGTTGAGTATGAAAAGAATTGCCAACATTCATTAGCATAGTGATTTCACTGTCATTGGGTGGCCATTCACTAGAATGGACAACTACATCGATCTTGCTTCCTGGTATCTTCTGGTGTTTGGAAAACTCAGAGGTGACTTAATTGAAACGTAATAGATCCTGAGGGAAGTTGACTGGGTGAATGTTGAAAGAATATTTCCTCTTGTGAGAGAAACTAGAACTCGAGTTTTAAAAATAACCCTTTTAAAAGAGATGAGGAAACATTTTTTCTCTTAACAGTTTGAGAGTTTTTCGAATTCCCTTTCTCAAAAGGCAGTGGGTGGAGAAACATTAAATATTTTTAAGGTTGAAGTAGATGGATTCTTGATTACCACGGAGATCAAAGATTATCAGGATATGTAGGAAAGTAGACTTGAGGTTAAAATCAGCGGCAACTTTTTCACACAGAAGGTGGTGTATGTGTGTATAACAAGCTGCCAGAGGAAGTGGCCGAAGCGAGTACAATTACAACATTTAAAAGATATTTAAAAGAAAAGTACAAGGTAAGGAAAGGTTTAGAGGGATATGGGCCAAATACAAGCAAATGGGACTATTACAGTTTGTGAAACCTGGTAGGAAATGGATGGGTGGGACTGAAAGGTCTGCTTCTGTAAGACTCTGTGTCGCTGGTGTTTTTAACCATTGTTACTACATCCTGTAGATTAACTAAGAGAGCTAGGTCGGTTGCTCACAGTATCGATTTAACCCGACAGTTTGTCCTGTTTCTCTTCACAGGGTTAAATTGACCAAGGGTAAATCTGCCCGGCAGGCTCTGGAAGAACGTGGGCTTCTTGGTGATTTACTGGAGAAACACCTATACAATCCATACTCCAAATATGCAGGCTACTTCAATGGGCAGACCATGTCTACAGAGCCACTCATAAACTACCTGGATGTAAGTAGTCCTCACTGTGGGGAAAGGAACAAGTCCAGGAGGACATTTAGGGACAATTTCACAACCCCAGTGGGAGTCTAGCTAAAAGGAAGTTTAGAGTGGCAATGTTGGCAAGTAGTAGCCCTCCCTCTTGAATTTGGCAGTAGACCTCACTTCTTCCTGGGAGCACAGAATATTATTTTTGGTATAACTAAGGCAATTTAAGATTGGTGACAACATAGAAAAATAGATGGTTGTACATCCAACAACACTCAAGCAGCTTGACACTATCCAGGGCAAAGTGGCTCGCTTTATTGGCATCATATCCACAAGCATCCACTCTCTCCATCACCGACACTCAGTAGCAGCAGTGTGTACCACCTGCAAGATGCACTGCAGAAATTCACCAAATATCCTCAGACAGCACCCTCCAAACCCACGACCATTTTCATCTAGAAGGACAATAACAGCAGATACAAGGGACAACACCATCTGCAAGTTCCCCTCCAAGCCACTCACCATCCTGTCCTGGAAATATATTGCAATTCCTTCACTGTTGCTGGGTCAAAACCTGGAATTCCCTCCCTAAGGACATTGTGGGTTCACCCAAAACCAGTGGACGGTAGCAGTTCAAGAAAGCAGATCATCCCCACCTTCCCAAGGGCAACTCGGAACAGGCAATAAATATTGTCCAGCCAGTGATGGCCAGGTCCACAGCTGAATAAGAAAAGGGAACAGGAGTAGGCCATTTGGCCATTCCAGCCTGCATACCATTTAGTATGATCATAGTCGATCACCCAACTCAGCACCTGTATCCTGCTTTCTTCCCATATTGTAGTGATTATAATGAGGTCAGCCATTTGGATATCTTAGAAAATGAGGTCCCTGATTGGGGCTGTTAATCTGGTCCAATCAGGGAGCCCAGACTGACTTAAAGGGATGAATGTCAGAGATATTGAGCCACTGAATACCTGACTCAGTGAGAGACAGTGCTATTGTCAAAGGCTATGCGTTTGTAAATAAAGGGTGATTGGTGATGGGATGCTGGCCTCTAAAGAGTTAATTCACATACTTTTCGATCCTTTTAGTCCGAAGGATTATATCTGTCTCCTTGTTGGAAATGTTTAATGTTATACCCCTCTCTTGATAATTGCTACTCCGAAAGCTAATGGAAGTTAAAGTCATGGCAGGTGCTCAATGAAGGGTTGGCTTAATTTCATCCATTTTAGACTATCAACCCAACAGTAAAATTATTAGAACCCTCCTTCCCCCCTCCACAAACACCACGTTTATTTAATTGCGAGGTAGGTTGGAGCTTAGAGTCAACCCCAAGTCTCCCAGAGTATAGGTTATGTGGCTTGATGGATAAAATATTGCATTAAAACAGAATCAAAATGAATTCTTAAACACCTAAAGAAAATCAGAAACAGGTCGGTAAATCACTTTTACTTTCTGCAGGTAAATGGTCATTAACTTGCACCTTTTTAAAATTCATTCAGGGGATGAGGTTGTTGCTGACTAGGGCAGCATTTATTGCCCATCTCAAATTGCCCAGAGGGCAGTTAAGAGTCAATCACATTGCTGTGGGTCTGGAGTCACATGTAGGCCAGACTGGGTAAGGATGGCACCTTCCTTCCCTGAAGGACATTAGTGATCCAGACAGGTTTTTCCAACACTCAACAATGGCCTCATTAGACTTTTAATTGCAGATTTTGGATTGAATTCAAATTCCACCATCTGCCCTGGCAGGATTTGAACCCATGTCCCCACAACATTAGCTGCGTCACTGGATTAACAGTCCAGCATTAATACCCCTAGGCCATAACCTGCAAGTGTTTCAGCAAGAAGGGGAAGTCAATGCACTGGCTCCAAATTGCATTTCTCTTGTGCCTCTGACAAAATAATTGCTAAATAATTTGGATGTGGGGAAAAACAGCAAAGAGTAAACAGCAATGGAAAGACTGGAATTTAAGGTGGTCTTTGTGGGGGGCTGGGGCTGTGAGACGGTGCAGATGTCAGTCAAAGAATGTCAAGGAGTTAGAGGAAAATAACTGAGAGAAGAGGCTTCACAGCAGACTCTGACTCCCAGCAGAAAGCCTGTGCAGATAAGTTTTCAAATCTCGCTGCACTAGGATTTTTGAATTGATTTGAACTGCTGGGGTGGCACTGTGGCTCAGTGGTGAGCACTGCTGCCTCACAGCACCAGGGACTCAGGGTTTAACCCCAGCCTCATGTGACTGCCTGTGAGGAGTTTGCACATTCTGCCCATGTTTGCATGGGTTTCCTCCCATAATCCAAAGGTGAGGTGAATTGGCCATGCTAAATTGCCATAGTTTCAGGGATATGTAGGTTAGGTGCATTAGTGTGGAGTAAATATAGGGTAGGGGAATAGGTCTGGGTGGGTTACTACTTGGAGGCTCGGTGGGGGCTTGCTGGGCCGAAGGGCAGTAAGCAGCAGCTGGTTGGTGGGTGGAATAGCTACAGGAGCGAACAGAGGATGAAGACTAGGAAGCCCAGTGCTTTCCTGCCAGCATTAGGGACCTGTCTCCTGCCAGTATTAGGGACCTGCCTACTGCCAGCATTAGGGACCTGTCTCCTGCCAGCATTAGGGACCTGTCTCCTGCCAGCATTAGGGACCTGCCTACTGCCAGCATTAGGGACCTGTCTCCTGCCAGCATTAGGGACCTGTCTCCTGCCAGCATTAGGGACCTGTCTCCTGCCAGCATTAGGGACCTGCCTACTGCCAGCATTAGGGACCTGTCTCCTGCCAGCATTAGGGACCTGCCTACTGCCAGTATTAGGGACCTGCCTACTGCTAGCATTAGGGATCTGCCTATTGCCAGCATCCAGAGATCAAGTTAAGTTCTGGAGGGAAGAGACTTGGCAAAACGCTCACAGCCTGCAGCAACTGAGGTTTACGGGGTGGGTCCAGAAGATGCAATCCCTCTTCCCAGCCCAACTAGTGTGAGGTTTGTTTTAACGTTTAACACTGGTGATTGTACTGCCTCCTCAGCAAATCTACCCATCTGGATAGTGAGACAGACCATCCACTGAGATGAATCCAACTTCCATTTATTAATGGCAGTCCCTCAAATAACAGCACAAGCTTCACATGCCACAAGAACCAATAACTGATTCATGGGAAACGACAGAAACCAAGCCATTCGATTTTAACTGCTCCATCAGTTGGAGAGAACAACACCGATGTAAGACTTGAGTTCTCGAGTACTGTTTCTTCTCCATTCCCTTAAAGAGAGGAGTTTGTGATCTGCAAAATCATACCTACGATGACTGCGCAGATATAAAGGAGTAGAGAGATTAAAGTGATTTGGAAATGAGGGTGAGGATGACAATAAGCTGGAAGGCAATGCGGCTGTGATAAGGACAGAGGTGTCAAACAGTCAGGAGGTTGGGAGTGACAGTTCAGCTACAAAATGCTGAACTAACTCAAACTTGTGAAGTTTGGAGAAATAGCTGTATTTAAGAAATCGTTGCTTGAACTGATGAAGGCATGGATTAAGGATATTAAGGGCTTCGCACAATCAATGAGTTAAGTAAGTAACACAGGCTGTCTTGAGCTTTCTTATGACTTTTTGATCTGATGACCATTTGGGTTCAGGAAATCAGGTTAATATTGAACAAACTGAACATTGTACACAGCCTGGTGGAACTAGACAACTGAGCAGGTTGACGGATTGGAATAAGTTTGCCAATACAAGTTAAGGAAAGTGGCTTTAGTTTTGCCAAATCCAAGGCTTAACTGTGAGCCAGAAATCACAAGACAGCAACAGCAGGAAGGTGACAATGGTTTCAGAGGGATAGCTAACATTGGTGTCCACCTACAAACTTTCACTCTGCTTGGAATAGCATCCAGGGAAACTAAACACCCTTGTTCTCAACCGTACAAGTCTTTCTGTCCCTGTAATGGAATGTACTAGATCGCCAGATACTACACATGCAGATAACTTGGGAAGATTCCTATAGAGGCATATGTGGGTCCTCAAATCTTATTTGTTTCTATGAATTGCACCTAGATGGAGATAGATAACGTCTTGATTAGTGAGGGGATCAAAAGTAATGGGAAGTTCAAAAGTTACGGGCGGCATGGTGGCACAGTGGTTAGCACTGCTGCCTCATAGCGCTAGAGACCCGGGTTCAATTCCTGCCTCGGGCGACTGTCTGTGTGGAGTTTGCACATTCTCCCCGTGTTTGCGTGGGTTTCCTCCGGGTGCTCCGGTTTCCTCCGGAGATGTGCAGGTTAGGTGAATTGGCCATGCTAAATTGCCCGTAGTGTTAGGCGAAGGGATAAATGTAGGGGAATGGGTCTGGGTGGGTTGCTCTTCGGCGGGTCAGTGTGGACTTGTTGGGCTGAAGGGCCTGTTTCCACACTGTAAAGTAATCTAATCTAATCTATAAAAAAGTAATCTAATCTAATCTGAAAGGCAGGAGAATGGGGTTGAGGAAACATATCAGTCAAGATCAAATGAGGGAGCAGACTCAATGGGCCAAATGGCTTAATTCTGGTCATATATCGTGTAGAACATCCAATAGACCTCGGTACAGCAAGAAGACAATCTGCCCAGTGTGTCTATAAATACTGAAACATTGTTTCACAAGCTTTAACCAAGTCTAACTTGTTTCTTCAACTACAATATTCCTACAGATGTCTTATTATGGAACAATTAGCATCGGAACCCACCACAAAGCTTCACAGTCATCTTTGATACTGGTTCATCAAACCTTTGGGTCCCATCAGTTTACTGTTCCAGCCAATCATGCAGTAAGTGTATTTAAACAGTCTTCCTAACTTTTGATCAGCATATTCACCCATTATGAGTGATCTGGGCACTGGCTGGGGAGTGGCCCAAGGACACAATGGATTGATCGTAAGTTAAAGGGCATACAAAACATACCAAAAATAACTGAAGAGATTCAAAGACAGGGAATATTTGGTAGATCCAACCTGATTGATTCAATAAGCAGAACTTCTTGAAGCATTAATGGTCAAGCCAATCAGGAAGTGGAGAGACCACCGACAGGGACTTCCTCTGGAATCAAGGCCCCTGGGGTGGAGGTCCTGCCGAGAGAGAGCTACTGGCCAACCAGAGGCTAGCGACACGTGTACTTAACAACACCATGGAGGAGGCCATGGCTGCTGCAAGGGAACAACCAAAGTCACAAAATCATTGAGCAATTCATTAGACATAGGGCAAAGACCATAAGGCACAGGAACAGAAGTAGGCCATTCAGGTCATCAGGTCAGCTCTGCCATTCAATGAAGTCATGGCTGTTCTGTACTTTTCTGGCTTTTCCCCATAACCCTTTACTGGTTACAAGTCTATCTATTTTAGGCCAGTATTTATTGCCTATCCCTAAATGTCCAGAGTGCAGTTAATAATTAACCACAGGGCGGCACGGTGGTACAGTGGTTAGCACTGCAGCCTCACAGCGCCAGAGACCTCGGTTCAATTCCCATCTCAGGTGACTGACTGTGTGGAGTTTGCACATTCTCCCCGTGTCTGCGTGGGTTTCCTCCGGGTGCTCCGGTTTCCTCCCACAGTCCAAAAATGTGCAGGTTAGGTGAAGGGGTATATGTAGGGGAATGAGGGTCTGGGTGGTTTGCGCTTCGGCGGTTCGCTGTGGACTTGTTGGGCCGAAGGGCCTGTTTCCACACTGTAACTAATCTAATCTAATCTAATCTAATTGCTATGGCACTGCAGTCAGGTAAAGGCCAGATCAGATACATTTCCAAGATGGTGTTAGTGAACCAGGTGTTTCTTTATTAAAATAAGCAGTGCCGACACCAAAGCTAGCAGTCTACCCCAGATTTTATTTTAACTGAATTCAAACTTCACCACCTGCCATGATGGGATTCAAACTCACCTCCCCAGAATATTAACCTAGGGTTCTGGTTTGTTAGCTCAGTGACATTGCCACTATACTATCCATTTTGTCATCCATTGGTCATTTAAGGACCTCAATTGGTGTCAACGTGTGAGGGTAAACTATAGGTCCTCCCACCCAGAGTGTAATCCGAGGGGAGACGGGAGAGTGAGGTCTAGCCTTGCTGAATTCATGAACTACTTGCCTCCACATTCATCACTATGAAGTATAAGAAATTCCATCCAAAATAGAACATAGAACATAGAACATAGAAGAATACAGCGCAGTACAGGCCCTTGGGCCCTCGATGTTGCGCCGATCCAAGCCCACCTAAACTACACTAACCCACTATCCTCCATATACCTATCCAATGCCCTCTTAAATGCCCATAAAGAGGGAGAGTCCACCACTGTTACTGGCAGGGCATTCCATGAACTAACGACTCGCTGAGTGAAGAACCTACCCCTAACATCAGTCCTATATCTACCCCCCCTTAATTTAAAGCTATGCCCCCTTGTAATACCCGACTCAATACGCGGGAAAAGGTTCATACTGTCGACCCTATCTAACCCCCTAATCATCTTGTACACCTCAATCAAGTCACCCCTAAACCTTCTTTTCTCTAGTGAAAACAGCCCCAAGTGCCTCAGTCTTTCCTCATACGATTTTCCTTCCATACCAGGCAACATCCTGGTAAACCTCCTCTGCACCCGTTCCAATGCCTCCACATCCTTCCTATAGTATGGCGACCAAAACTGCACACAATATTCCAGATGCGGCCGTACCAGAGTCTTATACAACTGCATCATGACCTCAGGACTCCGGAACTCAATTCCTCTACCAATAAAAGCCAGTACGCCATATGCCTTCCTCACCGCACTATTTACCTGGGTGGCAACTTTCAGAGATCTGTGTACATGGACACCAAGATCCCTCTGCTCATCCACACTACCAAGTATCCGACCATTAGCCCAGTACCCCATCTTTTTGTTATTCTTCCCAAAGTGAATCACCTCGCACTTAGCTACATTGAATTCCATCTGCCACCTTTCTGCCCAGCTCTGCAGCTTCTCTATATCCTGCTGTAACCTGCCACATGCTTCCTCACTGTCAACAACTCCTCCGACTTTCGTGTCATCCGCAAACTTGCTCACCCAACCTTCTAGCCCCTCTTCCAGGTCATTTATAAAAATGACAAACAGCAATGGTCCCAAAACAGATCCTTGCGGAACACCGCTAGTGACGGCACTCCATGAAGAAACTTTGCCATCAACTACTACCCTCTGTCTTCTTCCATCCAGCCAATTCCTAATCCAAACCTCCAACTCACCCTCAATGCCATATCTCCGTATTTTCTGCAGTAGCCTACCATGGGGAACCTTATCAAACGCCTTACTAAAATCCATATATACCACATCTACCGCTTTCCCCTCATCAACCTCCTTCGTCACCTTTTCAAAGAATTCAATAAGGTTTGTGAGGCACGACTTGCCCTTCACAAAACCATGCTGACTATCCTTGATCACATTATTCCTATCCAGATGTGCATAAATCCTATCCCTTACAATTCTCTCTAAGACTTTGCCCACAACAGAAGTGAGCAAATGAAAATACATTTGAAAATACTTTTTTATTTGCTGTCTGTACAGTTGTGATTTCCGTTTGATGAGTTTTTGAGATAAATGGAAAGAAGAATTATATAACAACAAGGTCATGATGTCTAAGAAGGGTGTATGACAAAATAATCTAATGTGACAAAAAGTCGTGCTTTGGGTCTATTGGCTCTCACTCAGGAAATTAAGTTTAAACCAGATCCACAAAGTTGCACTCAACTGGTGGCATTTGTGCCTCTGAGGCAGAAGGTTGTGAGTTCAGGTTCCACTTCAAAGACTTAAGAAGGAAATATCTGGCTGGCATTCCAGTGCAATATTGAGAGAATGCTGCAGTGTTACAGCTACTGTCTTCTGAATGAGACATTGAACTGAGACATTGTTTGATCACAAGCACGCATTAAAAACAATCCCATTGCACTGTTTCAATAACGAGCAAAGGAGTTCTGTCCAGCAAGTTGGACAATGTCTAACATTTAACCAAAGATGACAAATAAATCATCTAGTCATTATCACATTGCCGTTAGTGGAAGCTTTCTGTGCACAAATTGGCTGCTATGTTTCTAATGTTACAACAGTGACTATAATTTAAATTATTTCATTGGCTGTTAAGCACTTTGGCAATGGATGCATACAAGTTTTGTGTTCACACTGAAGTAAAAAGTTGCCCGCATCATAGCAACCTGGATCATCTGAGCTATTTCAATGCAATCATTAACTCATGGGACTCTGTTAACGAATAGTTTTAACCTGCTAGCTCATACGCCAAGCCATATGATGATTCTGACAAGCAATGAGGAATGGTATGCTGGAGGTCAACTAACTTGGTTGGTTGGTTTGTGATGGAGAGTGACCCAACAGTGTGGGTTCAATTCCCACACCGGCTGAGGTTACCATGAAGGGCTCTCCTTCTCTCCCTTGCCTTAGAGGTTAACCACCACCAGTTACCCCTCTCTGTAATAAGAGAGTCTGGTAAGACCATGGTGACTTGATCTTTATTAGATAAGATGCCCTACAAGACCTTTGACCTCTTGTTAATATTGCTGGTTGTAAATGAGTCATTTTGCTCATGCTAACAAGGAGGTGATGGTGTGGTGTATTAATGTGAGATTATTAATCCAGAGACCCAGATAATGTTCTGAGGACCTGGGATCAAACCCCACCTTGGCAGCTTATGGAATTGGAATTCAATAACAATTCAGAATCAAAATTCTAGCGATGACTATGCAATAACTGTCTGGTTCACGAATACCCTTTAGAGAAAGAAACTGCTGTCCTTCCCTACTCTGGCTTACATGTGACGTTAGACTGAGAGCAATGTTTTTGACAGTTAGGGGTGGGTGGGGAAAAAAATCTTGGTCCATTCAATGATGTTCACTTCTTGTGAATGAACTATCCCTCATTTAATAAGTGTGCAATTCAACAGAAACAAATAGTGCTACAAACAATTATACAGCAATTTTTATGGATGACCTGTGCTTGATTCAGTTATGAAATTAAATGACCAAATGATTAAAATGTTTACCTTTACAGCAAACCACAAGAAATTTTCACCAAGCAAGTCCTCAACGTTTCAGGCAACAAACCAACCACTGTCTATTCAGTATGGTTCAGGCAGCATGACTGGGGTCCTGGGCTATGACACAGTCACTGTACGTATATTGTAACTTTTACCAATCATGTTATAATCAAATAAGGTCAAAATTCTTAAACTGCTCATACACATGTAACTTCCTTGTATATTAATATTTTGTAACATTTGATGCAAATCTTCAACTTGACCAGAAACTGATTAGACTGGCCAAATAAATACTATGGCTTAACCAAGCAGGTCAGAGGCGATAGATTCTGTGAAATAACTCATCTTTGCTAAACAGCCAATGATGTGCCAGGTTTCTGAAAGTCGTTCAAAATTTTCAACTCCTACATCAACACTGAAAACTGACCTTTCTCTCTGTGTAAAGTGTCAACTGGAGGAACAGCAATCAATAAACATAATATGAACAAAATATTGCATAGTTTGGAGATCTGAAATTAAAACAAAAAGTGCAGTAGAAACTCTTTTATTGAGAGAGAAACAGAGTTAACCTTTCAATTCTGATATGACTTGTTTAGAAAAAGATTCACCTTGGGCTTGAATGATCATTCTGTTTCTCTCCCCACTGACCATATCAGGCCAACAGATTTTCTCTAAGACTTTCTATTTTATTTGTAATTATGAGTCATTGCATAACCTTAGATTTTCTCGTTACTGTGGTATTCATTCATTTAAATTCATGGTCTGGTTTATTGATAGCTCTCAGCATGATAATTCCTCAGAACAAGTTGTGCCTTTCTCTTTCTTCTAGGTATCAAACATTGCTGTCAAAGAGCAGGAATTTGGGTTAAGTGAGACTGAACCTGGGAGCACTTTCTACTATGCTCCATTTGATGGGATCCTGGGGCTGGCCTATCCAAACATTGCTTCGTCCAGTGCCACACCTGTGTTTGATAACATGATGGCTGAGAACCTGGTCCAACAGGACCTGTTTGCTTTCTACCTCACTAGGTATGTTGTCACACCTTATGTAGACTTGCATAGAACATAGAACATTACAGAGCAGTACAGGCCCTTCAGCCTTCGATGTTGCGCCGACCTGTGATACCAATCTGAAGCCCATCTAACCTACAGTATTCCATTTTCATGCATATGTCTATTTTAATGCCCTTAAAGTTGGCGAGTCTACTACGAGTGTGTCCCACGCCCCTACCACTCTCTGAGTAAAGAAACTACCTCTGACATCTATCCTATATCTATCACCCCTCAATTTAAAGCTATGTCGACTAGTGTTAGCCATCACCATCCAAGGAAAAAGACTCTCACAGTCCACCCTATCTAACCCTCTGATTGTCTTATCTGACTTTCATCTGCATAGCATCCTGTGTAACATGGGGGATTAACTTAATGTCACCACATAGCCATTTTTTAAAGCAATTAACACAATATGCATCTTTGTATTTCTCCAGCAACTGAAATGAACAGTTTCCATGTCAGGTAGTCTCTAACTTCGAGCAAAGTTCTAAGTACATCCTTGTGAACAAATGGAATTCTTTTAGATTTTGTTTGAATTGCATGTGCGATCCAAGATAGGAAATTGGATCATTGCAATTTCTTTCAGGCGTTTTGAAAAGGGCTTTGTTGAATTTCAAACAGCACATTGAGGATTGAGTGTGTTTTCTTGAATGGAGTGAAATGTTGTCTGATTTTCAACGGCTAATGACACCACGTTCTGCAAGCCCCAAACAGAAGATATCACCACTCTGGCATTTCTGAAGCTCTGTCCATGCTCTTCAATATCAGGCAGATCCCTGCTGAAATTAACATTCAGATTCACTTCTTTTTACAGACAGGATGGTCAGTCCGGAAGTGAAGTTGTTTTTGGTGGAGTTGATCCAAACCACTACACAGGTCAAATTAACTGGGTGCCTGTCACTCGAAAAGATTACTGGCAAATCCAACTGGACAGGTAAGTGAGCAACCTTTTCCACAATGGAAATGCAAGCTGTAACCATCACATTGCAAGGCATAACTTTGACATGGAAATATTAGGTGAAATGAGTCGCAGCTCAGGTCCAGGTATGGACGCACTGAGCGACAGAGAGAATGCATCCCGTTTTCTTAATATGCCTGGAAGAAGGCAGCTCATCCCCACCTTCTCAAGGGTGGACAATAAATGCTGACCCAGACAGCGGTGCCCATATCCCATGAGTGAATAAATAAAACTGACTCACGATTGGTATTTGTAAATGTGACCTCACATCATGGAAGACATCATGGAACCACAACATCATGGAATAAGATAAAAATCACACAACACTAGATTATAGTCCAACAGGTGTATTTGGCAGCACTAGCTTTTGGAGTGCTGCTCTTTTGTCAGGTAGCTAGCTATCCAACGAAGGAGCAGTGTTGCAAAAGCTAATACTTCCAAATAAAGTTGTTGGACTATAGCCTGGTGTTCGTGAGGACTGCAGATGCTGGAGGTCAGAGTCGAAGAGTGTGGTGCTGGAAAAGCACAGCCAGTCAGGCAGCATCCAAGGAGAAGGAGAATCGACATTTTAGGCATAAGCCCTTCATCAGGAATATCGATGTTTCAGGTATATGTTTCAGACAGAAGTGAGCTGCCCTCTTCCAGGCATATTATGAACAAGGGATGTTGAAGCCCAACGTTGGCCCATTGCAGCACTTTTAATTCCAGAAGCAGATGCAACAGGATCACCACATGAAGGGCTTATGCCTGAAATGTCGATCCTCCTGCTCCTCGGATGCTGCCTGACTTGCTATGCTTTTCCAGCACCACACTCTCAACTATAACCTGGTGTTGTGTGATTTTTAACTTAGTCCACCCGAGTCCAACGCCAGCACCTCCACCTCATCTTGGGGTAGAGCAGGTATCTGGGCCTGCACCAATCAGGATGCCAAAATATTTACCCCATGACTGCCATTGGTCGCCGCTCCCATCAATCCCATTTGTCTACCAGCACCAAAGCCCTCCACTACTCCTCAGCTAACATCCCCTTTGTCTCTAGTGCTGACCTCCAGTGGGGACCAGACGCAATTGCAGCAGTGGCTACTGCTCTGAGTGGTACTGCAATGGTTTGAGAGTGATGGCCATTTGATGAGCTAGGACAGAAATCTCATCCTGAGCTAATTAAAATCCCTCCAAGCTGATTCTATCCTTAGCACTGTAAGAATCCTGGAACATAAAATACTACTAAAGTGTCAGGAAAACACTCCTGTTATTAGATTTAAATTTAGATTTACCTCCTTCGATTATCTCTACTCATATTGCATTAATATGGTAGTTTGAGCAGTAACAACACAACGAGGTTTCATTTACATAGCACCTTTAGTGTCATAAAACATCTCAAAGTGTTTCACAAGAGCTTTACCATGTCAAATTTGATGCCAAACCACATCAGAATGTTGTCCAATGAGGGGAGAATATGTGGACTCAAGTTCCTAAAGTTATGAAGACAGAAGTGATCTCATTGAACCATAAACGTTTAGAGAGGTCTGGCAGAATAGGTGTTGGGAGAACATTTTCACTGTCTGCGAAATATGGAACTAGAGATCCAAACTCTGTGGATGACTATTTTAGAATATTTAAGTGATTGAGTCTGTCCTGGTCAAACATAATGAGCTGAGGGCCTATTTTGTGCTATAGACCTCTACCACTCCATTTTTGACTGGAAGAGGAATTTCTTCACTCAAAGGGTTAAGAACCTTTACCATTCTTTGCCCCAAGAATTGTACATGTTCAGTCAAGTGAGTGTACACATGACATGAGTTTGATGGATTTTTGAGTTCCAGGAGAATTTAGGGTATGGGATAACAAGGAGAGGGGAAGTTGAGGTCAATGATTTAAATTCTTCAATGGTTGAGCAGATTTAAGAGGGGTGGCGGGGGAGCACTCTGATTTTTAAGTTCTCGTCATCATAAGGAGGTGGGACACGTGACTAAACGCTTGGTCAGAGGGGGTGATTTTAAGGAATATGTTAGACGTGGAGGGAAGTTATTCAATTAACAAGTGCCATCTTATCTTCTCTCAGGGTGACAATCAATGGTCAGGTTGTGGCCTGCAGTGGAGGCTGCCAGGCCATTGTTGATACTGGCACTTCCCTGCTTACTGGTCCCAATACAGCCATCAGCACTATCCAACAATATATCGGTGCTACCCAAGGGTACTACGGCCAGGTAAGCTTCGATGAAAGCTTCATAGATTTTTATAATCAGTCAGAGGAGGGTCTGGATATTTTTCTAATCAATTGATCAAAAGAGTTATTACACACCTCTGAAGCAGATGGAACTGAATCCAGGCCTTTTGGTTCAGAGGTAGTGCCAATACCCCTGCACCACAAGATCCCTTTCAGACGAGGTTCTATTGAATGCACCTTTTATTTTGTGCTATTTATATATTGATGTATAAATCTATGCTATCTTTAAAAGATTAGTTTTAGTTTACAAAAACCTTTAGAAGCTTAATCAATAATGTATATTGTCATTGTGTTCATTAATTACTTTGCATTGTAGAACACAATAAAGTACAAGAGGGAAAAATGGGTAATGATAGGGATTTGCCTTTGGTGGAATCATACCTTTTCTCAGGCTGCGTTACTGAACATGTGATAGAGAAGCTAAAAAGTTACATCCGGTCCCATAGATCTGGAGCGTTGAGTTATTGGGCTCTAAGCAAGTTGTCCAATAAAGTCTGTTGCTATTCACTCTGAAGAGTATAGATCTCCCATTACTACAGCCTCCTGATTTTTACATTCTAATTTTGAACATAAATAAACCAAAGGGTTAAAGAACATTTCTAATGTTTGGCCTCAGAAGCGTACCATCAAAAGAGTCTTGGCAGTCTCAATCAAGTACTTCAATAGGCAGGGGGTTTCAGTACTAATCTTGCCACTGATTGACCAATAATGCCAATCTCACTCTGAGAGGCTTCAACATATTAGATCTGTGCCAAGGCAGTGTGGGTTTTGAATGCCGTTTTGAGATTGGGGCTCTGGCAACCTACTGGGGCAGAGTAAAGGGACCTTTATGTTTTACCCAATTCTGCTGTTCTGAAGAAGGGTCGCTGGACCCAAAATGTTAAATCTACTTTCTGTTTTTATTTTTGATTTCCAGTATCTGCAGTTCTCTAAACTTTCTGCTGTCTTTGAGCACAATGCACAGACAGGTGCTTGAAAATCTCCCACCTCCCAGTCCTAACATTTTTTATCACATTAGGCATAGCTATTAACTTCAAAGACTAGCAGTGGTGGCCCTGGCACCCAACGTTTATAAATAACTACAAGGCCCAAAAGAATTTCAATTTATCATTGACTGAAATGATTAGGTTCAACCTGCTAGCTCCATCTGTAAATCAGAGGGAAATGCACTAAGTACAACTACAAATGAAGTTGATCCCGATTTTATGTTGAGGATTCCTGGGACCTTGGGAAAAGTTGAATCATAGAATCCCTACAGTGTGGAAATAGACCATTTGGCCCAACAAGTCAACACCGACCCTCCGAAGAGTATCCCACCCAGATCCATTCCTGTATCCACATTACTCTACATTTCCCCTGACTAATGAACCTAGCGTTTCTGAATACTATGGACAATTCAGCTTGGCCAATTCACCCTAACCCACACATTTTTGGACAGTGGAAGGAAACTGGAGCAGTTGGAGGAAATCCACTGAATGTGCAAACTCCACACAGACATTCGCCCAAGACTGGAATTGAACCCAGGTCCCTGGTGCTGTGAAGCGGCAATGCTAACCACTGAGCTTGAACTTCAAGCCATTTCAAACATGGAAGGTTTGAGAAGGGTGATGGGAATTCACAATGTTAGAAGTTCCTATGCATCCAATACGGCCAGCCTGTCCAATGGAGCAGCAATGTCAGGATGCCTTTAGAAAGCAGACTCCTAATAGGTGGATATGAGCATCTTTTGTGACCCGAACATCTGACCTATTCTACACCAGAAAGCTTGCTGGTAAAGGGCAGAACTGGGGCCTCACTTTTACAAACATAACAAGCTTGTACTTACACAACTAAACATTATAAATATACACCTCAAAGACCAACATCCCCAGCTTCTGTTTTCTACATACACTGAATCCTAAGTTAATATCCACTATCTCAATATAGTTAAAAAAGTAACGCTGCACCCCTAAACAGAGTCCAAAATAAACAATAGTTTTAAATAAAAATGGAAATGTTTTAGCTTTCCTCACAGAAATAGTGTTATAGGTTTGGGTTTCCCCATCAGCAGCTTCTCCACAAGCCCAGCAACTAATGGCCAATTTTCCTGCATTTAGGGGCAAGTGGATATTGTTGATAAAATCCCTAGTGGTGGCCTTCTCACAAAGAGGGTGCAGGGAGCCTCCCAACACCTCAGACAACTTGCAGGAGCATCTCAGCACTTGTGCTGGAATGTCAGCCAAGACAACTTTTAAGATGTGACCAACTGCACATTCAATAATGAGGTTGTTGACTTTGTTAGTTTCATAAACATTTCTTCCAATGATTCTTGGAGAATGCTCTGCTCATGCTTGTTTTTAATTATTTCATCGATTGTACAGTATTCCATCAACTGCAATAATCTGCCCAACATGCCGAATGTAGTCTTCACAATCAATGGAATCGATTATCCCCTTACTCCATCTGAATACACAATCCAGGTATGCTTTTGCTTAAGTTTGATAAAGCTGATTCTTAACAGCTAGGTTAGGTTCTCAGACTTTAGTATCCAGCAAAGTTGCTTGTCAGTTAATTTTTGGAGAAACTATACAGAAAATGAATGAGCCTGTACCACTTTTGAACATGATTGAGTGAATAAGCTCAGTTATGGTGAAAAAATTAATTTCCTTATCAATTAACAACAGAAGGGAAGAGTTTTTTATATTATTAATTCTTCAGATGCGGGTGTTATTGTCAAGATCAGTACTCATTGTCATCCTCAATTGCCCTGGAGAAGGTTGTGGTGAGCAACTTTCTTGAAGTGTTGCTGTACTTGAGATGGACGTATTTTCACACTATTGTTAGAAAAGGCTTTTCATGATTTTAAGTCAGCAATAATGAAGGGATGATGTTAATTATCTAAGGTCAGGATGTTCTGTGACATAGAAGGGGGCTTGGGGATAATGCTGTACCCACACACTTGATGTTCCCATCCTTCTCAATTCACAGATTCACACAGCACAGAAAAAGCCCTTTGGCCCATCAAGTCTGTACTGATATAACTACCACTAAGAGTGCACTAATCCCAATTTCCTGCACTTGTCCCATATCTTTGACTGTGATAATATTTGATATGCTCATCCAAATATCTTTTAAAGGTTGTAAGGTTTCTGACCTCCACTACCTTGCCAGGCAGTGCATTCCAGATTCCCACCACCCTCTGAGTGAAAAGGTTTTTTCCTGAAATCTCCTCTGAATCTCTGGTCCCTTACTCTAAAATTATGCCCCCTCATGCTTGATCTCTCAACCAAGGGGAACAGCGGCTCTATGTTTACCCTGTCCATTCCCCGCATTGCATTACACACCTCAATCCTGTTCACCCTTCAGTCTTCTCTGCTCAAAAGAAAACAATCTAAGCTTATCTAGTCTCTCCTTAGAGCTCAATTTGTCCATACCAGGCAACGTCCTGATGAACTTCCATCTAGATGGTGAAGATTTGAGGTTTGAAGTGAATCGTTGAAAAAGACTTGTCAAGTTGCTACAAAGTTAAAAATCACACAAACCAAGTTATAGTCCAACAGGTTTAATTGGGAGCACTAGCTGATGAAGGAGCAGTGCTCCGAAAGCAAGTGCTTCCAATTAAACCTGTTGGACTATAACCTGGTGTTGTGTGATTTTTAACTTTGTACACCACAATCCAACACCGGCATCTCCAATCAACTTGCTGCAGTGAGTTTAGTAAATGGTGCACAGTGCAGTGACAGTGCACCAGGGGGTGAAAGGAATAGATGCTTAAAGTGGGCTATAATATCTTTAATATTGACACAGTGCATGCTTAACTGTATGGTGGAAAATAACGTTTGTAGCACAGCACTGAACAGAGAGAAGAACTGTTGGACCAAATTATTCACTTTTTTGCTCGCTCCATTAAATAGAAACTCTAGCAAATTTTATATAAGTACAATTTTTGTCAATAATCTAGTTTTTAATAATCAGTGATAAAACATAATTAATCCTTTATTCAGTTTCTCCAAAACCTTTTTACTCACCCTTGTCCATGAAAGAAGCATTTGCCAATTGATTTTTTTTTCTAATCTAATCTTCTTCTCTTATCTCAATATTTATCAACAAGCTATTTGTGTGAGGACTCAACTGAGATCCCAAAGCATAAACTTTCATTCCTTCCTTCATCTGGAAATCAGCCACTGATTGTTGTTGTGTCACCATAGTCTTACCAGACCATAGGGGCTGCTCTCTCATCAGAGAGAAATGACTGGTGGTGATTTAACCTGAGGGCCACCAGACCTCAGGCAAGGGAAGAGGTTGAAAAGGAGAGTCCTTCATGATAACCTCAAGCCAGTGATGGGAATTGGACCCACACTGTTGGTATCACACTGCTCTGCAAACCAACAATCCAACCAATTGAGCTAAACCAATTCCCTAGCCTTTGATAATTACCTGGCAGTTTGACTTACAGCTGACAAAATAATGTCGAGAGTGGGATATACAGTCTGTTAATCAAAAGCTGTTTTGATTTAATTCTGAGCAATCATCAAAGAAGAAATGCTAGACAAACGTTTTCATCTTTTGCTTATTTTACTCACAGAAGGATTAGTTATGGCAGATAAATCACTTTGGGGGTCTAACTCTCACAATTTGCACTTCTTTCAGGACCAGTATGGCTGCATGAGTGGATTTGACTCCATGTACCTTCCAAGCTCTTCTGGAGGACTCTGGATCCTGGGGGATGTCTTCATTGGGCCATACTATTCCATCTTTGACAGAGGAAACAATCGTGTGGGTTTTGCCAAATCCGTCTAATTTAATCATCCAAGATTACATTTAAAGTGCATTCCAATTCTTTTTGAGTCCTTCCCTCATTCTTTAGTCATGACTGATGCAATGGAACCACACAGTAACAAGAATTTCAGTAAAAGCCTCATTGACCTTTGGTTATAGAGCAGGCAAGCTAATCTGATTATGTATGAGACAACATGAAGGCACATCTCTAAAATACAGTCAATTAGTTGCAACCTCTTCATTCAATTTGAGTACACCCTTCACATTACTGACCTCTAAATCCAATAAAATTGCTCAAGAAAATATGCTTTAAATGGATTATCTGCATTGTCAACCGTGGATGATAAACTGTATCGTAGTCACACTCATAATTTTATTCTCCTCTCTGCTGCTTTCAATCCTAAATGAAGACTTAGCTGCTCTAGGAATTAATTGCTCTGGACATTAGATCGTATAAACATTCCAGAGCCAAAAGCCATCTACATTTTAGATGATTGCTTTTGTAGATGAATTTAGACATGTGTGTGGAAAGCATGCTGTACGGTCTTAGAAAAAGCACATCAACATTTTTGCATGAAATTGTATTAATCATTCCTGAACAGTAGGAAAATGATCTTTACATGATCTCATGCGTACACAGCTGGGGTGGCAGATTGGTAATTGGCATTGTCCATTGTTATCGAACGTGCCTGACTTTTATAAATAAGAGTGGGAAACCCACTCTGTCAATTTGTGTCCTAAACTGTGAGTGTAGTAATGATCTCTGATGTGATTTTTAATAAGATCATGCAGTGAGATTTCATCTTGATGGTGCACACTAAATATTTTCTATTTTTCTTCATTAGCAAATACAATGTCAATAAACTTACACATATTGCAAAGATTTTTTGTTATTACAACTTTTTCTTCATGTCAGTGATGGGCTGCTCTGCACATCTGCTCAAAACATTCCTGATGAAGGGCTTAAGCCTGAAACATCAGCTCTCCTGCTCCTCGGATGCTGCCTGACCTGTTGTGCTTTTCCAGCACCACCCTTTTCAACTCTGACTCTCCAGCATCTGCAGTCCTCACTTTTTCCTAAAAGACACATTAAGCCACATCTGAATATTCTAAATAAGCACACCATTCTCTCCCTGCACCATACCACAACACACAATGTTCATAACATCAATGCAACCTGTAACTAATTGTTAATATGCATTTAATTATATCTAGTTAACTGTAAAACTCTCCTAGTTAGATCAGTAAATAGTTTTCCTTTATCACATTAGATCAACTGAAATAGGTCCATGCGGGCCAATATCCTGTCACCAAGTCATCCTTTATTTCCACCTGCCTAGTGCACAACACTGACTCAGCGAGCACAGAACTGCCTCTGAGAATGAGCAGAACCTTTTTAGATTAGATTACTTACAGCGTGGAAACAGGCCCATTGGCCCAACAAGTCCACACCGACCCGCCAAAGCACGACCCACCCAAACCCATACCCCTACATTTACCCCTTCACCTAACACTGCAGACAATTTAGCATGGCCAATTCACCTAACCTGCACATTTTTGAGTTGTGGGAGGAAACCGGAGCACCTAGAGGAAACCCACGCAGAGAGGGAATTGAACCCGGGTCTCTGGTGCTGTGAGGCAGCAATGCTAACTACTGTGCTACCGTGCCACCCTCTGACACTCCTGTTTATATCTGACAGCCAGGGCTCCCTCCGTGGACCAGATTAACAGCATGAATCAGGGAACTCATATTCCGAATCCTATCGGATCGAATGGATCGGTTGGAGAGACAGTTAGAGGCAATGAGAAATTTACAAGAGCAAGGGGGTGTGATGGATGGCAGTTATAGGAAGGGAGAAAAGTCACAGATACAGTCACATAGATGGGTTAACTCTAGGAAAGGTAAGAGAGATAGGCAGGTAGTGCAGGAGTCTTCTGTGGCGATCCCCATTTCAAACAAGTATGCTGTTTTGGAACATGTATGGGGTGATGAATTCTCAGGTGAATATAGCATGAACAGCCAAGTATGTTGTATCAAGACTGGCTCTAATGCAATGGGGGGTACATCAGGTTCCAAGCGATCAATTGTGCTCGGTGACTCTCTAGTACAAGGCACAGACAGACGCTTCTGTGCCCAAGAGTGAAAACTCAGATGGTATATTTCTTCCATTCTGCCAGGCTCAAAAATGTCTCAGAGAGGATGCAGAATGCTCTCAAGGATGAGAGGGGCAAGCAGGAGGTCATTGTGCACATTGGGGCCAACAACATAGGAAGGGAAAAGGTTGAGATTCTGAAGGGAGGTTACAGAGAGATGGCAGGAATTTAAAAAGGAGGTCCTCGAGAGTAATAATATCTGGATTACTCCCAGTGTTATGAGCTAGTGAGGGCAGGAATAGGTAGAGCAGATGAATGCATGGCTGTGGAGCTGGTGTATGGGAGAAGGATCCACATTTTTGGATCATTGGATCTCTATTGCGGTAGAAATGACCTGTACAAGGACAGATTGCACCTGAATTGGAAGGGGATGAATACACTGGCAGAGAGATTTGCTCGAGCTGCTTGGAAAGATTTAAACTAGCAAGGTGGGGTGGTGGGGGGGCGCGGGGGGGTTGGTCGTGGTGGTGGAGGGGTGGGACCCAGGGGGATAGAGATCATTATGAGAATGGTCCAGTTGAGAAAAGAAGTGAGTCAAACAGTCAGGGCAGGCAGGGACAAAGCAAAGAACAAGGTAGGACCAGGAGTGTCTATGATGCGGAGCAATGACAACATCTAGGTGGGTCAATGATATTTACATTACAGCACTATTGATCCGGTGGAAGATATGATGAACCATTTTCTGTTGAAAATTTTACATTCCAGGATGATGTATGGTTTCCCAAGCCTGTTTATACATGTCTTATTGAATTTTCAGGGCTAGTATGCTGGCAATTGCTCACCTGTCAATCTTAGCAAATGATGAATTGTCACCAATTTTCTGAGGAAAGAAGATTGTTGAACCTTTGGCAAACACTTTGGATAATGTGATAACATTGATGCTTTCCACGAGACTGAGAATGTGAAACATGAGTTCACCACTCTTTGTCTCGTCATTTACATCATCAGATTCTGGTTTTACAAAGTGCAACTTACTTAAAAGAAGCTGTTGCTCGGCTAATTTCTTATTAACCAACAGCCTCCTGGTGCTAACTTGTTTCACAAAAGTATCAAGTACAGCTTCGACCATTAGTGTCATGCTGCACACAACAGAGACACACAGGGGAATATCAGGCAGTGATGGCATAGACCCTCACTACACTATCGTGAAACATTCAGGAGTCCAGTTCAATTCCATCACTGCCATGGCTGGAGCAAGTGAGTTCTTGACTGCCTTCATGGAAAGGATGGAAGTCACCTTGGAAATCCAAGTCCAGCAGAACATCCATCACTGCTATTTCTGTGCTCAGGTCTTTATGCCTTTGTTTTAGTCTTGGGTATACTGAATGCTGTTATCAACTTTTTCATCTTATCCCTTCACTGGTAAAAGTCCAGGTCCCAACATCTCTCCTGAAACTTTACCTCATCATCACGGCCAGTTACACCACTACCATCCTTAAACAACCCCTTCACCCAGACTGTACACTTCCTGATCCTGACATATTAGTTTCCACATAAGCCTGTTGAACTATAACCTAGTATTGTGTGATTTTTAACTTTGTCCACCTCAATCCAACACCGGCACCTCCAAATCATGATCCTGACCTAACAGCAACCCCATTATCAGACCCAACTCTCCACAATGGCTATGACTATGCTCTCCTCGGCAAATACCACCAGTCACATCCCTGCACTTGAGCTCCCTACAGCATAGACCATGCTCTGGATGCTCTGTGACACCTTTTATCTATTCATGGTCCTAAAGAGCCTGGAAAGCCACTGCTGAGAGGTTCCTGGATATAGAGAGCCCCATTGCTAGACAGAGTGCTGAGTTTGCCTCATAAAGGCTCACTTGCCTGAGATGGGGAGACCCTCAGATTAATCTCCCTACTCAGTTCCCTCTCTCTCATGAAGAAGGACACTTTTATATTTGCATGGGTCCTTGTGGGAGAGTATTAGTACTTCTATCTCTTGGTCAAAGGGCACAGTTCTAGAACCTCCTCTCGAGGAGTGTCATACCGAGTCTGAACAGGTTGCTATAAAAATATTGATAACAACGCATTTGCACAATGTAAGAGACTCGTTAGTGAATTGTTTTAGGTGGCCAATGGAGTTTACTGTCCAGCAGAAACATGTTGAGTATGAAAAGAATTGCCAACATTCATTAGCATAGTGATTTCACTGGTCATTGGGTGGCCATTCACTAGAATGGACAACTACATCGATCTTGCTTCCTGGTATCTTCTGGTGTTTGGAAAACTCAGAGGTGACTTAATTGAAACGTAATAGATCCTGAGGGAAGTTGACTGGGTGAATGTTGAAAGAATATTTCCTCTTGTGAGAGAAACTAGAACTCGAGTTTTAAAAATAACCCTTTTAAAAGAGATGAGGAAACATTTTTTCTCTTAACAGTTTGAGAGTTTTTCGAATTCCCTTTCTCAAAAGGCAGTGGGTGGAGAAACATTAAATATTTTTAAGGTTGAAGTAGATGGATTCTTGATTACCACGGAGATCAAAGATTATCAGGATATGTAGGAAAGTAGACTTGAGGTTAAAATCAGCGGCAAATTTTTTCACACAGAAGGTGGTGTATGTGTGTATAACAAGCTGCCAGAGGAAGTGGCCGAGGCGAGTACAATTACAACATTTAAAAGATATTTAAAAGATATTTAAAAGAAAAGTACAAGGTAAGGAAAGGTTTAGAGGGATATGGGCCAAATACAAGCAAATGGGACTATTACAGTTTGTGAAACCTGGTAGGAAATGGATGGGTGGGACTGAAAGGTCTGCTTCTGTAAGACTCTGTGTCGCTGGTGTTTTTAACCATTGTTACTACATCCTGTAGATTAACTAAGAGAGCTAGGTCGGTTGCTCACAGTATCGATTTAAGCCCGACAGTTTGTCCTGTTTCTCTTCACAGGGTTAAATTGACGAAGGGTAAATCTGCCCGGCAGGCTCTGGAAGAACGTGGGCTTCTTGGTGATTTACTGGAGAAACACCTATACAATCCATACTCCAAATATGCAGGCTACTTCAATGGGCAGACCATGTCTACAGAGCCACTCATAAACTACCTGGATGTAAGTAGTCCTCACTGTGGGGAAAGGAACAAGTCCAGGAGGACATTTAGGGACAATTTCACAACCCCAGTGGGAGTCTAGCTAAAAGGAAGTTTAGAGTGGCAATGCTGGCAAGCAGTAGTCCTCCCTCTTGAATTAGGCAGTAGACCTCACTTCTTCCTGGGAGCACAGAATATTATTTTTGGTATAACTAAGGCAATTTAAGATTGGTGACAACATAGAAAAATAGATGGTTGTACATCCAAAAACACTCAAGCAGCTTGACACTATCCAGGGCAAAGTGGCTCGCTTTATTGGCATCATATCCACAAGCATCCACTCTCTCCATCACCGACACTCAGTAGCAGCAGTGTGTACCACCTGCAAGATGCACTGCAGAAATTCATCAAATATCCTCAGACAGCACCCTCCAAACCCACAACCATTTTCATCTAGAAGGACAATAACAGCAGATACAAGGGACAACACCATCTGCAAGTTCCCCTCCAAGCCACTCACCATCCTGTCCTGGAAATATATTGCAATTCCTTCACTGTTGCTGGGTCAAAACCTGGAATTCCCTCCCTAAGGACATTGTGGGTTAACCCAAAACCAGTGGACGGTAGCAGTTCAAGAAAGCAGATCATCCCCACCTTCCCAAGGGCAACTCGGAACAGGCAATAAATATTGTCCAGCCAGTGATGGCCAGGTCCACAGCTGAATAAGAAAAGGGAACAGGAGTAGGCCATTTGGCCATTCCAGTCTGCATACCATTTAGTATGATCATAGTCGATCACCCAACTCAGCACCTGTTTCCTGCTTTCTTCCCATATTGTATTGATTATAATGAGGTCAGCCATTTGGATATCTTAGAAAATGAGGTCCCTGATTGGGGCTGTTAATCTGGTCCAATCAGGGAGCCCAGACTGACTTAAAGGGATGAATGTCAGAGATATTGAGCCACTGAATACCTGACTCCGTGAGAGACAGTGCTATTGTCAAAGGCTATGCGTTTGTAAATAAAGGGTGATTGGTGATGGGATGCTGGCCTCTAAAGAGTTAATTCACATACTTTTCGATCCTTTTAGTCCGAAGGATTATATCTGTCTCCTTGTTGGAAATGTTTAATGTTATACCCCTCTCTTGATAATTGCTACTCCGAAAGCTAATGGAAGTTAAAGTCATGGCAGGTGCTCAATGAAGGGTTGGCTTAATTTCATCCATTTTAGACTATCAACCCAACAGTAAAATTATTAGAACCCTCCTTCCCCCCTCCACAAACACCACGTTTATTTAATTGCGAGGTAGGTTGGAGCTTAGAGTCAACCCCAAGTCTCCCAGAGTATAGGTTATGTGGCTTGATGGATAAAATATTGCATTAAAACAGAATCAAAATGAATTCTTAAACACCTAAAGAAAATCAGAAACAGGGAGGTAAATCACTTTTACTTTCTGCTGGTAAATGGTCATTAACTTGCACCTTTTTAAAATTCATTCAGGGGATGAGGTTGTTGCTGACTAGGGCAGCATTTATTGCCCATCTCAAATTGCCCAGAGGGCAGTTAAGAGTTAATCACATTGCTGTGGGTCTGGAGTCACATGTAGGCCAGACTGGGTAAGGATGGCTGGCACCTTCCTTCCCTGAAGGACATTAGTGATCCAGACAGGTTTTCCAACACTCAACAATGGCTTCATCCAGAAGATGCAATCCCTCTTCCCAGCCCAACTAGTGTGAGGTTTGTTTTAACGTTTAACACTGGTGATCGTACTGCCTCCTCAGCAAATCTACCCATCTGGACAGTGAGACAGACCATCCACTGAGATGAATCCAACTTCCATTTATTAATGGCAGTCCCTCAAATAACAGCACAAGCTTCACATGCCACAAGAACCAATAACTGATTCATGGGAAACGACAGAAATCAAGCCATTCGATTTTAACTGCTCCATCAGTTGGAGAGAACAACACCGATGTAAGACTTGAGTTCTCGAGTACTGTTTCTTCTCCATTCCCTTAAAGAGTGGAGTTGGTGATCTGCAAAATCATACCTACGATGACTGCGCAGATATAAAGGAGTAGAGAGATTAAAGTGATTTGGAAATGAGGGTGAGGATGACAATAAGCTGGAAGGCAATGCGGCTGTGATAAGGACAGAGGTGTCAAACAGTCAGGAGGTTGGGAGTGACAGTTCAGCTACAAAATGCTGAACTAACTCAAACTTGTGAAGTTTGGAAAAATAGCTGTATTTAAGAAATCGTTGCTTGAACTGATGAAGGCGTGGATTAAGGATATTAAGGGTTTAGCACAATCAATGAGTTAATTAAGTGACACAGGCTGTCTTGAGCTTTCTTATGACTTTTTGATCTGATGACCATTTGGGTTCAGGAAATCAGGTTAACATTGAACAAACTGAACATTGTACACAGCCTGGTGGAACTAGACAACTGAGCAGGTTGACGGATTGGAATAAGTTTGCCAATACAAGTTAAGGAATGTGGCTTTAGTTTTGCCAAAAGTTTCGGGCGGCATGGTGGCACAGTGGTTAGCACTGCTGCCTCATAGCGCTAGAGACCCGGGTTCAATTCCTGCCTCGGGCGACTGTCTGTGTGGAGTTTGCACATTCTCCGCGTGTTTGCGTGGGTTTCCTCCGGGTGCTCCGGTTTCCTCCGGAGATGTGCAGGTTAGGTGAATTGGCCATGCTAAATTGCCCGTAGTGTTAGGCGAAGGGATAAATGTAGGGGAATGGGTCTGGGTGGGTTGCTATCAACGAGGTAAAAACAATGACTGCAGATGCTGGAAACCAGATTCTGGATCAGTGGTGCTGGAAGAGCACAGCAATGGTTGCTCTTCGGCGGGTCAGTGTGGACTTGTTGGGCTGAAGGGCCTGTTTCCACACTGTAAAGTAATCTAATCTAATCTATAAAAAAGTAATCTAATCTAATCTGAAAGGCAGGAGAATGGGGTTGAGGAAACATATCAGTCAAGATCAAATGAGGGAGCAGACTCAATGGGCCAAATGGCCTAATTCTGGTCATATATCGTGTAGAACATCCAATAGACCTCGGTACAGCAAGAAGACAATCTGCCCAGCGTGTCTATAAATACTGAAACATTGTTTCACAAGCTTTAACCAAGTCTAACTTGTTCCTTCAACTACAATATTCCTACAGATGTCTTATTATGGAACAATTAGCATCGGAACCCCACCACAAAGCTTCACAGTCATCTTTGACACTGGTTCATCAAACCTTTGGGTCCCATCAGTTTACTGTTCCAGCCAATCATGCAGTAAGTGTATTTAAACAGTCTTCCTAACTTTTGATCAGCATATTCACCCATTATGAGTGATCTGGGCACTGGCTGGGGAGTGGCCCAAGGACACAATGGATGGATCATAAGTTAAAGGGCATACAAAACATACCAAAAATAACTGAAGAGATTCAAGGATAGGGAATATTTGGTAGATCCAAACCTGATTGATTCAATAAGCAGAATTTCTTGAAGCATTAATGGTCAAGCCAATCAGGAAGTGGAGAGACCACCGACAGGGACTTCCTCTGGAATCAAGGCCCCTGGGGTGGAGGTCCTGCCGAGAGAGAGCTACTGGCCAACCAGAGGCTAGCGACACGTGTACTTAACAATACCATGGAGGAGGCCATGGCTGCTGCAAGGGAACAACCAAAGTCACAAAATCATTGAGCAATTCATTAGACATAGGGCAAAGACCATAAGGAACAGGAACAGAAGTAGGCCATTCAGGCCATCGGGTCAGCTCTGCCATTCAATGAAGTCATGGCTGTTCTGAAAAGCTACTTTTCTGGCTTTTCCCCATAACCCTTTACTGGTTACAAGTCTATCTATTTTAGGCCAGTATTTATTGCCTATCCCTAAATGTCCAGAGTGCAGTTAATAATCAACCACAGGGCGGCACGGTGGCACAGTGGTTAGCACTGCAGCCTCACAGCGCCAGAGACCTCGGTTCAATTCCCATCTCAGGTGACTGACTGTGTGGAGTTTGCACATTCTCCCCGTGTCTGCGTGGGTTTCCTCCGGGTGCTCCGGTTTCCTCCCACAGTCCAAAAATTTGCAGGTTAGGTGAAGGGGTATATGTAGGGGAATGAGGGTCTGGGTGGTTTGCGCTTCGGCGGGTCGCTGTGGACTTGTTGGGCCGAAGGGCCTGTTTCCACACTGTAACTAATCTAATCTAATCTAATCTAATTACTATGGCACTGCAGTCAGGTAAAGGCCAGATCAGATACATTTCCAAGATGGTGTTAGTGAACCAGGTGATTCTTTATTAAAATAAGCAGTGCCGACACCAAAGCTAGCAGTCTACCCCAGATTTTATTTTAACTGAATTCAAACTTCACCACCTGCCATGATGGGATTCAAACTCACCTCCCCAGAATATTAACCTAGGGTTCTGGTTTGTTAGCTCAGTGACATTGCCACTATACTATCCATTTTGTCATCCATTGGTCATTTAAGGACCTCAATTGGTGTCAACGTGTGAGGGTAAACTATAGGTCCTCCCACCCAGAGTGTAATCCGAGGGGAGACGGGAGAGTGAGGTCTAGCCTTGCTGAATTCATGAACTACTTGCCTCCACATTCATCACTATGAAGTATAAGAAATTCCATCCAAAATGAAAATACATTTGAAAATACCTTTTTATTTGCTGTCTGTACAGTTGTGATTTCCGTTTGATGAGTTTTTGAGATAAATGGAAAGAAGAATTATATAACAACAAGGTCATGATGTCTAAGAAGGGTGTATGACAAAATAATCTAATGTGACAAAAAGTCGTGCTTTGGGTCTATTGGCTCTCACTCAGGAAATTAAGTTTAAACCAGATCCACAAAGTTGCACTCAACTGGTGGCATTTGTGCCTCTGAGGCAGAAGGTTGTGAGTTCAGGTTCCACTTCAAAGACTTAAGAAGGAAATATCTGGCTGGCATTCCAGTGCAATATTGAGAGAATGCTGCAGTGTTACAGCTACTGTCTTCTGAATGAGACATTGAACTGAGACATTGTTTGATCACAAGCACGCATTAAAAACAATCCCATTGCACTGTTTCAATAACGAGCAAAGGAGTTCTCTCCAGCATGTTGGACAATCTCTAACCTTTAACCAAAGATGACAAATAAATCATCTAGTCATTATCACATTGCCGTTAGTGGAAGCTTTCTGTGCACAAATTGGCTGCTATGTTTCTAATGTTACAACAGTGACTATAATTTAAATTATTTCATTGGCTGTTAAGCACTTTGGCAATGGATGCATACAAGTTTTGTATTCACACTGAAGTAAAAAGTTGCCCGCATCAAAGCAACCTGGATCATCTGAGCTATTTCAATGCAATCATTAACTCATGGGACTCTTTTAACGAATAGTTTTAACCTGCTAGCTCATACGCCAAGCCAGATGATGATTCTGACAAGCAATGAGGAATGGTATGCTGGAGGTCAACTAACTTGGTTGGTTGGTTTGTGATGGAGAGTGACCCAACAGTGTGGGTTCAATTCCCACACCGGCTGAGGTTACCATGAAGGGCTCTCCTTCTCTCCCTTGCCTTAGTGGTTAACCACCACCAGTTACCCCTCTCTGTAATAAGAGAGTCTGATAAGACCATGGTGACTTGATCTTTATAAGATAAGATGCCCTACAAGACCTTTGACCTCTTGTTAATATTGCTGGTTGTAAATGAGTCCTTTTGCTCATGCTAACAAGGAGGTGATGGTGTGGTGTATTAATGTGAGATTATTAATCCAGAGACCCAGATAATGTTCTGAGGACCTGGGATCAAATCCCACCTTGGCAGCTTATGGAATTGGAATTCAATAACAATTCAGAATCAAAATTCTAGCGATGACTATGCAACAACTGTCTGGTTGACGAGTACCCTTTAGAGAAAGAAACTGCTGTCCTTCCCTACTCTGGCTTACATGTGACGTTAGACCGAGAGCAATGTTTTTGACAGTTAGGGGTGGGTGGGGAAAATAATGTTGGTACATTCAATGATGTTCACTTCTTGTGAATGAACTATCCCTCATTTAATAAGTGTGCAATTCAACAGAAACAAATAGTGCTCCACCAATTATACAGCAATTTTTATGGATGACCTGTGCTTGATTCAGCTATGAAATTAAATGACCAAATGATTAAAATGTTTACCTTTACAGCAAACCACAAGAAATTTTCACCAAGCAAGTCCTCAACGTTTCAGGCAACAAACCAACCACTGTCTATTCAGTATGGTTCAGGCAGCATGACTGGGGTCCTGGGCTATGACACAGTCACTGTACGTATATTGTAACTTTTACCAATAATGTTATAATCAAATAAGGTCAAAATTCTTAAACTGCTCATACACATGTAACTTCCTTGTATATTAATATTTTGAAACATTTGATGCAAATCTTCAACTTGACCAGAAACTGATTAGACTGGCCAAATAAATACTATGGCTTAACCAAGCAGGTCAGAGTCGATAGATTCTGTGAAATAACTCATCTTTGCTAAACAGCCAATGGTGTGCCAGGTTTTCTGGAAGTCGTTCAGAATTTTCAACTCCTACATCAACACTGAAAACTGACCTTTCTCTCTGTGTAAAGTGTCAACTGGAGGAACAGCAATCAATAAACATAATATGAACAAAATATTGCATAGTTTGGAGATCTGAAATTAAAACAAAAAGTGCAGTAGAAACTCTTTTATTGAGAGAGAAACAGAGTTAACCTTTCAATTCTGATATGACTTGTTTAGAAAAAGATTCACCTTGGGCTTGAAATGATCATTCTGTTTCTCTCCCCACTGACCATATCAGGCCAACAGATTTTCTCTAAGACTTTCTATTTTATTTGTAATTATGAGTCATTGCATAACCTTAGATTTTCTCGTTACTGTGGTATTCATTCATTTAAATTCATGGTCTGGTTTATTGATAGCTCTCAGCATGATAATTCCTCAGAACAAGTTGAGCCTTTCTCTTTCTTCTAGGTATCAAACATTGCTGTCAAAGAGCAGGAATTTGGGTTAAGTGAGACTGAACCTGGGAGCACTTTCTACTATGCTCCATTTGATGGGATCCTGGGGCTGGCCTATCCAAACATTGCTTCGTCCAGTGCCACACCTGTGTTTGATAACATGATGGCTGAGAACCTGGTCCAACATGACCTGTTTGCTTTCTACCTCACTAGGTATGTTGTCACACCTTATGTAGACTTGCATAGAACATAGAACATTACAGAGCAGTACAGGCCCTTCAGCCTTCGATGTTGCGCCGACCTGTGATACCAATCTGAAGCCCATCTAACCTACAGTATTCCATTATCATGCATATGTCTATTTTAATGCCCTTAAAGTTGGCGAGTCTACTACGAGTGTGTTCCACGCCCCTACCACTCTCTGAGTAAAGAAACTACCTCTGACATCTATCCTATATCTATCACCCCACAACTTAAAGCTATGTCGATTAGTGTTAGCCATCACCATCCAAGGAAAAAGACTCTCACAGTCCACCCTATCTAACCCTCTGATTGTCTTATCTGACTTTCAACTGCATAGCACCCTGTGTAACATGGGGGATTAACTTAATATCACCACATAGCCATTTTTTAAAGCAATTAACACAATATGCATCTTTGTATTTTTCCAGCAACTGAAATGAACAGTTTCCATGTCAGGTAGTCTCTAACTTCGAGCAAAGTTCTCAGTACATCCTTGTGAACAAATGGAATTCTTTTAGATTTTGTTTGAATTGCATGTGCGATCCAAGATAGGAAATTGGATCATTGCAATTTCTTTCAGGCGTTTTGAAAAGGGCTTTGTTGAATTTCAAACAGCACATTGAGGATTGAGTGTGTTTTCTTGAATGGAGTGAAATGTTGTCTGATTTTCAACGGCTAATGACACCACGTTCTGCAAGCCCCAAACAGAAGATATCACCACTCTGGCATTTCTGAAGCTCTGTCCATGCTCTTCAATATCAGGCAGATCCCTGCTGAAATTAACATTCAGATTCACTTCTTTTTACAGACAGGATGGTCAGTCCGGAAGTGAAGTTGTTTTTGGTGGAGTTGATCCAAACCACTACACAGGTCAAATTAACTGGGTGCCCGTCACTCAAGAAGGTTACTGGCAAATCCAACTGGACAGGTAAGTGAGCAACCTATTTCACAATGGAAATGCAAGCTGTAACCATCACATTGCAAGGCATACTTTGACATGGAAATATTAGGTGAAATGAGTCGCAGCTCAGGTCCAGGTATGGACGCACTGAGCAACAGAGAGAATGCACCAGTTAATGGATACTTTACAGATTATAATTGAACCACTGTTTAAATCCAGGCTGGGAAAGCTAACATTCAATCCATCTGAGGATAAACTTATTGCAGACAGTATTGCACACCAAGTGCATTTAGTCAGAATATTTGGACAATAATGTGCCATGTATCCAAACTGTCTGATCTGTGTCCTTTAGAATGAATCGACTAAAATGAATGAATGGGGAGTTAGTCAATGGTTATGGGGTGAGTAAAGGTACGGAGATCCTGTTGCATCTACTTCTGAAATTAAAAGTGCCGCAATGGGCCAACTTCAGACTTCAACATCCCGTTTTCTTAATATGCCTGGAAGAAGGCAGCTCACCCCCACCTTCTCAAGGGTGGACAATAAATTCTGACCCAGACAGCGGTGCCCATATCCCATGAGTGAATAAATAAAACTGACTCAAGATTGGTATTTGTAAATGTGACCTCACATCATGGAATACATCATGGAACCACAACATCATGGAATAAGATAAAAATCACACAACACTAGATTATAGTCCAACAGGTGTATTTGGCAGCACGAGCTTTTGGAGTGCTGTTCTTTTGTCAGGTAGCTAGCTATCCAACGAAGGAGCAGTGTTGCAAAAGCTAGTACTTCCAAATAAAGTTGTTGGACTATAGCCTGGTGTTCGTGTGGACTGCAGATGCTGGAGGTCAGAGTCGAAGAGTGTGGTGCTGGAAAAGCACAGCCAGTCAGGCAGCATCCAAGGAGAAGGAGAATCGACATTTCAGGCATAAGCCCTTCATCAGGAATATCGATGTTTCAGGTATATGTTTCAGACAGAAGTGAGCTGCCCTCTTCCAGGCATATTATGAACAAGGGATGTTGAAGCCCAACGTTGGCCCATTGCAGCACTTTTAATTCCAGAAGCAGATGCAACAGGATCACCACATGAAGGGCTTATGCCTGAAATGTCGATCCTCCTGCTCCTCGGATGCTGCCTGACTTGCTATGCTTTTCCAGCACCACACTCTCAACTATAACCTGGTGTTGTGTGATTTTTCACTTAGTCCTCCCGAGTCCAACGCCAGCACCTCCACCTCATCTTGGGGTAGAGCAGGTATCTGGGCCTGCACCAATCAGGATGCCAAAATATTTACCCCATGACTGCCATTGGTCGCCGCTCCCATCAATCCCATTTGTCTACCAGCACCAAAGCCCTCCACTACTCCTCAGCTAACATCCCCTTTGTCTCTAGTGCTGACCTCCAGTGGGGACCAGACGCAAGTGCAGCAGTGGCTACTGCTCTCAGTGGTACTGCAATGGTTTGAGAGTGATGGTCATTTGATGAGCTAGGACAGAAATCTCATCCTGAGCTAATTAAAATCCCTCCAAGCTGATTCTATCCTTAGCACTGTAAGAATCCTGGAACATAAAATACTACTAAAGTGTCAGGAAAACACTCCTGTTATTAGATTTAAATTTAGATTTACCTCCTTCGATCATCTCTACTCATATTGCATTAATATGGTAGTTTGAGCAGTAACAACACAACGAGGTTTCATTTACATAGCACCTTTAGTGTCATAAAACATCTCAAAGTGTTTCACAAGAGCTTTACCATGTCAAATTTGATGCCAAACCACATCAGAATGTTGTCCTCTGAGGGGAGAATATGTGGACTCAAGTTCCTAAAGTGATGAAGACAGAAGTGATCTCATTGAACTATAAATGTTTAGAGAGGTCTGGCAGAATAGGTGCTGGGAGAACATTTTCATTGCCTGCAAAGTATGGAACTAGAGATCCAAACTCTGTGGATGACTATTTTAGAATATTTAGGTGATTATTTTTGACCAGGACGGACTCAATGAGCTGAGGGCCCATTTTTGTGCTATAGACCTCTACCACTCCATTTTTGACTGGAAGAAGAATTTCTTCACTCAAAGGGTTAAGAACCTTTACCATTCTTTGCCTCAAGAATTGTACATGTTCAGTCAAGTGAGTGTACACATGACATGAGTTTGATGGATTTTTGAGTTCCAGGAGAATTTAGGGTATGGGATAACAAGGAGAGGGGAAGTTGAGGTCAATGATTTAAATTCTTGAATGGTTGAGCAGATTTAAGAGGGGTGGCGGGGGAGCACTCTGATTTTTAAGTTCTCGTCATCATAAGGAGGTGGGACACGTGACTAAACGCTTGGTCAGAGGGGGTGATTTTAAGGAATATGTTAGACGTGGTGGGAAGGTATTCAATTAACAAGTGCCATCTTGTCTTCTCTCAGGGTGACAATCAATGGTCAGGTTGTGGCCTGCAGTGGAGGCTGCCAGGCCATTGTTGATACTGGCACTTCCCTGCTTACTGGTCCCAATACAGCCATCAGCACTATCCAACAATATATCGGTGCTACCCAAGGGTACTACGGCCAGGTAAGCTTCGATGAAAGCTTCGTAGATTTTTATAATCAGTCAGAGGAGGGTCTAGATATTTTTCTAATCAATTGATCAAAAGAGTTATTACACACCTCTGAAGCAGATGGAACTGAATCCAGGCCTTTTGGTTCAGAGGTAGTGCCAATACCCCTGCACCACAAGATCCCTTTCAGACGAGGTTCTATTGAATGCACCTTTTATTTTGTGCTATTTATATATTGATGTATAAATCTATGCTATCTTTAAAAGATTAGTTTTAGTTTACAAAAACCTTTAGAAGCTTAATCAATAATGTATATTGTCATTGTGTTCATTAATTACTTTGCATTGTAGAACACAATAAAGTACAAGAGGGAAAAATGGGTAATGATAGGGATTTGCCTTTGGTGGAATCATACCTTTTCTCAGGCTGCGTTACTGAACATGTGATAGAGAAGCTAAAAAGTTACATCCGGTCCCATAGATCTGGAGCGTTGGGTTATTGGGCTCTAAGCAAGTTTTCCAATAAAGTCTGTTGCTATTCACTCTGAAGAGTATAGATCTCCCATTACTACAGCCTCCTGAATTTTACATTCCAATTTTGAACATAAATAAACCAAAGGGTTAAAGAACATTTCTAATGTTTGGCCTCAGAAGCGTACCATCAAAAGAGTCTTGGCAGTCTCAATCAAGTACTTCAATAGGCAGGGGGTTTCAGTACTAATCTTGCCACTGATTGACCAATAATGCCAATCTCACTCTGAGAGGCTTCAACATATTAGATCTGTGCCAAGGCAGTGTGGGTTTTGAATGCCGTTTTGAGATTGGGGCTCTGGCAACCTACTGGGGCAGAGTAAAGGGACCTTTATGTTTTACCCAATTCTGCTGTTCTGAAGAAGGGTCGCTGGACCCAAAATGTTAAATCTACTTTCTGTTTTTATTTTTGATTTCCAGTATCTGCAGTTCTCTAAACTTTCTGCTGTCTTTGAGCACAATGCACAGACAGGTGCTTGGAAATCTCCCACCTCCCAGTGCTAACATTTTTTATCACATTAGGCATAGCTATTAACTTCAAAGACTAGCAGTGGTGGCCCTGGCACCCAACGTTTATAAATAACTACAAGGCCCAAAAGAATTTCAATTTATCATGACTGAAATGACTAGATTCAACCTGCTAGCTCCATCTGTAAATCAGAGGGAAATGCATTAAGTACAACTACAAATGAAGTTGATCCCGATGTTATGTTGAGGATTCCTGGGACCTTGGGAAAAGTTGAATCATAGAATCCCTACAGTGTGGTAATAGACCATTTGCCCCAACAAGTCCACACCGACCCTCCGAAGAGATCCCACCCATATCCATTCCTGTACCCACATTACTCTACATTTCCCCTGACAAATGAACCTAGCATTTCTGAATACTATGGACAATTCAGCTTGGCCAATTCACCCTAACCCACACATTTTTGGACAGTGGAAGGAAACTGGAGCAGTTGGAGGAAATCCACTGAATGTGCAAACTCCACACAGACATTCATCCAAGACTGGAATTGAACCCAGGTGCCTGGTGCTGTGAAGCGGCAATGCTAACCACTGAGCTTGAACTTCAAGCCATTTCAAATATGGAAGGATGATGGGAATTCACAATGTAGAAGTTCCTGGACATCCAATACGGCCAACCTGTCCAATGGAGCAGCAATGTCAGGATGCCTTTAGAAAGCAGACTCCTAATAGGTGGATATGAGCATCTTTTGTAACCCGAACATCTGACCTGTTCGACACCAGAAAGCTTGCTGGTAAAGGGCAGAACTGGGGCCTCACTTTTACAAACATAACAAGCTTGTACTTACACAACTAAACATTATAAATATACACCTCAAAGACCAACATCCCCAGCTTCTGTTTTCTACATACACTGAATCCTAAGTTAATATCCACTATCTCAATATAGTTAAAAAAGTAACGCTGCACCCCTAAACAGAGTCCAAAATAAACAATAGTTTTAAATAAAAATGGAAATGTTTTAGCTTTCCTCACAGATATAGTGTTATAGGTTTGGGTTTCCCCATCAGCAGCTTCTCCACAAGCCCAGCAACTAATGGCCAATTTTCCTGCATTTAGGGGCAAGTGGATATTGTTGATAAAATCCCTAGTGGTGGCCTTCTCACAAAGAGGGTGCAGGGAGCCTCCCAACACCTCAGACAATTTGCAGGAGCATCTCAGCACTTGTGCTGGAATGTCAGCCAAGACAACTTTTAAGATGTGACCAACTGCACATTCAATAATGAGGTTGTTGACTTTGTTAGTTTCATAAACATTTCTTCCAATGATTCTTGGAGAATGCTCTGCTCATGCTTGTTTTTAATTATTTCATCGATTGTACAGTATTCCATCAACTGCAATAATCTGCCCAACATGCCGAATGTAGTCTTCACAATCAATGGAATCGATTATCCCCTTACTCCATCTGAATACACAATCCAGGTATGCTTTTGCTTAAGTTTGATAAAGCTGATTCTTAACAGCTAGGTTAGGTTCTCAGACTTTAGTATCCAGCAAAGTTGCTTGTCAGTTAATTTTTGGAGAAACTATACAGAAAATGAATGAGCCTGTACCACTTTTGAACATGATTGAGTGAATAAGCTCAGTTATGGTGAAAAAATTAATTTCCTTATCAATTAACAACAGAAGGGAAGAGTTTTTTATATTATTAATTCTTCAGATGCGGGTGTTATTGTCAAGATCAGTACTCATTGTCATCCTCAATTGCCCTGGAGAAGGTTGTGGTGAGCAACTTTCTTGAAGTGTTGCTGTACTTGAGATGGACGTATTTTCACACTATTGTTAGAAAAGGCTTTTCATGATTTTAAGTCAGCAATAATGAAGGGATGATGTTAATTATCTAAGGTCAGGATGTTCTGTGACATAGAAGGGGGCTTGGGGATAATGCTGTACCCACACACTTGATGTTCCCATCCTTCTCAATTCACAGATTCACACAGCACAGAAAAAGCCCTTTGGCCCATCAAGTCTGTACTGATATAACTACCACTAAGAGTGCACTAATCCCAATTTCCTGCACTTGTCCCATATCTTTGACTGTGATAATATTTGATATGCTCATCCAAATATCTTTTAAAGGTTGTAAGGTTTCTGACCTCCACTACCTTGCCAGGCAGTGCATTCCAGATTCCCACCACCCTCTGAGTGAAAAGGTTTTTTCCTGAAATCTCCTCTGAATCTCTGGTCCCTTACTCTAAAATTATGCCCCCTCATGCTTGATCTCTCAACCAAGGGGAACAGCGGCTCTATGTTTACCCTGTCCATTCCCCGCATTGCATTACACACCTCAATCCTGTTCACCCTTCAGTCTTCTCTGCTCAAAAGAAAACAATCTAAGCTTATCTAGTCTCTCCTTAGAGCTCAATTTGTCCATACCAGGCAACGTCCTGATGAACTTCCATCTAGATGGTGAAGATTTGAGGTTTGAAGTGAATCGTTGAAAAAGACTTGTCAAGTTGCTACAAAGTTAAAAATCACACAAACCAAGTTATAGTCCAACAGGTTTAATTGGGAGCACTAGCTGATGAAGGAGCAGTGCTCCGAAAGCAAGTGCTTCCAATTAAACCTGTTGGACTATAACCTGGTGTTGTGTGATTTTTAACTTTGTACACCACAATCCAACACCGGCATCTCCAATCAACTTGCTGCAGTGAGTTTTGTAAATGGTGCACAGTGCAGTGACAGTGCACCAGGGGGTGAAAGGAATAGATGCTTAAAGTGGGCTATAATATCTTTAATATTGACACAGTGCATGCTTAACTGTATGGTGGAAAATAACGTTTGTAGCACAGCACTGAACAGAGAGAAGAACTGTTGGACCAAATTATTCACTTTTTTGCTCGCTCCATTAAATAGAAACTCTAGCAAATTTTATATAAGTACAATTTTTGTCAATAATCTAGTTTTTAATAATCAGTGATAAAACATAATTAATCCTTTATTCAGTTTCTCCAAAACCTTTTTACTCACCCTTGTCCATGAAAGAAGCATTTGCCAATTGATTTTTTTTTCTAATCTAATCTTCTTCTCTTATCTCAATATTTATCAACAAGCTATTTGTGTGAGGACTCAACTGAGATCCCAAAGCATAAACTTTCATTCCTTCCTTCATCTGGAAATCAGCCACTGATTGTTGTTGTGTCACCATAGTCTTACCAGACCATAGGGGCTGCTCTCTCATCAGAGAGAAATGACTGGTGGTGATTTAACCTGAGGGCCACCAGACCTCAGGCAAGGGAAGAGGTTGAAAAGGAGAGTCCTTCATGATAACCTCAAGCCAGTGATGGGAATTGGACCCACACTGTTGGTATCACACTGCTCTGCAAACCAACAATCCAACCAATTGAGCTAAACCAATTCCCTAGCCTTTGATAATTACCTGGCAGTTTGACTTACAGCTGACAAAATAATGTCGAGAGTGGGATATACAGTCTGTTAATCAAAAGCTGTTTTGATTTAATTCTGAGCAATCATCAAAGAAGAAATGCTAGACAAACGTTTTCATCTTTTGCTTATTTTACTCACAGAAGGATTAGTTATGGCAGATAAATCACTTTGGGGGTCTAACTCTCACAATTTGCACTTCTTTCAGGACCAGTATGGCTGCATGAGTGGATTTGACTCCATGTACCTTCCAAGCTCTTCTGGAGGACTCTGGATCCTGGGGGATGTCTTCATTGGGCCATACTATTCCATCTTTGACAGAGGAAACAATCGTGTGGGTTTTGCCAAATCCGTCTAATTTAATCATCCAAGATTACATTTAAAGTGCATTCCAATTCTTTTTGAGTCCTTCCCTCATTCTTTAGTCATGACTGATGCAATGGAACCACACAGTAACAAGAATTTCAGTAAAAGCCTCATTGACCTTTGGTTATAGAGCAGGCAAGCTAATCTGATTATGTATGAGACAACATGAAGGCACATCTCTAAAATACAGTCAATTAGTTGCAACCTCTTCATTCAATTTGAGTACACCCTTCACATTACTGACCTCTAAATCCAATAAAATTGCTCAAGAAAATATGCTTTAAATGGATTATCTGCATTGTCAACCGTGGATGATAAACTGTATCGTAGTCACACTCATAATTTTATTCTCCTCTCTGCTGCTTTCAATCCTAAATGAAGACTTAGCTGCTCTAGGAATTAATTGCTCTGGACATTAGATCGTATAAACATTCCAGAGCCAAAAGCCATCTACATTTTAGATGATTGCTTTTGTAGATGAATTTAGACATGTGTGTGGAAAGCATGCTGTACGGTCTTAGAAAAAGCACATCAACATTTTTGCATGAAATTGTATTAATCATTCCTGAACAGTAGGAAAATGATCTTTACATGATCTCATGCGTACACAGCTGGGGTGGCAGATTGGTAATTGGCATTGTCCATTGTTATCGAACGTGCCTGACTTTTATAAATAAGAGTGGGAAACCCACTCTGTCAATTTGTGTCCTAAACTGTGAGTGTAGTAATGATCTCTGATGTGATTTTTAATAAGATCATGCAGTGAGATTTCATCTTGATGGTGCACACTAAATATTTTCTATTTTTCTTCATTAGCAAATACAATGTCAATAAACTTACACATATTGCAAAGATTTTTTGTTATTACAACTTTTTCTTCATGTCAGTGATGGGCTGCTCTGCACATCTGCTCAAAACATTCCTGATGAAGGGCTTAAGCCTGAAACATCAGCTCTCCTGCTCCTCGGATGCTGCCTGACCTGTTGTGCTTTTCCAGCACCACCCTTTTCAACTCTGACTCTCCAGCATCTGCAGTCCTCACTTTTTCCTAAAAGACACATTAAGCCACATCTGAATATTCTAAATAAGCACACCATTCTCTCCCTGCACCATACCACAACACACAATGTTCATAACATCAATGCAACCTGTAACTAATTGTTAATATGCATTTAATTATATCTAGTTAACTGTAAAACTCTCCTCGTTAGATCAGTAAATAGTTTTCCTTTATCACATTAGATCAACTGAAATAGGTCCATGCGGGCCAATATCCTGTCACCAAGTCATCCTTTATTTCCACCTGCCTAGTGCACAACACTGACTCAGCGAGCACAGAACTGCCTCTGAGAATGAGCAGAACCTTTTTAGATTAGATTACTTACAGCGTGGAAACAGGCCCATTGGCCCAACAAGTCCACACCGACCCGCCAAAGCACGACCCACCCAAACCCATACCCCTACATTTACCCCTTCACCTAACACTGCAGACAATTTAGCATGGCCAATTCACCTAACCTGCACATTTTTGAGTTGTGGGAGGAAACCGGAGCACCTAGAGGAAACCCACGCAGAGAGGGAATTGAACCCGGGTCTCTGGTGCTGTGAGGCAGCAATGCTAACTACTGTGCTACCGTGCCACCCTCTGACACTCCTGTTTATATCTGACAGCCAGGGCTCCCTCCGTGGACCAGATTAACAGCATGAATCAGGGAACTCATATTCCGAATCCTATCGGATCGAATGGATCGGTTGGAGAGACAGTTAGAGGCAATGAGAAATTTACAAGAGCAAGGGGGTGTGATGGATGGCAGTTATAGGAAGGGAGAAAAGTCACAGATACAGTCACATAGATGGGTTAACTCTAGGAAAGGTAAGAGAGATAGGCAGGTAGTGCAGGAGTCTTCTGTGGCGATCCCCATTTCAAACAAGTATGCTGTTTTGGAACATGTATGGGGTGATGAATTCTCAGGTGAATATAGCATGAACAGCCAAGTATGTTGTATCAAGACTGGCTCTAATGCAATGGGGGGTACATCAGGTTCCAAGCGATCAATTGTGCTCGGTGACTCTCTAGTACAAGGCACAGACAGACGCTTCTGTGCCCAAGAGTGAAAACTCAGATGGTATATTTCTTCCATTCTGCCAGGCTCAAAAATGTCTCAGAGAGGATGCAGAATGCTCTCAAGGATGAGAGGGGCAAGCAGGAGGTCATTGTGCACATTGGGGCCAACAACATAGGAAGGGAAAAGGTTGAGATTCTGAAGGGAGGTTACAGAGAGATGGCAGGAATTTAAAAAGGAGGTCCTCGAGAGTAATAATATCTGGATTACTCCCAGTGTTATGAGCTAGTGAGGGCAGGAATAGGTAGAGCAGATGAATGCATGGCTGTGGAGCTGGTGTATGGGAGAAGGATCCACATTTTTGGATCATTGGATCTCTATTGCGGTAGAAATGACCTGTACAAGGACAGATTGCACCTGAATTGGAAGGGGATGAATATACTGGCAGAGAGATTTGCTCGAGCTGCTTGGAAAGATTTAAACTAGCAAGGTGGGGTGGTGGGGGGGGCGCGGGGGGGTTGGTCGTGGTGGTGGAGGGGTGGGACCCAGGGGGATAGAGATCATTATGAGAATGGTCCAGTTGAGAAAAGAAGTGAGTCAAACAGTCAGGGCAGGCAGGGACAAAACAAAGAACAAGGTAGGACCAGGAGTGTCTATGATGCGGAGCAATGACAACATCTAGGTGGGTCAATGATATTTACATTACAGCACTATTGATCCGGTGGAAGATATGGTGAACCATTTTCTGTTGAAAATTTTACATTCCAGGATGATGTATGGTTTCCCAAGCCTGTTTATACATGTCTTATTGAATTTTCAGGGCTAGTATGCTAGCAATTGCTCACCTGTCAATCTTAGCAAATGATGAATTGTCACCAATTTTCTGAGGAAAGAAGATTGTTGAACCTTTGGCAAACACTTTGGATAATGTGATAACATTGATGCTTTCCACGAGACTGAGAATGTGAAACATGAGTTCACCACTCTTTGTCTCGTCATTTACATCATCAGATTCTGGTTTTACAAAGTGCAACTTACTTAAAAGAAGCTGTTGCTAGGCTAGTTTCTTGTTAACCAACAGCCTCCTGGTGCTAACTTGTTTCACAAAAGTATCAAGTACAGCTTCGACCATTAGTGTCATGCTGCACACAACAGAGACACACAGGGGAATATCAGGCAGTGATGGCATAGACCCTCACTACACTATCGTGAAACATTCAGGAGTCCAGTTCAATTCCATCACTGCCATGGCTGGAGCAAGTGAGTTCTTGACTGCCTTCATGGAAAGGATGGAAGTCACCTTGGAAATCCAAGTCCAGCAGAACATACATCACTGCTGTATATGTGCTCAGGTCTTTATGCCTTTGTTTTAGTCTTGGGTATACTGAATGCTGTTATCAACTTTTTCATCTTATCCCTTCACTGGTAAAAGTCCAGGTCCCAACATCTCTCCTGAAACTTTACCTCATCATCACGGCCAGTTACACCACTACCATCCTTAAACAACCCCTTCACCCAGACTGTACACTTCCTGATCCTGACATATTAGTTTCCACATAAGCCTGTTGAACTATAACCTAGTATTGTGTGATTTTTAACTTTGTCCACCTCAATCCAACACCGGCACCTCCAAATCATGATCCTGACCTAACAGCAACCCCATTATCAGACCCAACTCTCCACAATGGCTATGACTATGCTCTCCTCGGCAAATACCACCAGTCACATCCCTGCACTTGAGCTCCCTACAGCATAGACCATGCTCTGGATGCTCTGTGACACCTTTTATCTATTCATGGTCCTAAAGAGCCTGGAAAGCCACTGCTGAGAGGTTCCTGGATATAGAGAACCCCATTGCTAGACAGAGTGCTGAGTTTGCCTCATAAAGGCTCACTTGCCTGAGATGGGGAGACCCTCAGATTAATCTCCCTACTCAGTTCCCTCTCTCTCATGAAGAAGGACACTTTTATATTTGCATGGGTCCTTGTGGGAGAGTATTAGTACTTCTATCTCTTGGTCAAAGGGCACAGTTCTAGAACCTCCTCTCGAGGAGTGTCATACCGAGTCTGAACAGGTTGCTATAAAAATATTGATAACAACGCATTTGCACAATGTAAGAGACTCGTTAGTGAATTGTTTTAGGTGGCCAATGGAGTTTACTGTCCAGCAGAAACATGTTGAGTATGAAAAGAATTGCCAACATTCATTAGCATAGTGATTTCACTGGTCATTGGGTGGCCATTCACTAGAATGGACAACTACATCGATCTTGCTTCCTGGTATCTTCTGGTGTTTGGAAAACTCAGAGGTGACTTAATTGAAACGTAATAGATCCTGAGGGAAGTTGACTGGGTGAATGTTGAAAGAATATTTCCTCTTGTGAGAGAAACTAGAACTCGAGTTTTAAAAATAACCCTTTTAAAAGAGATGAGGAAACATTTTTTCTCTTAACAGTTTGAGAGTTTTTCGAATTCCCTTTCTCAAAAGGCAGTGGGTGGAGAAACATTAAATATTTTTAAGGTTGAAGTAGATGGATTCTTGATTACCACGGAGATCAAAGATTATCAGGATATGTAGGAAAGTAGACTTGAGGTTAAAATCAGCGGCAAATTTTTTCACACAGAAGGTGGTGTATGTGTGTATAACAAGCTGCCAGAGGAAGTGGCCGAGGCGAGTACAATTACAACATTTAAAAGATATTTAAAAGATATTTAAAAGAAAAGTACAAGGTAAGGAAAGGTTTAGAGGGTTATGGGCCAAATACAAGCAAATGGGACTATTACAGTTTGTGAAACCTGGTAGGAAATGGATGGGTGGGACTGAAAGGTCTGCTTCTGTAAGACTCTGTGTCGCTGGTGTTTTTAACCATTGTTACTACATCCTGTAGATTAACTAAGAGAGCTAGGTCGGTTGCTCACAGTATCGATTTAAGCCCGACAGTTTGTCCTGTTTCTCTTCACAGGGTTAAATTGACGAAGGGTAAATCTGCCCGGCAGGCTCTGGAAGAACGTGGGCTTCTTGGTGATTTACTGGAGAAACACCTATACAATCCATACTCCAAATATGCAGGCTACTTCAATGGGCAGACCATGTCTACAGAGCCACTCATAAACTACCTGGATGTAAGTAGTCCTCACTGTGGGGAAAGGAACAAGTCCAGGAGGACATTTAGGGACAATTTCACAACCCCAGTGGGAGTCTAGCTAAAAGGAAGTTTAGAGTGGCAATGCTGGCAAGCAGTAGTCCTCCCTCTTGAATTAGGCAGTAGACCTCACTTCTTCCTGGGAGCACAGAATATTATTTTTGGTATAACTAAGGCAATTTAAGATTGGTGACAACATAGAAAAATAGATGGTTGTACATCCAAAAACACTCAAGCAGCTTGACACTATCCAGGGCAAAGTGGCTCGCTTTATTGGCATCATATCCACAAGCATCCACTCTCTCCATCACCGATACTCAGTAGCAGCAGTGTGTACCACCTGCAAGATGCACTGCAGAAATTCACCAAATATCCTCAGACGGCACCCTCCAAACCCACAACCATTTTCATCTGGAAGGACAATAACAGCAGATACAAGGGACAACACCATCTGCAAGTTCCCCTCCAAGCCACTCACCATCCTGTCCTGGAAATATATTGCAATTCCTTCACTGTTGCTGGGTCAAAACCTGGAATTCCCTCCCTAAGGACATTGTGGGTTAACCCAAAACCAGTGGACGGTAGCAGTTCAAGAAAGCAGATCATCCCCACCTTCCCAAGGGCAACTCGGAACAGGCAATAAATATTGTCCAGCCAGTGATGGCCAGGTCCACAGCTGAATAAGAAAAGGGAACAGGAGTAGGCCATTTGGCCATTCCAGCCTGCATACCATTTAGTATGATCATAGTCGATCACCCAACTCAGCACCTGTTTCCTGCTTTCTTCCCATATTGTAGTGATTATAATGAGGTCAGCCATTTGGATATCTTAGAAAATGAGGTCACTGATTGGGGCTGTTAATCTGGTCCAATCAGGGAGCCCAGACTAACTTAAAGGGATGAATGTCAGAGATATTGAGCCACTGAATACCTGACTCAGTGAGAGACAGTGCTATTGTCAAAGGCTATGCGTTTGTAAATAAAGGGTGATTGGTGATGGGATGCTCGCCTCTAAAGAGTTAATTCACATACTTTTTGATCCTTTTAGTCCGAAGGATTATGTCTGTCTCCTTGTTGGAAATGTTTAACGTTATACCCCTCTCTTGATAATTGCTACTCCTAAAGCTAATGGAAGTTAAAGTCATGGCAGGTGCTCAATGAAGGGTTGGCTTAATTTCTTCCATTTTAGACTATCAACCCAACAGTAAAATTATTAGAACCCTCCTTCCCCCCTCCACAAACACCACGTTTATTTAATTGCGAGGTAGATTGGAGCTTAGAGTCAACCCCAAGTCACCCAGAGTATAGGTTATGTGGCTTGATGGATAAAATATTGCATTAAAACAGAATCAAAATGAATTCTTAAACGCCTAAAGAAAATCAGTAACAGGTAGGTAAATCACTTTTACTTTCTGCTGGTAAATGGTCATTATCTTACACCATTTTTAAAATTCATTCAGGGGATGAGGTTGTTGCTGACTAGGGCAGCATTTATTGCCCATCTCAAATTGCCCAGAGGGCAGTTAAGAGTCAATCACATTGCTGTGGGTCTGGAGTCACATGTAGGCCAGACTGGGTAAGGATGGCTGGCACCTTCCTTCCCTGAAGGACATTAGTGATCCAGACAGGTTTTCCAACACTCAACAATGGCTTCATTAGACTTTTAATTGCAGATTTTGTATTGAATTCAAATTCCACCATCTGCCTTGGCAGGATTTGAATCCATGTCCCCACAACATTAGCTGCGTCACTGGATTAACAGTCCAGCATTAATACCCCTAGGCCATAACCTGCAAGTGTTTCAGCAAGAAGGGGAAGTCAATGCACTGGCTCCAATTTGCATTTCTCTTGTGCCTCTGACAAAATAATTGCTAAATAATTTGGATGGGGGGAGAAACAGCAAAGAGTAAACAGCAATGGAAAGACTGGAATTTAAGGTGGTCTTTGTGGGGGGCTGGGGCTGTGAGACGGTGCAGATGTCAGTCAAAGAATGTCAAGGAGTTAGAGGAAAATAACTGAGAGAAGAGGCTTCACAGCAGACACTAACTCCCAGCAGAAAGCCTGTGCAGATAAGTTTTCAGATCTCGCTGCACTAGGATTTTTGAATTGATTTGAACTGCTGGGGTGGCACTGTGGCTCAGTGGTGAGCACTGCTGCCTCACAGCGCCAGGGACTCGGGGTTTAACCCCAGCCTCGTGTGACTGCCTGTGAGGAGTTTGCACATTCTGCCCATGTTTGCATGGGTTTCCTCCCATAATCCAAAGGTGAGGTGAATTGACCATGCTAACTTGCCATAGTTTCAGGGATATGTATGTTAGGTGCATTAGTGTTTAGTAAATATAGGGTAGGGGAATAGGTCTTGGTGGGGTACTACTTGGAGGCTCGGTGGGGGCTTGCTGGGCCGAAGGGCAGTAAGCAGCAGCTGGTTGGTGGGTGGAATAGCTACAGGAACGAACAGAGGTTGAAGACTGGGAAGCCCAGTGCTTTCCTGCCAGCATTAGGGACCTGTCTCCTGCCAGCATTAGGGACCTGCCTACTGCCAGCATTAGGGACCTGTCTCCTGCCAGCATTAGGGACCTGCCTACTGCCAGTATTAGGCACCTGCCTACTGCTAGCATTAGGGATCTGCCTGTTGCCAGCATCCAGAGATCAAGTTAAGTTCTGGAGGGAAGAGACTTGGCAAAACGCTCACAGCCTGCAGCAACTGAGGTTTACGGGGTAGGTCCAGAAGATGCAATCCCTCTTCCCAGCCCAACTAGTGTGAGGTTTGTTTTAACATTTAACACTGGTGATCGTACTGCCTCCTCAGCAAATCTACCCATCTGGACAGTGAGACAGACCATCCACTGAGATGAATCCAACTTCCATTTATTAATGGCAGTCCCTCAAATAACAGCACAAGCTTCACATGCCACAAGAACCAATAACAGATTCATGGGAAACGACAGAAATCAAGCCACTCGATTTTAACTGCTCCATCAGTTGGAGAGAACAACACCGATGTAAGACTTGAGTTCTCGAGTACTGTTTCTTCTCCATTCCCTTAAAGAGTGGAGTTGGTGATCTGCAAAATCATACCTACGATGACTGCGCAGATATAAAGGAGTAGAGAGATTAAAGTGATTTGGAAATGAGGGTGAGGATGACAATAAGCTGGAAGGCAATGCGGCTGTGATAAGGACAGAGGTGTCAAACAGTTAGGAGGTTGGGAGTGACAGTTCAGCTACAAAATGCTGAACTAACTCAAACTTGTGAAGTTTGGAGAAATAGCTGTATTTAAGAAATCGTTGCTTGAACTGATGAAGGCGTGGATTAAGGATATTAAGGGTTTAGCACAATCAATGAGTTAAGTAAGTAACACAGGCTGTCTTGAGCTTTCTTATGACTTTTTGATCTGATGACCATTTGGGTTAAGGAAATCAGGTTAACATTGAACAAACTGAACATTGTACACAGCCTGGTGGAACTAGACAACTGAGCAGGTTGATGGATTGGAATAAGTTTGCCAATACAAGTTAAGGAAAGTGGCTTTAGTTTTGCCAAATCCAAGGCTTAACTGTGAGCCAGAAATCACAAGACAGCAACAGCAGGAAGGTGGCAATGGTTTCAGAGGGATAGGTAACATTGGTGTCCACCTACAAACTTTCACTCTGCTTGGAATAGCATCCAGGGAAACTAAACACCCTTGTTCTCAACCGTACAAGTCTTTCTGTCCCTGTAATGGAATGTACTAGATCGCCAGATACTACACATGCAGATAACTTGGGAAGATTCCTATAGAGGCATATGTGGGTCCTCAAATCTTATTTGTTTCTATGAATTGCACCTAGATGGAGATAGATAACTTCTTGATTAGTGAGGGGATCAAAAGTAATGCGAAGATCAAAAGTTACGGGCGGCATGGTGGCACAGTGGTTAGCACTGCTGCCTCATAGCGCTAGAGACCCGGGTTCAATTCCTGCCTCGGGCTACTATCTGTGTGGAGTTTGCACATTCTCCCCGTGTTTGCGTGGGTTTCCTCCGGGTGCTCCGGTTTCCTCCCACAGTCCAAAGATGTGCAGGTTAGGTGAATTGGCCATGCTAAATTGCCCATAGTGTTCGGCGAAGGGATAAATGTGGGAGAATGGGTCTGGCTGGGTTGCTCTTCGGCGGGTCAGTGTGGACTTGTTGGGCTGAAGGGCCTGTTTCCACACTGTAAAGTAATCTAATCTAATCTATAAAAAAGTAATCTAGTCTAATCTGAAAGGCAGGAGAATGGGGTTGAGGAAACATATCAGTCAAGATCAAATGAGGGAGCAGACTCAATGGGCCAATTGGCCTAATTCTGGTCATATATCGTGTAGAACATCCAATACACCTTGGTACAGCAAGAAGACAATCTGCCCAGTGTGTCTATAAATACTGAAACATTGTTTCACAAGCTTTAACCAAGTCTAACTTGTTTCTTCAACTACAATATTCCTACAGATGTCTTATTATGGAACAATTAGCATCGGAACCCCACCACAAAGCTTCACAGTCATCTTTGATACTGGTTCATCAAACCTTTGGGTCCCATCAGTTTACTGTTCCAGCCAATCATGCAGTAAGTGTATTTAAACAGTCTTCCTAACTTTTGATCAGCATATTCACCCATTATGAGTGATCTGGGCACTGGCTGGGGAGTGGCCCAAGGACACAATGGATTGATCGTAAGTTAAAGGGCATACAAAACATACCAAAAATAACTGAAGAGATTCAAAGATAGGGAATATTTGGTAGATCCAAACCTGATTGATTCAATAAGCAGAACTTCTTGAAGCATTAATGGTCAAGCCAATCAGGAAGTGGAGAGACCACCAACAGGGACTTCCTCTGGAAACATGGCCCCTGGGGTGGAGGTCCTGCCGAGAGAGAGCTACTGGCCAACCAGAGGCTAGCGACACGTGTACTTAACAACACCATGGAGGAGGCCATGGCTGCTGCAAGGGAACAACCAAAGTCACAAAATCATTGAGCAATTCATTAGACATAGGGCAAAGACCATAAGGAACAGGAACAGAAGTAGGCCATTCAGGCCATCGGGTCAGCTCTGCCATTCAATGAAGTCATGGCTGTTCTGAAAAGCTACTTTTCCGGCTTTTCCCCATAACCCTATACTGGTTACAAGTCTATCTATTTCAGGCCAGTATTTATTGCCTATCCCTAAATGTCCAGAGTGCAGTTAAGAATCAACCACAGGGCGGCACGGTGGTACAGTGGTTAGCACTGCAGCCTCACAGCGCAAGAGACCTCGATTCAATTCCGACCTCAGGTGACTGACTTTGTGGAGTTTGCACATTTTCCCCATGTCTGCGTGGGTTTCCTCCGGGTGCTCCGGTTTCCTCCCACAGTCCAAAAATGTGCAGGTTAGGTGAAGGGGTATATGTAGGGGAATGAGGGTCTGGGTGGTTTGCGATTCGGCGGGTCGCTGTGGACTTGTTGGGCTGAAGGGCTTGTTTCCACACTGTAACTAATCTAATCTAATCTAATCTAATTGCTATGGCACTATGGTCAGGTAAAGGCCAGATCAGATACATTTCCAAGATGGTGTTAGTGAACCAGGTGTTTCTTTATTAAAATAAGCAGTGCCGACACCAAAGCTAGCAGTCTACCCCAGATTTTATTTTAACTGAATTCAAACTTCACCACCTGCCATGATGGGATTCAAACTCACCTCCCCAGAATATTAACCTAGGGTTCTGGTTTGTTAACTCAGTGACATTGCCACTATTCCATCCATTTTGTCATCCATTGGTCATTTAAGGACCTCAATTGATGTCAAAGTGTGAGGGTCAACTATAGGTCGTCCCACCCAGAGTGTAATCCGAGGGGAGACGGGAGAGTGAGGTCTAGCCTTGCTGAATTCATGAACTACTTGCCTCCACATTCATCACTATGAAGTATAAGAAATTCCATCCAAAATGAAAATACATTTGAAAATACTTTTTTGTTTGCTGTCTGTACAGTTGTGATTTCCGTTTGATGAGTTTTTGAGATAAATGGAAAGAAGAATTATATAACAACAAGGTCATGATGTCTAAGAAGGGTGTATGACAAAATAATCTAATGTGACAAAAAGTAGTGCTTTGGGTCTATTGGCTCCCTCTCAGGAAATTAAGTTTAAACCAGATCCACAAAGTTGCACTCAACTGGTGGCATTTGTGCCTCTGAGGCAGAAGGTTGTGAGTTCAGCTTCCACTTCAAAGACTTAAGAAGGAAATATCTGGCTGTCATTCCAGTGCAATATTGAGAGAATGCTGCAGTGTTACAGCTACTGTCTTCTGAATGAGACATTGAACTGAGACATTGTTTGATCACAAGCACGCATTAAAAACAATCCCATTGCACTGTTTCAATAACGAGCAAAGGAGTTCTGTCCAGCAAGTTGGACAATGTCTAACATTTAACCAAAGATGACAAATAAATCATCTAGTCATTATCACATTGCCGTTAGTGGAAGCTTTCTGTGCACAAATTGGCTGCTATGTTTCTAATGTTACAACAGTGACTATAATTTAAATTATTTCATTGGCTGTAAAGCACTTTGGCAATGGATGCATACAAGTTTTGTGTTCACACTGAAGTAAAAAGTTGCCCGCATCAAAGCAACCTGGATCATCTGAGCTATTTCAATGCAATCATTAACTCATGGGACTCTGTTAACGAATAGTTTTAACCTGCTAGCTCATACGCCAAGCCATATGATGATTCTGACAAGCAATGAGGAATGGTATGCTGGAGGTCAACTAACTTGGTTGGTTGGTTTGTGATGGAGAGTGACCCAACAGTGTGGGTTCAATTCCCACACCGGCTGAGGTTACCATGAAGGGCTCTCCTTCTCTCCCTTGCCTTAGAGGTTAACCACCACCAGTTACCCCTCTCTGTAATAAGAGAGTCTGGTAAGACCATGGTGACTTGATCTTTATTAGATAAGATGACCTACAAGACCTTTGACCTCTTGTTAATATTGCTGGTTGTAAATGAGTCATTTTGCTCATGCTAACAAGGAGGTGATGGTGTGGTGTATTAATGTGAGATTATTAATCCAGAGACCCAGATAATGTTCTGAGGACCTGGGATCAAATCCCACCTTGGCAGCTTATGGAATTGGAATTCAATAAAAATCCGGAATCAAAATTCTAGCGATGACTATGCAACAACTGTCTGGTTCACGAGGACCCTTTAGGGAATCAAACTGCTGTCCTTCCCTACTCTGGCTTACATGTGACGTTAGACCGAGAGCAATGTTTTTGACAGTTAGGGGTGGGTGGGGAAAAAAATCTTGGTCCATTCAATGATGTTCACTTCTTGTGAATGCACTATCCCTCATTTAATAAGTGTGCAATTCAACAGAAACAAATAGTGCTACAAACAATTATACAGCAATTTTTATGGATGACCTGTGCTTGATTCAGTTATGAAATTAAATGACCAAATGATTAAAATGTTTACCTTTACAGCAAACCACAAGAAATTTTCACCAAGCAAGTCCTCGACGTTTCAGGCAACAAACCAACCACTGTCTATTCAGTATGGTTCAGGCAGCATGACTGGGGTCCTGGGCTATGACACAGTCACTGTACGTATATTGTAACTTTTACCAATCATGTTATAATCAAATAAGGTCAAAATTCTTAAACTGCTCATATACGTGTAACTTCCTTGTATATTAATATTTTGTAACATTTGATGCAAATCTTCAACTTGACCAGAAACTGATTAGACTGGCCAAATAAATACTATGGCTTAACCAAGCAGGTCAGAGGCGATAGGTTCTGTGAAATAACTCATCTTTGCTAAACAGCCAATGGTGTGCCAGGTTTCTGAAAGTCGTTCAGAATTTTCAACTCCTTCATCAACACTGAAAACTGACCTTTCTCTCTGTGTAAAGTGTCAACTGGAGGAACAGCAATCAATAAACATAATATGAACAAAATATTGCATAGTTTGGAGATCTGAAATTAAAACAAAAAGTGCAGTAGAAACTCTTTTATTGAGAGAGAAACAGAGTTTACCTTTCAATTCTGATATGACTTGTTTAGAAAAAGATTCACCTTGGGCTTGAAATGATCATTCTGTTTCTCTCCCCACTGACCATATCAGGCCAACAGATTTTCTCTAAGACTTTCTATTTTATTTGTAATTATGAGTCATTGCATAACCTTAGATTTTCTCGTTACTGTGGTATTCATTCATTTAAATTCATGGTCTGGTTTATTGTTAACTCTCAGCATGGTAATTCCTCAGAACAAGTTGTGCCTTTCTCTTTCTTCTAGGTATCAAACATTGCTGTCAAAGAGCAGGAATTTGGGTTAAGTGAGACTGAACCTGGGAGCACTTTCTACTATGCTCCATTTGATGGGATCCTGGGGCTGGCCTATCCAAACATTGCTTCGTCCAGTGCCACACCTGTATTTGATAACATGATGGCTGAGAACCTGGTCCAACATGACCTGTATGCTTTCTACCTCACTAGGTATGTTGTCACACCTTATGTAGACTTGCATAGAACATAGAACATTACAGAGCAGTACAGGCCCTTCAGCCTTCGATGTTGCGCCGACCTGTGATACCAATCTGAAGCCCATCTAACCTACAGTATTCCATTATCATGCATATGTCTATTTTAATGCCCTTAAAGTTGGCGAGTCTACTACGAGTGTGTTCCACGCCCCTACCACTCTCTGAGTAAAGAAACTACCTCTGACATCTATCCTATATCTATCACCCCACAACTTAAAGCTATGTCGATTAGTGTTAGCCATCACCATCCAAGGAAAAAGACTCTCACAGTCCACCCTATCTAACCCTCTGATTGTCTTATCTGACTTTCATCTGCATAGCACCCTGTGTAACATGGGGGATTAACTTAATGTCACCACATAGCCATTTTTTAAAGCAATTAACACAATATGCATCTTTGTATTTTTCCAGCAACTGAAATGAACAGTTTCCATGTCAGGTAGTCTCTAACTTCGAGCAAAGTTCTAAGTACATCCTTGTGAACAAATGGAATTCTTTTAGATTTTGTTTGAATTGCATGTGCAATCCAAGATAGGAAATTGGATCATTGCAATTTCTTTCAGGCGTTTTGAAAAGGGCTTTGTTGAATTTCAAACAGCACATTGAGGATTGAGTGTGTTTTCTTGAATGGAGTGAAATGTTGTCTGATTTTCAACGGCTAATGACACCACGTTCTGCAAGCCCCAAACAGAAGATATCACCACTCTGGCATTTCTGAAGCTTTGTCCATGCTCTTCAATATCAGGCAGATCCCTGCTGAAATTAACATTCAGATTCACTTCTTTTTACAGACAGGATGGTCAGTCCGGAAGTGAAGTTGTTTTTGGTGGAGTTGATCCAAACCACTACACAGGTCAAATTAACTGGGTGCCCGTCACTCAAGAAGGTTACTGGCAAATCCAACTGGACAGGTAAGTGAGCAACCCATTTCACAATGGAAATGCAAGCTGTAACCATCACATTGCAAGGCATACTTTGACATGGAAATATTAGGTGAAATGAGTCGCAGCTCAGGTCCAGGTATGGACGCACTGAGCGACAGAGAGAATGCACCAGTTAATGGATACCTTACAGATTAGAATTGAACCACTGTTTAAATCCAGGCTGGGAAAGCTAACATTCAATCCATCTGAGGATAAACTTATTGCAGACAGTATTGCACACCAAGTGCACTTAGTCAGAATATTTGGACAATAATGTGCCATGTATCCAAACTGTCTGATCTGTGTCCTTTAGAATGAATCGACTAAAATGAATGAATGGGGAGTTAGACAATGGTTATGGGGTGAGTAAAGGTGCCGAGATCCTGTTGCATCTACTTCTGAAATTAAAAGTGCCGCAATGGGCCAACTTCAGACTTCAACATCCCGTTTTCTTAATATGCCTGGAAGAAGGCAGCTCCCCCCCCACCTTCTCAAGGGGGGACAATAAATGCTGACCCAGACAGCGGTGCCCATATCCCATGAGTGAATAAATAAAACTGACTCAAGATTGGTATTTGTAAATGTGACTTCACATCATGGAATACATCATGGAACCACAACATCATGGAATAAGATAAAAATCACACAACACTAGATTATAGTCCAACAGGTGTATTTGGCAGCACTAGCTTTTGGAGTGCTGCTCTTTTGTCAGGTAGCTAGCTATCTAACGAAGGAGCAGTGTTGCAAAAGCTAATACTTCCAAATAAAGTTGTTGGACTATAGCCTGGTGTTCGTGAGGACTGCAGATGCTGGAGGTCAGAGTCGAAGAGTGTGGTGCTGGAAAAGCACAGCCAGTCAGGCAGCATCCAAGGAGAAGGAGAATCGACATTTCAGGCATAAGCCCTTCATCAGGAATATCGATGTTTCAGGTATATATTTCAGACAGAAGTGAGCTGCCCTCTTCCAGGCATATTATGAACAAGGGATGTTGAAGCCCAACGTTGGCCCATTGCAGCACTTTTAATTCCAGAAGCAGATGCAACAGGATCACCACATGAAGGGCTTATGCCTGAAATGTCGATCCTCCTGCTCCTCGGATGCTGCCTGACTTGCTATGCTTTTCCAGCACCACACTCTCAACTATAACCTGGTGTTGTGTGATTTTTAACTTAGTCCACCCGAGTCCAACGCCAGCACCTCCACCTCATCTTGGGGTAGAGCAGGTATCTGGGCCTGCACCAATCAGGATGCCAAAATATTTACCCCATGACTGCCATTGGTCGCCGCTCCCATCAATCCCATTTGTCTACCAGCACCAAAACCCTCCACTACTCCTCAGCTAACATCCCCTTTGTCTCTAGTGCTGACCTCCAGTGGGGACCAGACACAATTGCAGCAGTGGCTACTGCTCTGAGTGGAACTGCAATGGTTTGAGAGTGATGGCCATTTGATGAGCTAGGACAGAAATCTCATCCTGAGCTAATTAAAATCCCTCCAAGCTGATTCTATCCTTAGCACTGTAAGAATCCTGGAACATAAAATACTACTAAAGTGTCAGGAAAACACTCCTGTTATTAGATTTAAATTTAGATTTATCTCCTTCGATCATCTCTACTCATATTGCATTAATATGGTAGTTTGAGCAGTAACAACACAACGAGGTTTCATTTACATAGCACCTTTAGTGTCATAAAACATCTCAAAGTGTTTCACAAGAGCTTTACCATGTCAAATTTGATGCCAAACCACATCAGAATGTTGTCCTCTGAGGGGAGAATATGTGGACTCAAGTTCCTAAAGTGATGAAGACAGAAGTGATCTCATTGAACTATAAATGTTTAGAGAGGTCTGGCAGAATAGGTGCTGGGAGAACATTTTCATTGCCTGCAAAGTATGGAACTAGAGATCCAAACTCTGTGGATGACTATTTTAGAATATTTAGGTGATTATTTTTGACCAGGATGGACTCAATGAGCTGAGGGCCCATTTTTGTGCTATAGACCTCTACCACTCCATTTTTGACTGGAAGAGGAATTTCTTCACTCAAAGGGTTAAGAACCTTTACCATTCTTTGCCCCAAGAATTGTACATGTTCAGTCAAGTGAGTGTACACATGACATGAGTTTGATGGATTTTTGAGTTCCAGGAGAATTTAGGGCATGGGATAACAAGGAGAGGGGAAGTTGAGGTCAATGATTTAAATTCTTCAATGGTTGAGCAGATTTAAGAGGGGTGGCGGGGGAGCACTCTGATTTTTAAGTTCTCGTCATCATAAGGAGGTGGGACACGTGACTAAACGCTTGGTCAGAGGGGGTGATTTTAAGGAATATGTTAGACGTGGTGGGAAGGTATTCAATTAACAAGTGCCATCTTGTCTTCTCTCAGGGTGACAATCAATGGTCAGGTTGTGGCCTGCAGTGGAGGCTGCCAGGCCATTGTTGATACTGGCACTTCCCTGCTTACTGGTCCCAATACAGCCATCAGCACTATCCAACAATATATCGGTGCTACCCAAGGGTACTACGGCCAGGTAAGCTTCGATGAAAGCTTCGTAGATTTTTATAATCAGTCAGAGGAGGGTCTGGATATTTTTCTAATCAATTGATCAAAAGAGTTATTACACACCTCTGAAGCAGATGGAACTGAATCCAGGCCTTTTGGTTCAGAGGTAGTGCCAATACCCCTGCACCACAAGATCCCTTTCAGACGAGGTTCTATTGAATGCACCTTTTATTTTGTGCTATTTATATATTGATGTATAAATCTATGCTATGTTTAAAAGATTAGTTTTAGTTTACAAAAACCTTTAGAAGCTTAATCAATAATGTATATTGTCATTGTGTTCATTAATTACTTTGCATTGCAGAACACAATAAAGTAAAAGAGGGAAAAATGGGTAATGATAGGGATTTGCCTTTGGTGGAATCATACCTTTTTTCAGGCTGCGTTACTGAACATGTGATAGAGAAGCTAAAATGTTACATCCGGTCCCATAGATCTGGAGCGTTGGGTTATTGGGCTCTAAACAAGTTGTCCAATAAAGTCTGTTGCTATTCACTCAGAAGAGTATAGATCTCCCATTACTACAGCCTCCTGATTTTTACATTCCAATTTTGAACATAAATAAACCAAAGGGTTAAAGAACATTTCTAATGTTTGGCATCAGAAGCGTATCATCAAAAGAGTCTTGGCAGTCTCAATCAAGTACTTCAATAGGCAGGGGGTTTCATTACTAATCTTGCCACTGATTGACCAATAATGCCAATCTCACTCTGAGAGGCTTCAACACATTAGATCTGTGCCAAGGCGGTGTGGGTTTTGAATGCCGTTTTGAGATTGGGGCTCTGGCAACCTACTGGGGCAGAGTAAAGGGACCTTTATGTTTTACCCAATTCTGCTGTTCTGAAGAAGGGTCGCTGGACCCAAAATGTTAAACCTACTTTCTGTTTTTATTTTTGATTTCCAGCATCTGCAGTTCTCTAAACTTTCTGCTGTCTTTGAGCAGTGTGCACAGACAGGTGCTTGGAAATCTCCCACCTCCCAGTGCTAACATTTTTTATCACATTAGGCATAGCTATTAACTTCAAAGACTAGCAGTGGTGGCCCTGGCACCCAACGTTTATAAATAACTACAAGGCCCAAAAGAATTTCAATTTATCATTGACTGAAATGATTAGGTTCAACCTGCTAGCTCCATCTGTAAATCAGAGGGAAATGCACTAAGTACAACTACAAATGAAGTTGATCCCGATTTTATGTTGAGGATTCCTGGGACCTTGGGAAAAGTTGAATCATAGAATCCCTACAGTGTGGAAATAGACCATTTGGCCCAACAAGTCAACACCGACCCTCCAAAGAGTATCCCACCCAGATCCATTCCTGTACCCACATTACTCTACATTTCCCCTGACTAATGAACCTAGTGTTCCTGAATACTGTGGACAATTCAGCTTGGCCAATTCACCCTAACCCACACATTTTTGGACAGTGGAAGGAAACTGGAGCAGTTGGAGGAAATCCACTGAATGTGCAAACTCCACACAGACATTCGCCCAAGACTGGAATTGAACCCAGGTCCCTGGTGCTGTGAAGCGGCAATGCTAACCACTGAGCTTGAACTTCAAGCCATTTCAAACATGGAAGGTTTGAGAAGGGTGGTGGGAATTCACAACGTTAGAAGTTCCTATGCATCCAATACGGCCAGCCTGTCCAATGGAGCAGCAATGTCAGGATGCCTTTAGAAAGCAGACTCCTAATAGGTGGATATGAGCATCTTTTGTGACCCGAACATCTGACCTGTTCTACACCAGAAAGCTTGCTGGTAAAGGGCAGAACTGGGGCCTCACTTTTACAAACATAACAAGCTTGTACTTACACAACTAAACATTATAAATATACACCTCAAAGACCAACATCCCCAGCTTCTGTTTTCTCCATACACTGAATCCTAAGTTAATATCCACTATCTCAATATAGTTAAATAATCATTGCAAAAGTAACGCTGCACGCCTAAACAGAGTCCAAAATAAACAATAGTTCTAAATAAAAATGGAAATGTTTTAGCTTTCCTCACAGAAATAGTGTTATATGTTTGGGATTCCCCATCAGCAGCTCCTCCATAAGCCCTGCAACTAATGGCCAATTTTCCTGCATTTAGGGGCAAGTGGATATTGTTGATAAAATCCCTAGTGGTGGCCTTCTCACAATGAGGGTGCAGGGAGCGTCCCAACACCTCAGACAACTTGCAGGAGCATCTCAGCACTTGTGCTGGAATGTCAGCCAAGACAACTTTTAAGATGTGACCAACTGCACATTCAATAATGAGGTTGTTGACTTTGTTAGTTTCGTAAACATTTCTTCCAATGATTCTTGGAGAATGCTCTGCTCATGCTTGTTTTTAATTATTTCATCGATTGTACAGTATTCCATCAACTGCAATAATCTGCCCAACATGCCGAATGTAGTCTTCACAATCAATGGAATCGATTATCCCCTTACTCCATCTGAATACACAATCCAGGTATGCTTTTGCTTAAATTTGATAAAGCTGATTCTTAACAGCTAGGTTAGGTTCTCAGACTTTGGTATCCAGCAAATTTGCTTGTCAGTTAATTTTTGGAGAAACTATACAGAAAATGAATGAGCCTGTACCACTTTTGAACATGATTGAGTGAATAAGCTCAGTTATGGTGAAAAAATTAATTTCCTTATCAATTAACAACAGAAGGGAAGAGTTTTTTATATTATTAATTCTTCAGATGCGGGTGTTATTGTCAAGATCAGTACTTATTGTCATCCTCAATTGCCCTGGAGAAGGTTGTGGTGAGCAACTTTCTTGAAGTGTTGCTGTACTTGAGATGGACGTATTTTCACACTATTGTTAGAAAAGGCTTTTCATGATTTTAAGTCAGCAATAATGAAGGGATGATGTTAATTATCTAAGGTCAGGATGTTCTGTGACATAGAAGGGGGCTTGGGGATAATGCTGTACCCACACACTTGATGTTCCCATCCTTCTCAATTCACAGATTCACACAGCACAGAAAAAGCCCTTTGGCCCATCAAGTCTGTACTGATATAACTACCACTAAGAGTGCACTAATCCCAATTTCCTGCACTTGTCCCATATCTTTGACTGTGATGATATTTGATATGCTCATCCAAATATCTTTTAAAGGTTGTAAGGTTTCTGACCTCCACTACCTTGCCAGGCAGTGCATTCCAGATTCCCACCACCCTCTGAGTGAAAAGGTTTTTTTCCTGAAATCTCCTCTGAATCTCTGGCCCCTTACTCTAAAATTATGCCCCCTCATGCTTGATCTCTCAACCAAGGGGAACAGCGGCTCTATGTTTACCCTGTCCATTCCCCGCATTGCATTACACACCTCAATCCTGTTCACCCTTCAGTCTTCTCTGCTCAAAAGAAAACAATCTAAGCTTATCTAGTCTCTCCTTAGAGCTCAATTTGTCCATACCAGGCAACGTCCTGATGAACTTCCATCTAGATGGTGAAGATTTGAGGTTTGAAGTGAATCGTTGAAAAAGACTTGTCAAGTTGCTACAAAGTTAAAAATCACACAAACCAAGTTATAGTCCAACAGGTTTAATTGGGAGCACTAGCTGATGAAGGAGCAGTGCTCCGAAAGCAAGTGCTTCCAATTAAACCTGTTGGACTATAACCTGGTGTTGTGTGATTTTTAACTTTGTACACCACAATCCAACACCGGCACCTCCAATCAACTTGCTGCAGTGAGTTTTGTAAATGGTGCACAGTGCAGTGACAGTGCACCAGGGGTTGAAAGGAATAGATGCTTAATGTGGGCTTTAATATCTTTAATATTGACACAGTGCATGCTTAAATGTATGGTGGAAAATAACATTTGTAGCACAGCACTGAACAGAGAGAAGAACTGTTGGACCAAATTATTCACTTTTTTGCTCGCTCCATGAAATAGAAACTCTAGCAAATTTTATATAAGTACAATTTTTGTCAATAATCTAGTTTTTAATAATCAGTGATAAAACATAATTAATCCTTTATTCAGTTTCTCCAAAACCTTTTTACTCACCCTTGTCCATGAAAGAAGCATTTGCCAATTGATTTTTTTTTCTAATCTAATCTTCTTCTCTTATCTCAATATTTATCAACAAGCTATTTATGTGAGGACTCAACTGAGATCCCAAAGCATAAACTTTCATTCCTTCCTTCACCTGGAAATCAGCCACTGATTGTTGTTGTGTCACCATAGTCTTACCAGACCATAGGGGCTGCTCTCTCATCAGAGAGAAATGACTGGTGGTGATTTAACCTGAGGGCCACCAGACCTCAGGCAAGGGAAGAGGTTGAAAAGGAGAGTCCTTCATGATAACCTCAAGCCAGTGATGGGAATTGGACCCACACTGTTGGTATCACACTGCTCTGCAAACCAACAATCCAACCAATTGAGCTAAACCAATTCCCTAGCCTTTGATAATTACCTGGCGGTTTGACTTACAGCTGACAAAATAATGTCGAGAGTGGGATATACAGTCTGTTAATCAAAAGCTGTTTTGATTTAATTCTGAGCAATCATCAAAGAAGAAATGCTAGACAGACGTTTTCATCTTTTGCTTATTTTACTCACAGAAGGATTAGTTATGGCAGATAAATCACTTTGGGGGTCTAACTCTCACAATTTGCATTTCTTTCAGGACCAGTATGGCTGCATGAGTGGATTTGACTCCATGTACCTTCCAAGCTCTTCTGGAGGACTCTGGATCCTGGGGGATGTCTTCATTGGGCCATACTATTCCATCTTTGACAGAGGAAACAATCGTGTGGGTTTTGCCAAATCCGTCTAATTTAATCATCCAAGGTTACATTTAAAGTGCATTCCAATTCTTTTTGAGTCCTTCCCTCATTCTTTAGTCATGACTGATGCAATGGAACCACACAATCACAAGAATTTCAGTAAAAGCCTCATTGACCTTTGGTTATTGAGCAGGCAAGCTAATCTGATTATGTCTGAGACAACATGAAGGCACATCTCTAAAATACAGTCAATTAGTTGCAACCTCTTCATTCAATTTGAGTACACCCTTCACATTACTGACCTCTAAATCCAATAAAATTGCTCAAGAAAATATGCTTTCAATGGATTATCTGCATTGTCAACCGTGGATGATAAACTGTATCGTAGTCACACTCATAATTTTATTCTCCTCTCTGGTGCTTTCAATCCTAAATGAAGACTTAGCTGCTCTAGGAATTAATTGCTCCGGACATTAGATAGTATAAACATTCCAGAGCCAAAAGCCATCTACATTTTAGATGGTTGCTTTTGTAGATGAATTTAGACATGTGTGTGGAAAGCATGCTGTACGGTCTTAGAAAAAGCACATCAACATTTTTGCATGAAATTGTATTAATCATTCCTGAACAGTCGGGAAATGATCTTTACATGATCTCATGCGTACACAGCTGGGGTGGCAGATTGGTAATTGGCATTGTCCATTGTTATCGAACGTGCCTGACTTTTATAAATAAGAGTGGGAAACCCACTCTGTCAATTTGTGTCCTAAACTGTGAGTGTAGTAATGATCTCTGATGTGATTTTTAATAAGATCATGCAGTGAGATTTCATCTTGATGGTGCACACTAAATATTTTCTATTTTTCTTCATTAGCAAATACAATGTCAATAAACTTACACATATTGCAAAGATGTTTTGTTATTACAACTTTTTCTTCATGTCAGTGATGGGCTGCTCTGCACATCTGCTCAAAACATTCCTGATGAAGGGCTTAAGCCTGAAACATCAGCTCTCCTGCTCCTCGGATGCTGCCTGACCTGTTGTGCTTTTCCAGCACCACCCTTTTCAACTCTGACTCTCCAGCATCTGCAGTCCTCACTTTTTCCTAAAAGACACATTAAGCCACATCTGAATATTCTAAATAAGCACACCATTCTCTCCCTGCACCATACCACAACACACAATGTTCATAACATCAATGCAACCTGTAACTAATTGTTAATATGCATTTAATTATATCTAGTTAACTGTAAAACTCTCCGAGTTAGATCAGTAAATAGTTTTCCTTTATCACATTAGATCAACTGAAATAGGTCCATGCTGGCCAATATCCCGTCACCAAGTCATCCTTTATTTCCACCTGCCTAGTGCACAACACTGACTCAGCGAGCACAGAACTGCCTCTGAGAATGAGCAGAACCTTTTTAGATTAGATTACTTACAGCGTGGAAACAGGCCCATTGGCCCAACAAGTCCACACCGACCCGCCAAAGCACGACCCACCCAAACCCATACCCCTACATTTACCCCTTCACCTAACACTGCAGACAATTTAGCATGGCCAATTCACCTAACCTGCACATTTTTGAGTTGTGGGAGGAAACCGGAGCACCTAGAGGAAACCCACGCAGAGAGGGAATTGAACCCGGGTCTCCGGTGCTGTGAGGCAGCAATGCTAACTACTGTGCTACCGTGCCACCCTCTGACACTCCTGTTTATATCTGACAGCCAGGGCTCCCTCCGTGGACCAGATTAACAGCATGAATCAGGGTACTCATATTCCGAATCCTATCGGATCGAATGGATCGGTTGGAGAGACAGTTAGAGGCAATGAGAAATTTACAAGAGCAAGGGGGTGTGATGGATGGCAGTTATAGGAAGGGAGAAAAGTCACAGATACAGTCACATAGATGGGTTAACTCTAGGAAAGGTAAGAGAGATAGGCAGGTAGTGCAGGAGTCTTCTGTGGCGATCCCCATTTCAAACAAGTATGCTGTTTTGGAACATGTATGGGGTGATGAATTCTCAGGTGAATATAGCATGAACAGCCAAGTATGTTGTATCAAGACTGGCTCTAATGCAATGGGGGGTACATCAGGTTCCAAGCGATCAATTGTGCTCGGTGACTCTCTAGTACAAGGCACAGACAGACGCTTCTGTGCCCAAGAGTGAAAACTCAGATGGTATATTTCTTCCATTCTGCCAGGCTCAAAAATGTCTCAGAGAGGATGCAGAATGCTCTCAAGGATGAGAGGGGCAAGCAGGAGATCATTGTGCACATTGGGGCCAACAACATAGGAAGGGAAAAGGTTGAGATTCTGAAGGGAGGTTACAGAGAGATGGCAGGAATTTAAAAAGGAGGTCCTCGAGAGTAATAATATCTGGATTACTCCCAGTGCTATGAGCTAGTGAGGGCAGGAATAGGTAGAGCAGATGAATGCATGGCTGTGGAGCTGGTGTATGGGAGAAGGATCCACATTTTTGGATCATTGGAATCTCTATTGCGGTAGAAATGACCTGTACAAGGACAGATTGCACCTGAATTGGAAGGGGATGAATATACTGGCAGAGAGATTTGCTCGAGCTGCTTGGAAAGATTTAAACTAGCAAGGTGGGGTGGTGGGGGGGCGCGGGGGGGTTGGTCATGGTGGTGGAGGGGTGGGACCCAGGGGGATAGAGATCATTATGAGAATGGTCCAGTTGAGAAAAGAAGTGAGTCAAACAGTCAGGGCAGGCAGGGACAAAGCAAAGAACAAGGTAGGACCAGGAGTGTCTATGATGCGGAGCAATGACAACATCTAGGTGGGTCAATGATATTTACAATACAGCACTATTGATCCGGTGGAAGATATGATGAACCATTTTCTGTTGAAAATTTTACATTCCAGGATGATGTATGGTTTCCCAAGCCTGTTTATACATGTCTTATTGAATTTTCAGGGCTAGTATGCTGGCAATTGCTCACCTGTCAATCTTAGCAAATGATGAATTGTCACCAATTTTCTGAGGAAAGAAGATTGTTGAACCTTTGGCAAACACTTTGGATAATGTGATAACATTGATGCTTTCCACGAGACTGAGAATGTGAAACATGAGTTCACCACTCTTTGTCTCGTCATTTACATCATCAGATTCTGGTTTTACAAAGTGCAACTTACTTAAAAGAAGCTGTTGCTAGGCTAGTTTCTTATTAACCAACAGCCTCCTGGTGCTAACTTGTTTCACAAAAGTATCAAGTACAGCTTCGACCATTAGTGTCATGCTGCACACAACAGAGACACACAGGGGAATATCAGGCAGTGATGGCATAGACCCTCACTACACTATCGTGAAACATTGAGGAGTCCAGTTCAATTCCATCACTGCCATGGCTGGAGCAAGTGAGTTCTTGACTGCCTTCATGGAAAGGATGGAAGTCACCTTGGAAATCCAAGTCCAGCAGAACATCCATCACTGCTATTTCTGTGCTCAGGTCTTTATGCCTTTGTTTTAGTCTTGGGAACACTGAATGCTGTTATCAACTTTTTCATCTTATCCCTTCACTGGTAAAAGTCCACGTCCCAACTTTACCTCATCATCACGGCCAGTTACACCACTACCATCCTTAAACAACCCCTTCACCCAGACTGTACACTTCCTGATCCTGACATATTAGTTTCCACATAAACCTGTTGAACTATAACCTAGTATTGTGTGATTTTTAACTTTGTCCACCCCAATCCAACACCGGCACCTCCAAATCATGATCCTGACCTAACAGCAACCCCATTATCAGACCCAACTCTCCACAATGGCTATGACTATGCTCTCCTCGGCAAATACCACCAGTCACATCCCTGCACTTGAGCTCCCTACAGCATAGACCATGCTCTGGATGCTCTGTGACACCTTTTATGTATTCATGGTCCTAAAGAGCCTGGAAAGCCACTGCTGAGAGGTTCCTGGATATAGAGAGCCCCATTGCTAGACAGAGTGCTGAGTTTGCCTCATAAAGGCTCACTTGCCTGAGATGGGGAGACCCTCAGATTAATCTCCCTACTCAGTTCCCTCTCTCTCATGAAGAAGGACACTTTTATATTTGCATGGGTCGTTGTGGGAGAGTATTAGTACTTCTATCGCTTGGTCAAAAGGCACAGTTCTAGAACCTCCTCTCGAGGAGTGTCATACCATGTCTGAACAGGTTGCTATAAAAATATCGATAACAACGCATTTGCACAATGTAAGAGACTCATTAGTGAATTGTTTTAGGTGGCCAATGGAGTTTACTGTCCAGCAGAAACATGTTGAGTATGAAAAGAATTGCCAACATTCATTAGCATAGTGATTTCACTGTCATTGGGTGGCCATTCACTAGAATGGACAACTACATCGATCTTGCTTCCTGGTATCTTCTGGTGTTTGGAAAACTCAGAGGTGACTTAATTGAAACGTAATAGATCCTGAGGGAAGTTGACTGGGTGAATGTTGAAAGAATATTTCCTCTTGTGAGAGAAACTAGAACTCGAGTTTTAAAAATAACCCTTTTAAAAGAGATGAGGAAACATTTTTTCTCTTAACAGTTTGAGAGTTTTTCGAATTCCCTTTCTCAAAAGGCAGTGGGTGGAGAAACATTAAATATTTTTAAGGTTGAAGTAGATGGATTCTTGATTACCACGGAGATCAAAGATTATCAGGATATGTAGGAAAGTAGACTTGAGGTTAAAATCAGCGGCAACGTTTTCACACAGAAGGTGGTGTATGTGTGTATAACAAGCTGCCAGAGGAAGTGGCCGAAGCGAGTACAATTACAACATTTAAAAGATATTTAAAAGAAAAGTACAAGGTAAGGAAAGGTTTAGAGGGATATGGGCCAAATACAAGCAAATGGGACTATTACAGTTTGTGAAACCTGGTAGGAAATGGATGGGTGGGACTGAAAGGTCTGCTTCTGTAAGACTCTGTGTCGCTGGTGTTTTTAACCATTGTTACTACATCCTGTAGATTAACTAAGAGAGCTAGGTCGGTTGCTCACAGTATCGATTTAAGCCCGACAGTTTGTCCTGTTTCTCTTCACAGGGTTAAATTGACGAAAGGTAATTCTGCCCGGCATGCTCTGGAAGAACGTGGGCTTCTTGGTGATTTACTGGAGAAACACCTATACAATCCATACTCCAAATATGCAGGCTACTTCAATGGGCAGACCATGTCTACAGAGCCACTCATAAACTACCTGGATGTAAGTAGTCCTCACTGTGGGGAAAGGAACAAGTCCAGGAGGACATTTAGGGACAATTTCACAACCCCAGTGGGAGTCTAGCTAAAAGGTAGTTTAGAGTGGCAATGCTGGCAAGCAGTAGTCCTCCCTCTTGAATTTGGCAGTAGACCTCACTTCTTCCTGGGAGCACAGAATATTATTTTTGGTATAACTAAGGCAATTTAAGATTGGTGACAACATAGAAAAATAGATGGTTGTACATCCAACAACACTCAAGCAGCTTGACACTATCCAGGGCAAAGTGGCTCGATTTATTGGCATCATATCCACAAGCATCCACTCTCTCCATCACCGATACTCAGTTGCAGCAGTGTGTACCACCTGCAAGATGCACTGCAGAAATTCACCAAATACCCTCAGACAGCACCCTCCAAACCCACGACCATTTTCATCTAGAAGGACAATAACAGCAGATACAAGGGACAACACCATCTGCAAGTTCCCCTCCAAGCCACTCACCATCCTGTCCTGGAAATATATTGCAATTCCTTCACTGTTGCTGGGTCAAAACCTGGAATTCCCTCCCTAAGGACATTGTGGGTTAACCCAAAACCAGTGGACGGTAGCAGTTCAAGAAAGCAGATCATCCCCACCTTCCCAAGGGCAACTCGGAACAGGCAATAAATATTGTCCAGCCAGTGATGGCCAGGTCCACAGCTGAATAAGAAAAGGGAACAGGAGTAGGCCATTTGGCCATTCCAGCCTGCATACCATTTAGTATGATCATAGTCGATCACCCAACTCAGCACCTGTTTCCTGCTTTCTTCCCATATTGTAGTGATTACAATGAGGTCAGCCATTTGGATATCTTAGAAAATGAGGTCCCTGATTGGGGCTGTTAATCTGGCCCAATCAGGGAGCCCAGACTAACTTAAAGGGATGAATGTCAGAGATATTGAGCCACTGAATACCTGACTCCGTGAGAGACAGTGCTATTGTCAAAGGCTATGCGTTTGTAAATAAAGGGTGATTGGTGATGGGATGCTGGCCTCCAAAGAGTTAATTCACATACTTTTCGATCCTTTTAGTCCGAAGGATTATATCTGTCTCCTTGTTGGAAATGTTTAATGTTATACCCCTCTCTTGATAATTGCTACTCCTAAAGCTAATGGAAGTTAAAGTCATGGCAGGTGCTCAAGGGTTGGCTTAATTTCATCCATTTTAGACTATCAACCCAACAGTAAAATTATTAGAACCCTCCTTCCCCCCTCCACAAACACCACGTTTATTTAATTGCGAGGTAGGTTGGAGCTTAGAGTCAACCCCAAGTCTCCCAGAGTATAGGTTATGTGGCTTGATGGATAAAATATTGCATTAAAACAGAATCAAAATGAATTCTTAAACGCCTAAATAAAATCAGAAACAGGTAGGTAAATCACTTTTACTTTCTGCTGGTAAATGGTCATTAACTTGCACCTTTTTAAAATTCATTCAGGGGATGAGGTTGTTGCTGACTAGGGCAGCATTTATTGCCCATCTCAAATTGCCCAGAGGGCAGTTAAGAGTCAATCACATTGCTGTGGTTCTGGAGTCACATGTAGGCCAGACTGGGTAAGGATGGCACCTTCCTTCCCTGAAGGACATTAGTGATCCAGACAGGTTTTCCAACACTCAACAATGGCTTCATTAGACTTTTAATTGCAGATTTTGGATTGAATTCAAATTCCACCATCTGCCCTGGCAGGATTTGAACCCATGTCCCCACAACATTAGCTGCCTCACTGGATTAACAGTCCAGCATTAATACCCCTAGGCCATAACCTGCAAGTGTTTCAGCAGGAAGGGGAAGTCAATGCACTGGCTCCAATTTGCATTTCTCTTGTGCCTCTGACAAAATAATTGCTAAATAATTTGGATGCGGGGAAAAACAGCAAAGAGTAAACAGCAATGGAAAGACTGGAATTTAAGGTGGTCTTTGTGGGGGGCTGGGGCTGTGAGACGGTGCAGATGTCAGTCAAAGAATGTCAAGGAGTTAGAGGAAAATAACTGAGAGAAGAGGCTTCACAGCAGACACTAACTCCCAGCAGAAAGCCTGTGCAGATAAGTTTCCAGATCTCGCTGCACTAGGATTTTTGAATTGATTTGAACTGCTGGGGTGGCACTGTGGCTCAGTGGTGAGCACTGCTGCCTCACAGCGCCAGGGACTCGGGGTTTAACCCCAGCCTCGTGTGACTGCCTGTGAGGAGTTTGCACATTCTGCCCATGTTTGCATGGGTTTCCTCCCATAATCCAAAGGTGAGGTGAATTGACCATGCTAAATTGCCATAGTTTCAGGGATATGTATGTTAGGTGCATTAGTGTGGGGTAAATATAGGGTAGGGGAATAGGTCTGGGTGGGGTACTACTTGGAGGCTCGGTGGGGGCTTGCTGGGCCGAAGGGCAGTAAGCAGCAGCTGGTTGGTGGGTGGAATAGCTACAGGAACGAACAGAGGATGAAGACTGGGAAGCCCAGTGCTTTCCTGCCAGCATTAGGGACCTGTCTCCTGCCAGTATTAGGGACCTGCCTACTGCCAGCATTAGGGACCTGTCTCCTGCCAGCATTAGGGACCTGTCTCCTGCCAGCATTAGGGACCTGCCTACTGCCAGCATTAGGGACCTGTCTCCTGCCAGCATTAGGGACCTGCCTACTGCCAGCATTAGGGACCTGTCTCCTGCCAGTATTAGGGACCTGCCTACTGCTAGCATTCGGGATCTGCCTATTGCCAGCATCCAGAGATCAAGTTAAGTTCTGGAGGGAAGAGACTTGGCAAAACGCTCACAGCCTGCAGCAACTGAGGTTTACGGGGTGGGTTCAGAAGATGCAATCCCTCTTCCCAGCCCAGCTAGTGTGAGGTTTGTTTTAACGTTTAACACTGGTGATCGTGCTGCCTCCTCAGCAAATCTACCCATCTGGACAGTGAGACAGACCATCCACTGAGATGAATCCAACTTCCATTTATTAATGGCAGTCCCTCAAATAACAGCACAAGCTTCACATGCCACAAGAACCAATAACTGATTCATGGGAAACGACAGAAATCAAGCCACTCGATTTTAACTGCTCCATCAGTTGGAGAGAACAACACCGATGTAAGACTTGAGTTCTCGAGTACTGTTTCTTCTCCATTCCCTTAAAGAGTGGAGTTGGTGATCTGCAAAATCATACCTACGATGACTGCGCAGATATAAAGGAGTAGAGAGATTAAAGTGATTTGGAAATGAGGGTGAGGATGACAATAAGCTGGAAGGCAATGCGGCTGTGATAAGGACAGAGGTGTCAAACAGTTAGGAGGTTGGGAGTGACAGTTCAGCTACAAAATGCTGAACTAACTCAAACTTGGAGAAATAGCTGTATTTAAGAAATCGTTGCTTGAACTGATGAAGGCGTGGATTAAGGATATTAAGGGTTTAGCACAATCAATGAGTTAAGTAAGTAACACAGGCTGTCTTGAGCTTTCTTATGACTTTTTGATCTGATGACCATTTGGGTTAAGGAAATCAGGTTAACATTGAACAAACTGAACATTGTACACAGCCTGGTGGAACTAGACAACTGAGCAGGTTGACGGATTGGAATAAGTTTGCCAATACAAGTTAAGGAAAGTGGCTTTAGATTTGCCAAATCCAAGGCTTAACTGTGAGCCTGAAATCACAAGACAGCAACAGCAGGAAGGTGACAATGGTTTCAGAGGGATAGGTAACATTGGTGGTCCACCTACAAACTTTCACTCTGCTTGGAATAGCATCCAGGGAAACTAAACACCCTTGTTCTCAACCGTACAAGTCTTTCTGTCCCTGTAATGGAATGTACTAGATCGCCAGATACTACACATGCAGAAAACTTGGGCAGATTCCTATAGAGGCATATGTGGGTCCTCAAATCTTATTTGTTTCTATGAATTGCACCTAGATGGAGATAGATAACTTCTTGATTAGTGAGGGGATCAAAAGTAATGCGAAGATCAAAAGTTACGGGCGGCATGGTGGCACAGTGGTTAGCACTGCTGCCTCATAGCGCTAGAGACCCGGGTTCAATTCCTGCCTCGGGCTACTATCTGTGTGGAGTTTGCACATTCTCCCCGTGTTTGCGTGTGTTTCCTCCGGGTGCTCCGGTTTCCTCCCACAGTCCAAAGATGTGCAGGTTAGGTGAATTGGCCATACTAAATTGCCCATAGTGTTCGGCGAAGGGATAAATGTAGGGGAATGGGTCTGGATGGGTTGCTCTTCGGCGGGTCAGTGTGGACTTGTTGGGCTGAAGGGCCTGTTTCCACACTGTAAAGTAATCTAATCTAATCTATAAAAAAGTAATCTAGTCTAATCTGAAAGGCAGGAGAATGGGGTTGAGGAAACATATCAGTCAAGATCAAATGAGGGAGCAGACTCAATGGGCCAATTGGCCTAATTCTGGTCATATATCGTGTAGAACATCCAATAGACCTCGGTACAGCAAGAAGACAATCTGCCCAGTGTGTCTATAAATACTGAAACATTGTTTCACAAGCTTTAACCAAGTCTAACTTGTTTCTTCAACTACAATATTCCTACAGATGTCTTATTATGGAACAATTAGCATCGGAACCCCACCACAAAGCTTCACAGTCATCTTTGACACTGGTTCATCAAACCTTTGGGTCCCATCAGTTTACTGTTCCAGCCAATCATGCAGTAAGTGTATTTAAACAGTCTTCCTAACTTTTGATCAGCATATTCACCCATTATGAGTGATCTGGGCACTGGCTGGGGAGTGGCCCAAGGACACAATGGATTGATCGTAAGTTAAAAGGCATACAAAACATACCAAAAATAACTGAAGAGATTCAAAGATAGGGAATATTTGGTAGATCCAAACCTGATTGATTCAATAAGCAGAACTTCTTGAAGCATTAATGGTCAAGCCAATCAGGAAGTGGAGAGACCACCGACAGGGACTTCCTCTGGAATCAAGGCCCCTGGGGTGGAGGTCCTGCCGAGAGAGAGCTACTGGCCAACCAGAGGCTAGCGACACGTGTACTTAACAACACCATGGAGGAGGCCATGGCTGCTGCAAGGGAACAACCAAAGTCACAAAATCATTGAGCAATTCATTAGACATAGGGCAAAGACTATAAGGCACAGGAACAGAAGTAGGCCATTCAGGTCATCGGGTCAGCTCTGCCATTCAATGAAGTCATGGCTGTTCTGAAAAGCTACTTTTCTGGCTTTTCCCCATAACCCTTTACTGGTTACAAGTCTATCTATTTCAGGCCAGTATTTATTGCCTATCCCTAAATGTCCAGAGTGCAGTTAAGAATCAACCACAGGGCGGCACGGTGGTACAGTGGTTAGCACTGCAGCCTCACAGCGCAAGAGACCTCGGTTCAATTCCGACCTCAGGTGACTGACTTTGTGGAGTTTGCACATTTTCCCCATGTCTGGGTGGGTTTCCTCCGGGTGCTCCGGTTTCCTCCCACAGTCCAAAAATGTGCAGGTTAGGTGAAGGAGTATATGTAGGGGAATGAGGGTCTGGGTGGTTTGTGCTTCGGCGGGTCGCTGTGGACTTGTTGGGCTGAAGGGCTTGTTTCCACACTGTAACTAATCTAATCTAATCTAATCTAATTGCTATGGCACTGCAGTCAGGTAAAGGCCAGATCAGATACATTTCCAAGATGGTGTTAGTGAACCAGGTGTTTCTTTATTAAAATAAGCAGTGCCGACACCAAAGCTAGCAGTCTACCCCAGATTTTATTTTAACTGAATTCAAACTTCACCACCTGCCATGATGGGATTCAAACTCACCTCCCCAGAATATTAACCTAGGGTTCTGGTTTGTTAGCTCAGTGACATTGCCACTATTCCATCCATTTTGTCATCCATTGGTCATTTAAGGACCTCAATTGGTGTCAAAGTGTGAGGGTCAACTATAGGTCGTCCCACCCAGAGTGTAATCCGAGGGGAGACGGGAGAGTGAGGTCTAGCCTTGCTGAATTCATGAACTACTTGCCTCCACATTCATCACTATGAAGTATAAGAAATTCCATCCAAAATGAAAATACATTTGAAAATACTTTTTTATTTGCTGTCTGTACAGTTGTGATTTCCGTTTGATGAGTTTTTGAGATAAATGGAAAGAAGAATTATATAACAACAAGGTCATGATGTCTAAGAAGGGTGTATGACAAAATAATCTAATGTGACAAAAAGTAGTGCTTTGGGTCTATTGGCTCCCTCTCAGGAAATTAAGTTTAAACCAGATCCACAAAGTTGCACTCAACTGGTGGCATTTGTGCCTCTGAGGCAGAAGGTTGTGAGTTCAGGTTCCATTTCAAAGACTTAAGAAGGAAATATCTGGCTGGCATTCCAGTGCAATATTGATAGAATGCTGCAGTGTTACAGCTACTGTCTTCTGAATGGGACATTGAACTGAGACATTGTTTGATCACAAGCACGCATTAAAAACAATCCCATCGCACTGTTTCAATAACGAGCAAAGGAGTTCTCTCCAGCATGTTGGCCAATGTCTAACCTTTAACCAAAGATGACAAATAAATCATCTAGTCATTATCACATTGCCGTTAGTGGAAGCTTTCTGTGCACAAATTGGCTGCAATCTTTCTAATGTTACAACAGTGACTATAATTTAAATTATTTCATTGGCTGTTAAGCACTTTGGCAATGGATGCATACAAGTTTTGTGTTCACACTGAAGTAAAAGGTTGCCCACATCAAAGCAACCTGGATCATCTGAGCTATTTCAATGCAATCATTAACTCATGGGACTCTGTTAACGAATAGTTTTAACCTGCTAGCTCATACGCCAAGCCATATGATGATTCTGACAAGCAATGAGGAATGGTATGCTGGAGGTCAACTAACTTGGATGGTTGGTTTGTAATGCAGAGTGACCCTAACAGTGTGGGTTCAATTCCCACACCGGCTGAGGTTACCATGAAGGGCTCTCCTTCTCTCCCTTGCCTTAGAGGTTAACCACCACCAGTTACCCCTCTCTGTAATAAGAGAGTCTGGTAAGACCATAGTGACTTGATCTTTATTAGATAAGATGCCCTACAAGACCTTTGACCTCTTGTTAATATTGCTGGTTGTAAATTAATCCTTTTGCTCATGCTAACAAGGATGTGATGGTGTGGTGTATTAATGTGAGATTATTAACCCAGAGACCCAGATAATGTTCTGAGGACCTGGGATCAAATCCCACCTTGGCAGCTTATGGAATTGGAATTCAATAAAAATCCGGAATCAAAATTCTAGCGATGACTATGCAACAACTGTCTGGTTCACGAGTACCCTTTAGGGAAACAAACTGCTGTCCTTCCCTACTCTGGCTTACATGTGACGTTAGACCGAGAGCAATGTTTTTGACAGTTAGGGGTGGGTGGGGAAAAAAATCTTGGTCCATTCAATGATGTTCACTTCTTGTGAATGAACTATCCCTCATTTAATAAGTGTGCAATTCAACAGAAACAAATAGTGCTACAAACAATTATACAGCAATTTTTATGGATGACCTGTGCTTGATTCAGTTATGAAATTAAATGACCAAATGATTAAAATGTTTACCTTTACAGCAAACCACAAGAAATTTTCACCAAGCAAGTCCTCAACGTTTCAGGCAACAAACCAACCACTGTCTATTCAGTATGGTTCAGGCAGCATGACTGGGGTCCTGGGCTATGACACAGTCACTGTACGTATATTGTAACTTTTACCAATAATGTTATAATCAAATAAGGTCAAAATTCTTAAACTGCTCATACACGTGTAACTTCCTTGTATATTAATATTTTGTAACATTTGATGCAAATCTTCAACTTGACCAGAAACTGATTAGACTGGCCAAATAAATACTATGGCTTAACCAAGCAGGTCAGAGGCGATAGATTCTGTGAAATAACTCATCTTTGCTAAACAGCCAATGATGTGCCAGGTTTCTGAAAGTCGTTCAAAATTTTCCAACTCCTACATCAACACTGAAAACTGACCTTTCTCTCTGTGTAAAGTGTCAACTGGAGGAACAGCAATCAATAAACATAATATGAACAAAATATTGCATAGTTTGGAGATCTGAAATTAAAACAAAAAGTGCAGTAGAAACTCTTTTATTGAGAGAGAAACAGAGTTAACCTTTCAATTCTGATATGACTTGTTTAGAAAAAGATTCACCTTGGGCTTGAAATGATCATTCTGTTTCTCTCCCCACTGACCATATCAGGCCAACAGATTTTCTCTAAGACTTTCTATTTTATTTGTAATTAGGAGTCATTGCATAACCTTAGATTTTCTCGTTACTGTGGTATTCATTCATTTAAATTCATGGTCTGGTTTATTGTTAACTCTCAGCATGGTAATTCCTCAGAACAAGTTGTGCCTTTCTCTTTCTTCTAGGTATCAAACATTGCTGTCAAAGAGCAGGAATTTGGGTTAAGTGAGACTGAACCTGGGAGCACTTTCTACTATGCTCCATTTGATGGGATCCTGGGGCTGGCCTATCCAAACATTGCTTCGTCCAGTGCCACACCTGTGTTTGATAACATGATGGCTGAGAACCTGGTCCAACATGACCTGTTTGCTTTCTACCTCACTAGGTATGTTGTCACACCTTATGTAGACTTGCATAGAACATAGAACATTACAGAGCAGTACAGGCCCTTCAGCCTTCGATGTTGCGCCAACCTGTGATACCAATCTGAAGCCCATCTAACCTACAGTATTCCATTTTCATGCATATGTCTATTTTAATGCCCTTAAAGTTGGCGAGTCTACTACGAGTGTGTTCCACGCCCCTACCACTCTCTGAGTAAAGAAACTACCTCTGACATCTATCCTATATCTATCACCCCACAACTTAAAGCTATGTCGATTAGTGTTAGTCATCACCATCCAAGGAAAAAGACTCTCACAGTCCACCCTATCTAACCCTCTGATTGTCTTATCTGACTTTCATCTGCATAGCACCCTGTGTAACATGGGGGATTAACTTAATGTCACCACATAGCCATTTTTTAAAGCAATTAACACAATATGCATCTTTGTATTTTTCCAGCAACTGAAATGAACAGTTTCCATGTCAGGTAGTCTCTAAATTCGAGCAAAGTTCTAAGTACATCCTTGTGAACAAATGGAATTCTTTTAGATTTTGTTTGAATTGCATGTGCGATCCAAGATAGGAAATTGGATCATTGCAATTTCTTTCAGGCGTTTTGAAAAGGGCTTTGTTGAATTTCAAACAGCACATTGAGGATTGAGTGTGTTTTCTTGAATGGAGTGAAATGTTGTCTGATTTTCAACGGCTAATGACACCACGTTCTGCAAGCCCCAAACAGAAGATATCACCACTCTGGCATTTCTGAAGCTCTGTCCATGCTCTTCAATATCAGGCAGATCCCTGCTGAAATTAACATTCAGATTCACTTCTTTTTACAGACAGGATGGTCAGTCCGGAAGTGAAGTTGTTTTTGGTGGAGTTGATCCAAACCACTACACAGGTCAAATTAACTGGGTGCCCATCACTCAAGAAGGTTACTGGCAAATCCAACTGGACAGGTAAGTGAGCAACCTATTTCACAATGGAAATGCAAGCTGTAACCATCACATTGCAAGGCATACTTTGACATGGAAATATTAGGTGAAATGAGTCGCAGCTCAGGTCCAGGTATGGACGCACTGAGCGACAGAGAGAATGCACCAGTTAATGGATACTTTACAGATTATAATTGAACCACTGTTTAAATCCAGGCTGGGAAAGCTAACATTCAATCCATCTGAGGATAAACTTATTGCAGACAGTATTGCACACCAAGTGCACTTAGTCAGAATATTTGGACAATAATGTGCCATGTATCCAAACTGTCTGATCTGTGTCCTTTAGAATGAATCGATTAAAATGAATGAATGGGGAGTTAGACAATGGTTATGGGGTGAGTAAAGGTACGGAGATCCTGTTGCATCTACTTCTGAAATTAAAAGTGCCGCAATGGGCCAACTTCAGACTTCAACATCCCGTTTTCTTAATATGCCTGGAAGAAGGCAGCTCCCCCCCCACCTTCTCAAGGGGGGACAATAAATGCTGACCCAGACAGCGGTGCCCATATCCCATGAGTGAATAAATAAAACTGACTCAAGATTGGTATTTGTAAATGTGACTTCACATCATGGAATACATCATGGAACCACAACATCATGGAATAAGATAAAAATCACACAACACTAGATTATAGTCCAACAGGTGTATTTGGCAGCACTAGCTTTTGGAGTGCTGCTCTTTTGTCAGGTAGCTAGCTATCTAACGAAGGAGCAGTGTTGCAAAAGCTAATACTTCCAAATAAAGTTGTTGGACTATAACCAGGTATTAGTGAGGACTGCAGATGCTGGAGGTCAGAGTCGAAGAGTGTGGTGCTGGAAAAGCACAGCCAGTCAGGCAGCATCCAAGGAGAAGGAGAATCGACATTTCAGGCATAAGCCCTTCATCAGGAATATCGATGTTTCAGGTATATATTTCAGACAGAACTGAGCTGCCCTCTTCCAGGCATATTATGAACAAGGGATGTTGAAGCCCAACGTTGGCCCATTGCAGCACTTTTAATTCCAGAAGCAGATGCAACAGGATCACCACATGAAGGGCTTATGCCTGAAATGTCGATCCTCCTGCTCCTCGGATGCTGCCTGACTTGCTATGCTTTTCCAGCACCACACTCTCAACTATAACCTGGTGTTGTGTGATTTTTAACTTAGTCCACCCGAGTCCAACGCCAGCACCTCCACCTCATCTTGGGGTAGAGCAGGTATCTGGGCCTGCACCAATCAGGATGCCAAAATATTTACCCCATGACTGCCATTGGTCGCCGCTCCCATCAATCCCATTTGTCTACCAGCACCAAAACCCTCCACTACTCCTCAGCTAACATCCCCTTTGTCTCTAGTGCTGACCTCCAGTGGGGACCAGACGCAATTGCAGCAGTGGCTACTGCTCTCAGTGGTACTGCAATGGTTTGAGAGTGATGGCCATTTGATGAGCTAGGACAGAAATCTCATCCTGAGCTAATTAAAATCCCTCCAAGCTGATTCTATCCTTAGCACTGTAAGAATCCTGGAACATAAAATACTACTAAAGTGTCAGGAAAACACTCCTGTTATTAGATTTAAATTTAGATTTACCTCCTTCGATCATCTCTACTCATATTGCATTAATATGGTAGTTTGAGCAGTAACAACACAACGAGGTTTCATTTACATAGCACCTTTAGTGTCATAAAACATCTCAAAGTGTTTCACAAGAGCTTTACCATGTCAAATTTGATGCCAAACCACATCAGAATGTTGTCCTCTGAGGGGAGAATATGTGGACTCAAGTTCCTAAAGTGATGAAGACAGAAGTGATCTCATTGAACTATAAATGTTTAGAGAGGTCTGGCAGAATAGGTGCTGGGAGAACATTTTCATTGCCTGCAAAGTATGGAACTAGAGATCCAAACTCTGTGGATGACTATTTTAGAATATTTAGGTGATTATTTTTGACCAGGACGGACTCAATGAGCTGAGGGCCCATTTTTGTGCTATAGACCTCTACCACTCCATTTTTGACTGGAAGAAGAATTTCTTCACTCAAAGGGTTAAGAACCTTTACCATTCTTTGCCTCAAGAATTGTACATGTTCAGTCAAGTGAGTGTACACATGACATGAGTTTGATGGATTTTTGAGTTCCAGGAGAATTTAGGGTATGGGATAACAAGGAGAGGGGAAGTTGAGGTCAATGATTTAAATTCTTGAATGGTTGAGCAGATTTAAGAGGGGTGGCGGGGGAGCACTCTGATTTTTAAGTTCTCGTCATCATAAGGAGGTGGGACACGTGACTAAACGCTTGGTCAGAGGGGGTGATTTTAAGGAATATGTTAGACGTGGTGGGAAGGTATTCAATTAACAAGTGCCATCTTGTCTTCTCTCAGGGTGACAATCAATGGTCAGGTTGTGGCCTGCAGTGGAGGCTGCCAGGCCATTGTTGATACTGGCACTTCCCTGCTTACTGGTCCCAATACAGCCATCAGCACTATCCAACAATATATCGGTGCTACCCAAGGGTACTACGGCCAGGTAAGCTTCGATGAAAGCTTCGTAGATTTTTATAATCAGTCAGAGGAGGGTCTAGATATTTTTCTAATCAATTGATCAAAAGAGTTATTACACACCTCTGAAGCAGATGGAACTGAATCCAGGCCTTTTGGTTCAGAGGTAGTGCCAATACCCCTGCACCACAAGATCCCTTTCAGACGAGGTTCTATTGAATGCACCTTTTATTTTGTGCTATTTATATATTGATGTATAAATCTATGCTATCTTTAAAAGATTAGTTTTAGTTTACAAAAACCTTTAGAAGCTTAATCAATAATGTATATTGTCATTGTGTTCATTAATTACTTTGCATTGTAGAACACAATAAAGTACAAGAGGGAAAAATGGGTAATGATAGGGATTTGCCTTTGGTGGAATCATACCTTTTCTCAGGCTGCGTTACTGAACATGTGATAGAGAAGCTAAAAAGTTACATCCGGTCCCATAGATCTGGAGCGTTGGGTTATTGGGCTCTAAGCAAGTTTTCCAATAAAGTCTGTTGCTATTCACTCTGAAGAGTATAGATCTCCCATTACTACAGCCTCCTGAATTTTACATTCCAATTTTGAACATAAATAAACCAAAGGGTTAAAGAACATTTCTAATGTTTGGCCTCAGAAGCGTACCATCAAAAGAGTCTTGGCAGTCTCAATCAAGTACTTCAATAGGCAGGGGGTTTCAGTACTAATCTTGCCACTGATTGACCAATAATGCCAATCTCACTCTGAGAGGCTTCAACATATTAGATCTGTGCCAAGGCAGTGTGGGTTTTGAATGCCGTTTTGAGATTGGGGCTCTGGCAACCTACTGGGGCAGAGTAAAGGGACCTTTATGTTTTACCCAATTCTGCTGTTCTGAAGAAGGGTCGCTGGACCCAAAATGTTAAATCTACTTTCTGTTTTTATTTTTGATTTCCAGTATCTGCAGTTCTCTAAACTTTCTGCTGTCTTTGAGCACAATGCACAGACAGGTGCTTGGAAATCTCCCACCTCCCAGTCCTAACATTTTTTATCACATTAGGCATAGCTATTAACTTCAAAGACTAGCAGTGGTGGCCCTGGCACCCAACGTTTATAAATAACTACAAGGCCCAAAAGAATTTCAATTTATCATTGACTGAAATGATTAGGTTCAACCTGCTAGCTCCATCTGTAAATCAGAGGGAAATGCACTAAGTACAACTACAAATGAAGTTGATCCCGATTTTATGTTGAGGATTCCTGGGACCTTGGGAAAAGTTGAATCATAGAATCCCTACAGTGTGGAAATAGACCATTTGGCCCAACAAGTCAACACCGACCCTCCGAAGAGTATCCCACCCAGATCCATTCCTGTATCCACATTACTCAACATTTCCCCTGACTAATGAACCTAGCGTTTCTGAATACTATGGACAATTCAGCTTGGCCAATTCACCCTAACCCACACATTTTTGGACAGTGGAAGGAAACTGGAGCAGTTGGAGGAAATCCACTGAATGTGCAAACTCCACACAGACATTCGCCCAAGACTGGAATTGAACCCAGGTCCCTGGTGCTGTGAAGCGGCAATGCTAACCACTGAGCTTGAACTTCAAGCCATTTCAAACATGGAAGGTTTGAGAAGGGTGATGGGAATTCACAATGTTAGAAGTTCCTATGCATCCAATACGGCCAGCCTGTCCAATGGAGCAGCAATGTCAGGATGCCTTTAGAAAGCAGACTCCTAATAGGTGGATATGAGCATCTTTTGTGACCCGAACATCTGACCTATTCTACACCAGAAAGCTTGCTGGTAAAGGGCAGAACTGGGGCCTCACTTTTACAAACATAACAAGCTTGTACTTACACAACTAAACATTATAAATATACACCTCAAAGACCAACATCCCCAGCTTCTGTTTTCTACATACACTGAATCCTAAGTTAATATCCACTATCTCAATATAGTTAAAAAAGTAACGCTGCACCCCTAAACAGAGTCCAAAATAAACAATAGTTTTAAATAAAAATGGAAATGTTTTAGCTTTCCTCACAGAAATAGTGTTATAGGTTTGGGTTTCCCCATCAGCAGCTTCTCCACAAGCCCAGCAACTAATGGCCAATTTTCCTGCATTTAGGGGCAAGTGGATATTGTTGATAAAATCCCTAGTGGTGGCCTTCTCACAAAGAGGGTGCAGGGAGCCTCCCAACACCTCAGACAACTTGCAGGAGCATCTCAGCACTTGTGCTGGAATGTCAGCCAAGACAACTTTTAAGATGTGACCAACTGCACATTCAATAATGAGGTTGTTGACTTTGTTAGTTTCATAAACATTTCTTCCAATGATTCTTGGAGAATGCTCTGCTCATGCTTGTTTTTAATTATTTCATCGATTGTACAGTATTCCATCAACTGCAATAATCTGCCCAACATGCCGAATGTAGTCTTCACAATCAATGGAATCGATTATCCCCTTACTCCATCTGAATACACAATCCAGGTATGCTTTTGCTTAAGTTTGATAAAGCTGATTCTTAACAGCTAGGTTAGGTTCTCAGACTTTAGTATCCAGCAAAGTTGCTTGTCAGTTAATTTTTGGAGAAACTATACAGAAAATGAATGAGCCTGTACCACTTTTGAACATGATTGAGTGAATAAGCTCAGTTATGGTGAAAAAATTAATTTCCTTATCAATTAACAACAGAAGGGAAGAGTTTTTTATATTATTAATTCTTCAGATGCGGGTGTTATTGTCAAGATCAGTACTCATTGTCATCCTCAATTGCCCTGGAGAAGGTTGTGGTGAGCAACTTTCTTGAAGTGTTGCTGTACTTGAGATGGACGTATTTTCACACTATTGTTAGAAAAGGCTTTTCATGATTTTAAGTCAGCAATAATGAAGGGATGATGTTAATTATCTAAGGTCAGGATGTTCTGTGACATAGAAGGGGGCTTGGGGATAATGCTGTACCCACACACTTGATGTTCCCATCCTTCTCAATTCACAGATTCACACAGCACAGAAAAAGCCCTTTGGCCCATCAAGTCTGTACTGATATAACTACCACTAAGAGTGCACTAATCCCAATTTCCTGCACTTGTCCCATATCTTTGACTGTGATAATATTTGATATGCTCATCCAAATATCTTTTAAAGGTTGTAAGGTTTCTGACCTCCACTACCTTGCCAGGCAGTGCATTCCAGATTCCCACCACCCTCTGAGTGAAAAGGTTTTTTCCTGAAATCTCCTCTGAATCTCTGGTCCCTTACTCTAAAATTATGCCCCCTCATGCTTGATCTCTCAACCAAGGGGAACAGCGGCTCTATGTTTACCCTGTCCATTCCCCGCATTGCATTACACACCTCAATCCTGTTCACCCTTCAGTCTTCTCTGCTCAAAAGAAAACAATCTAAGCTTATCTAGTCTCTCCTTAGAGCTCAATTTGTCCATACCAGGCAACGTCCTGATGAACTTCCATCTAGATGGTGAAGATTTGAGGTTTGAAGTGAATCGTTGAAAAAGACTTGTCAAGTTGCTACAAAGTTAAAAATCACACAAACCAAGTTATAGTCCAACAGGTTTAATTGGGAGCACTAGCTGATGAAGGAGCAGTGCTCCGAAAGCAAGTGCTTCCAATTAAACCTGTTGGACTATAACCTGGTGTTGTGTGATTTTTAACTTTGTACACCACAATCCAACACCGGCATCTCCAATCAACTTGCTGCAGTGAGTTTAGTAAATGGTGCACAGTGCAGTGACAGTGCACCAGGGGGTGAAAGGAATAGATGCTTAAAGTGGGCTATAATATCTTTAATATTGACACAGTGCATGCTTAACTGTATGGTGGAAAATAACGTTTGTAGCACAGCACTGAACAGAGAGAAGAACTGTTGGACCAAATTATTCACTTTTTTGCTCGCTCCATTAAATAGAAACTCTAGCAAATTTTATATAAGTACAATTTTTGTCAATAATCTAGTTTTTAATAATCAGTGATAAAACATAATTAATCCTTTATTCAGTTTCTCCAAAACCTTTTTACTCACCCTTGTCCATGAAAGAAGCATTTGCCAATTGATTTTTTTTTCTAATCTAATCTTCTTCTCTTATCTCAATATTTATCAACAAGCTATTTGTGTGAGGACTCAACTGAGATCCCAAAGCATAAACTTTCATTCCTTCCTTCATCTGGAAATCAGCCACTGATTGTTGTTGTGTCACCATAGTCTTACCAGACCATAGGGGCTGCTCTCTCATCAGAGAGAAATGACTGGTGGTGATTTAACCTGAGGGCCACCAGACCTCAGGCAAGGGAAGAGGTTGAAAAGGAGAGTCCTTCATGATAACCTCAAGCCAGTGATGGGAATTGGACCCACACTGTTGGTATCACACTGCTCTGCAAACCAACAATCCAACCAATTGAGCTAAACCAATTCCCTAGCCTTTGATAATTACCTGGCAGTTTGACTTACAGCTGACAAAATAATGTCGAGAGTGGGATATACAGTCTGTTAATCAAAAGCTGTTTTGATTTAATTCTGAGCAATCATCAAAGAAGAAATGCTAGACAAACGTTTTCATCTTTTGCTTATTTTACTCACAGAAGGATTAGTTATGGCAGATAAATCACTTTGGGGGTCTAACTCTCACAATTTGCACTTCTTTCAGGACCAGTATGGCTGCATGAGTGGATTTGACTCCATGTACCTTCCAAGCTCTTCTGGAGGACTCTGGATCCTGGGGGATGTCTTCATTGGGCCATACTATTCCATCTTTGACAGAGGAAACAATCGTGTGGGTTTTGCCAAATCCGTCTAATTTAATCATCCAAGATTACATTTAAAGTGCATTCCAATTCTTTTTGAGTCCTTCCCTCATTCTTTAGTCATGACTGATGCAATGGAACCACACAGTAACAAGAATTTCAGTAAAAGCCTCATTGACCTTTGGTTATAGAGCAGGCAAGCTAATCTGATTATGTATGAGACAACATGAAGGCACATCTCTAAAATACAGTCAATTAGTTGCAACCTCTTCATTCAATTTGAGTACACCCTTCACATTACTGACCTCTAAATCCAATAAAATTGCTCAAGAAAATATGCTTTAAATGGATTATCTGCATTGTCAACCGTGGATGATAAACTGTATCGTAGTCACACTCATAATTTTATTCTCCTCTCTGCTGCTTTCAATCCTAAATGAAGACTTAGCTGCTCTAGGAATTAATTGCTCTGGACATTAGATCGTATAAACATTCCAGAGCCAAAAGCCATCTACATTTTAGATGATTGCTTTTGTAGATGAATTTAGACATGTGTGTGGAAAGCATGCTGTACGGTCTTAGAAAAAGCACATCAACATTTTTGCATGAAATTGTATTAATCATTCCTGAACAGTAGGAAAATGATCTTTACATGATCTCATGCGTACACAGCTGGGGTGGCAGATTGGTAATTGGCATTGTCCATTGTTATCGAACGTGCCTGACTTTTATAAATAAGAGTGGGAAACCCACTCTGTCAATTTGTGTCCTAAACTGTGAGTGTAGTAATGATCTCTGATGTGATTTTTAATAAGATCATGCAGTGAGATTTCATCTTGATGGTGCACACTAAATATTTTCTATTTTTCTTCATTAGCAAATACAATGTCAATAAACTTACACATATTGCAAAGATTTTTTGTTATTACAACTTTTTCTTCATGTCAGTGATGGGCTGCTCTGCACATCTGCTCAAAACATTCCTGATGAAGGGCTTAAGCCTGAAACATCAGCTCTCCTGCTCCTCGGATGCTGCCTGACCTGTTGTGCTTTTCCAGCACCACCCTTTTCAACTCTGACTCTCCAGCATCTGCAGTCCTCACTTTTTCCTAAAAGACACATTAAGCCACATCTGAATATTCTAAATAAGCACACCATTCTCTCCCTGCACCATACCACAACACACAATGTTCATAACATCAATGCAACCTGTAACTAATTGTTAATATGCATTTAATTATATCTAGTTAACTGTAAAACTCTCCTCGTTAGATCAGTAAATAGTTTTCCTTTATCACATTAGATCAACTGAAATAGGTCCATGCGGGCCAATATCCTGTCACCAAGTCATCCTTTATTTCCACCTGCCTAGTGCACAACACTGACTCAGCGAGCACAGAACTGCCTCTGAGAATGAGCAGAACCTTTTTAGATTAGATTACTTACAGCGTGGAAACAGGCCCATTGGCCCAACAAGTCCACACCGACCCGCCAAAGCACGACCCACCCAAACCCATACCCCTACATTTACCCCTTCACCTAACACTGCAGACAATTTAGCATGGCCAATTCACCTAACCTGCACATTTTTGAGTTGTGGGAGGAAACCGGAGCACCTAGAGGAAACCCACGCAGAGAGGGAATTGAACCCGGGTCTCTGGTGCTGTGAGGCAGCAATGCTAACTACTGTGCTACCGTGCCACCCTCTGACACTCCTGTTTATATCTGACAGCCAGGGCTCCCTCCGTGGACCAGATTAACAGCATGAATCAGGGAACTCATATTCCGAATCCTATCGGATCGAATGGATCGGTTGGAGAGACAGTTAGAGGCAATGAGAAATTTACAAGAGCAAGGGGGTGTGATGGATGGCAGTTATAGGAAGGGAGAAAAGTCACAGATACAGTCACATAGATGGGTTAACTCTAGGAAAGGTAAGAGAGATAGGCAGGTAGTGCAGGAGTCTTCTGTGGCGATCCCCATTTCAAACAAGTATGCTGTTTTGGAACATGTATGGGGTGATGAATTCTCAGGTGAATATAGCATGAACAGCCAAGTATGTTGTATCAAGACTGGCTCTAATGCAATGGGGGGTACATCAGGTTCCAAGCGATCAATTGTGCTCGGTGACTCTCTAGTACAAGGCACAGACAGACGCTTCTGTGCCCAAGAGTGAAAACTCAGATGGTATATTTCTTCCATTCTGCCAGGCTCAAAAATGTCTCAGAGAGGATGCAGAATGCTCTCAAGGATGAGAGGGGCAAGCAGGAGGTCATTGTGCACATTGGGGCCAACAACATAGGAAGGGAAAAGGTTGAGATTCTGAAGGGAGGTTACAGAGAGATGGCAGGAATTTAAAAAGGAGGTCCTCGAGAGTAATAATATCTGGATTACTCCCAGTGTTATGAGCTAGTGAGGGCAGGAATAGGTAGAGCAGATGAATGCATGGCTGTGGAGCTGGTGTATGGGAGAAGGATCCACATTTTTGGATCATTGGATCTCTATTGCGGTAGAAATGACCTGTACAAGGACAGATTGCACCTGAATTGGAAGGGGATGAATATACTGGCAGAGAGATTTGCTCGAGCTGCTTGGAAAGATTTAAACTAGCAAGGTGGGGTGGTGGGGGGGGCGCGGGGGGGTTGGTCGTGGTGGTGGAGGGGTGGGACCCAGGGGGATAGAGATCATTATGAGAATGGTCCAGTTGAGAAAAGAAGTGAGTCAAACAGTCAGGGCAGGCAGGGACAAAACAAAGAACAAGGTAGGACCAGGAGTGTCTATGATGCGGAGCAATGACAACATCTAGGTGGGTCAATGATATTTACATTACAGCACTATTGATCCGGTGGAAGATATGGTGAACCATTTTCTGTTGAAAATTTTACATTCCAGGATGATGTATGGTTTCCCAAGCCTGTTTATACATGTCTTATTGAATTTTCAGGGCTAGTATGCTAGCAATTGCTCACCTGTCAATCTTAGCAAATGATGAATTGTCACCAATTTTCTGAGGAAAGAAGATTGTTGAACCTTTGGCAAACACTTTGGATAATGTGATAACATTGATGCTTTCCACGAGACTGAGAATGTGAAACATGAGTTCACCACTCTTTGTCTCGTCATTTACATCATCAGATTCTGGTTTTACAAAGTGCAACTTACTTAAAAGAAGCTGTTGCTAGGCTAGTTTCTTGTTAACCAACAGCCTCCTGGTGCTAACTTGTTTCACAAAAGTATCAAGTACAGCTTCGACCATTAGTGTCATGCTGCACACAACAGAGACACAGAGGGGAATATCAGGCAGTGATGGCATAGACCCTCACTACACTATCGTGAAACATTGAGGAGTCCAGTTCAATTCCATCACTGCCATGGCTGGAGCAAGTGAGTTCTTGACTGCCTTCATGGAAAGGATGGAAGTCACCTTGGAAATCCAAGTCCAGCAGAACATACATCACTGCTGTATATGTGCTCAGGTCTTTATGCCTTTGTTTTAGTCTTGGGTATACTGAATGCTGTTATCAACTTTTTCATCTTATCCCTTCACTGGTAAAAGTCCAGGTCCCAACATCTCTCCTGAAACTTTACCTCATCATCACGGCCAGTTACACCACTACCATCCTTAAACAACCCCTTCACCCAGACTGTACACTTCCTGATCCTGACATATTAGTTTCCACATAAGCCTGTTGAACTATAACCTAGTATTGTGTGATTTTTAACTTTGTCCACCTCAATCCAACACCGGCACCTCCAAATCATGATCCTGACCTAACAGCAACCCCATTATCAGACCCAACTCTCCACAATGGCTATGACTATGCTCTCCTCGGCAAATACCACCAGTCACATCCCTGCACTTGAGCTCCCTACAGCATAGACCATGCTCTGGATGCTCTGTGACACCTTTTATCTATTCATGGTCCTAAAGAGCCTGGAAAGCCACTGCTGAGAGGTTCCTGGATATAGAGAGCCCCATTGCTAGACAGAGTGCTGAGTTTGCCTCATAAAGGCTCACTTGCCTGAGATGGGGAGACCCTCAGATTAATCTCCCTACTCAGTTCCCTCTCTCTCATGAAGAAGGACACTTTTATATTTGCATGGGTCCTTGTGGGAGAGTATTAGTACTTCTATCTCTTGGTCAAAGGGCACAGTTCTAGAACCTCCTCTCGAGGAGTGTCATACCGAGTCTGAACAGGTTGCTATAAAAATATTGATAACAACGCATTTGCACAATGTAAGAGACTCGTTAGTGAATTGTTTTAGGTGGCCAATGGAGTTTACTGTCCAGCAGAAACATGTTGAGTATGAAAAGAATTGCCAACATTCATTAGCATAGTGATTTCACTGGTCATTGGGTGGCCATTCACTAGAATGGACAACTACATCGATCTTGCTTCCTGGTATCTTCTGGTGTTTGGAAAACTCAGAGGTGACTTAATTGAAACGTAATAGATCCTGAGGGAAGTTGACTGGGTGAATGTTGAAAGAATATTTCCTCTTGTGAGAGAAACTAGAACTCGAGTTTTAAAAATAACCCTTTTAAAAGAGATGAGGAAACATTTTTTCTCTTAACAGTTTGAGAGTTTTTCGAATTCCCTTTCTCAAAAGGCAGTGGGTGGAGAAACATTAAATATTTTTAAGGTTGAAGTAGATGGATTCTTGATTACCACGGAGATCAAAGATTATCAGGATATGTAGGAAAGTAGACTTGAGGTTAAAATCAGCGGCAAATTTTTTCACACAGAAGGTGGTGTATGTGTGTATAACAAGCTGCCAGAGGAAGTGGCCGAGGCGAGTACAATTACAACATTTAAAAGATATTTAAAAGAAAAGTACAAGGTAAGGAAAGGTTTAGAGGGTTATGGGCCAAATACAAGCAAATGGGACTATTACAGTTTGTGAAACCTGGTAGGAAATGGATGGGTGGGACTGAAAGGTCTGCTTCTGTAAGACTCTGTGTCGCTGGTGTTTTTAACCATTGTTACTACATCCTGTAGATTAACTAAGAGAGCTAGGTCGGTTGCTCACAGTATCGATTTAAGCCCAACAGTTTGTCCTGTTTCTCTTCACAGGGTTAAATTGACGAAGGGTAAATCTGCCCGGCAGGCTCTGGAAGAACGTGGGCTTCTTGGTGATTTACTGGAGAAACACCTATACAATCCATACTCCAAATATGCAGGCTACTTCAATGGGCAGACCATGTCTACAGAGCCACTCATAAACTACCTGGATGTAAGTAGTCCTCACTGTGGGGAAAGGAACAAGTCCAGGAGGACATTTAGGGACAATTTCACAACCCCAGTGGGAGTCTAGCTAAAAGGAAGTTTAGAGTGGCAATGCTGGCAAGCAGTAGCCCTCCCTCTTGAATTTGGCAGTTGACCTCACTTCTTCCTGGGAGCACAGAATATTATTTTTGGTATAACTAAGGCAATTTAAGATTGGTGACAACATAGAAAAATAGATGGTTGTACATCCAACAACACTCAAGCAGCTTGACACTATCCAGGGCAAAGTGGCTCGCTTTATTGGCATCATATCCACAAGCATCCACTCTCTCCATCACCGACACTCAGTAGCAGCAGTGTGTACCACCTGCAAGATGCACTGCAGAAATTCATCAAATATCCTCAGACAGCACCCTCCAAACCCACGACCATTTTCATCTAGAAGGACAATAACAGCAGATACAAGGGACAACACCATCTGCAAGTTCCCCTCCAAGCCACTCACCATCCTGTCCTGGAAATATATTGCAATTCCTTCACTGTTGCGGGGTCAAAACCTGGAATTCCCTCCCTAAGGACATTGTGGGTTCACCCAAAACCAGTGGACGGTAGCAGTTCAAGAAAGCAGATCATCCCCACCTTCCCAAGGGCAACTCGGAACAGGCAATAAATATTGTCCAGCCAGTGATGGCCAGGTCCACAGCTGAATAAGAAAAGGGAACAGGAGTAGGCCATTTGGCCATTCCAGCCTGCATACCATTTAGTATGATCATAGTCGATCACCCAACTCAGCACCTGTATCCTGCTTTCTTCCCATATTGTAGTGATTATAATGAGGTCAGCCATTTGGATATCTTAGAAAATGAGGTCCCTGATTGGGGCTGTTAATCTGGTCCAATCAGGGAGCCCAGACTGACTTAAAGGGATGAATGTCAGAGATATTGAGCCACTGAATACCTGACTCAGTGAGAGACAGTGCTATTGTCAAAGGCTATGCGTTTGTAAATAAAGGGTGATTGGTGATGGGATGCTGGCCTCTAAAGAGTTAATTCACATACTTTTCGATCCTTTTAGTCCGAAGGATTATATCTGTCTCCTTGTTGGAAATGTTTAATGTTATACCCCTCTCTTGATAATTGCTACTCCGAAAGCTAATGGAAGTTAAAGTCATGGCAGGTGCTCAATGAAGGGTTGGCTTAATTTCATCCATTTTAGACTATCAACCCAACAGTAAAATTATTAGAACCCTCCTTCCCCCCTCCACAAACACCACGTTTATTTAATTGCGAGGTAGGTTGGAGCTTAGAGTCAACCCCAAGTCTCCCAGAGTATAGGTTATGTGGCTTGATGGATAAAATATTGCATTAAAACAGAATCAAAATGAATTCTTAAACACCTAAAGAAAATCAGAAACAGGTAGGTAAATCACTTTTACTTTCTGCAGGTAAATGGTCATTAACTTGCACCTTTTTAAAATTCATTCAGGGGATGAGGTTGTTGCTGACTAGGGCAGCATTTATTGCCCATCTCAAATTGCCCAGAGGGCAGTTAAGAGTCAATCACATTGCTGTGGGTCTGGAGTCACATGTAGGCCAGACTGGGTAAGGATGGCACCTTCCTTCCCTGAAGGACATTAGTGATCCAGACAGGTTTTTCCAACACTCAACAATGGCTTCATTAGACTTTTAATTGCAGATTTTGGATTGAATTCAAATTCCACCATCTGCCCTGGCAGGATTTGAACCCATGTCCCCACAACATTAGCTGCGTCACTGGATTAACAGTCCAGTATTAATACCCCTAGGCCATAACCTGCAAGTGTTTCAGCAAGAAGGGGAAGTCAATGCACTGGCTCCAAATTGCATTTCTCTTGTGCCTCTGACAAAATAATTGCTAAATAATTTGGATGCGGGGAAAAACAGCAAAGAGTAAACAGCAATGGAAAGACTGGAATTTAAGGTGGTCTTTGTGGGGGGCTGGGGCTGTGAGACGGTGCAGATGTCAGTCAAAGAATGTCAAGGAGTTAGAGGAAAATAACTGAGAGAAGAGGCTTCACAGCAGACTCTGACTCCCAGCAGAAAGCCTGTGCAGATAAGTTTTCAAATCTCGCTGCACTAGGATTTTTGAATTGATTTGAACTGCTGGGGTGGCACTGTGGCTCAGTGGTGAGCACTGCTGCCTCACAGCGCCAGGGACTCGGGGTTTAACCCCAGCCTCGTGTGACTGCCTGTGAGGAGTTTGCACATTCTGCCCATGTTTGCATGGGTTTCCTCCCATAATCCAAAGGTGAGGTGAATTGGCCATGCTAAATTGCCATAGTTTCAGGGATATGTAGGTTAGGTGCATTAGTGTGGAGTAAATATAGGGTAGGGGAATAGGTCTGGGTGGGTTACTACTTGGAGGCTCGGTGGGGGCTTGCTGGGCCGAAGGGCAGTAAGCAGCAGCTGGTTGGTGGGTGGAATAGCTACAGGAGCGAACAGAGGATGAAGACTAGGAAGCCCAGTGCTTTCCTGCCAGCATTAGGGACCTGTCTCCTGCCAGTATTAGGGACCTGCCTACTGCCAGCATTAGGGACCTGTCTCCTGCCAGCATTAGGGACCTGCCTACTGCCAGCATTAGGGACCTGTCTCCTGCCAGCATTAGGGACCTGTCTCCTGCCAGCATTAGGGACCTGTCTCCTGCCAGCATTAGGGACCTGCCTACTGCCAGCATTAGGGACCTGTCTCCTGCCAGCATTAGGGACCTGCCTACTGCCAGTATTAGGGACCTGCCTACTGCTAGCATTAGGGATCTGCCTATTGCCAGCATCCAGAGATCAAGTTAAGTTCTGGAGGGAAGAGACTTGGCAAAACGCTCACAGCCTGCAGCAACTGAGGTTTACGGGGTGGGTCCAGAAGATGCAATCCCTCTTCCCAGCCCAACTAGTGTGAGGTTTGTTTTAACGTTTAACACTGGTGATTGTACTGCCTCCTCAGCAAATCTACCCATCTGGACAGTGAGACAGACCATCCACTGAGATGAATCCAACTTCCATTTATTAATGGCAGTCCCTCAAATAACAGCACAAGCTTTACATGCCACAAGAACCAATAACTGATTCATGGGAAACGACAGAAACCAAGCCATTCGATTTTAACTGCTCCATCAGTTGGAGAGAACAACACCGATGTAAGACTTGAGTTCTCGAGTACTGTTTCTTCTCCATTCCCTTAAAGAGAGGAGTTTGTGATCTGCAAAATCATACCTACGATGACTGCGCAGATATAAAGGAGTAGAGAGATTAAAGTGATTTGGAAATGAGGGTGAGGATGACAATAAGCTGGAAGGCAATGCGGCTGTGATAAGGACAGAGGTGTCAAACAGTCAGGAGGTTGGGAGTGACAGTTCAGCTACAAAATGCTGAACTAACTCAAACTTGTGAAGTTTGGAGAAATAGCTGTATTTAAGAAATCGTTGCTTGAACTGATGAATGCATGGATTAAGGATATTAAGGGCTTCGCACAATCAATGAGTTAAGTAAGTAACACAGGCTGTCTTGAGCTTTCTTATGACTTTTTGATCTGATGACCATTTGGGTTCAGGAAATCAGGTTAATATTGAACAAACTGAACATTGTACACAGCCTGGTGGAACTAGACAACTGAGCAGGTTGACGGATTGGAATAAGTTTGCCAATACAAGTTAAGGAAAGTGGCTTTAGTTTTGCCAAATCCAAGGCTTAACTGTGAGCCAGAAATCACAAGACAGCAACAGCAGGAAGGTGACAATGGTTTCAGAGGGATAGCTAACATTGGTGTCCACCTACAAACTTTCACTCTGCTTGGAATAGCATCCAGGGAAACTAAACACCCTTGTTCTCAACCGTACAAGTCTTTCTGTCCCTGTAATGGAATGTACTAGATCGCCAGATACTACACATGCAGATAACTTGGGAAGATTCCTATAGAGGCATATGTGGGTCCTCAAATCTTATTTGTTCCTATGAATTTCACCTAGATGGAGATAGATAACGTCTTGATTAGTGAGGGGATCAAAAGTAATGGGAAGTTCAAAAGTTACGGGCGGCATGGTGGCACAGTGGTTAGCACTGCTGCCTCATAGCGCTAGAGACCCGGGTTCAATTCCTGCCTCGGGCGACTGTCTGTGTGGAGTTTGCACATTCTCCGCGTGTTTGCGTGGGTTTCCTCCGGGTGCTCCGGTTTCCTCCGGAGATGTGCAGGTTAGGTGAATTGGCCATGCTAAATTGCCCGTAGTGTTAGGCGAAGGGATAAATGTAGGGGAATGGGTCTGGGTGGGTTGCTCTTCGGCGGGTCAGTGTGGACTTGTTGGGCTGAAGGGCCTGTTTCCACACTGTAAAGTAATCTAATCTAATCTATAAAAAAGTAATCTAATCTAATCTGAAAGGCAGGAGAATGGGGTTGAGGAAACATATCAGTCAAGATCAAATGAGGGAGCAGACTCAATGGGCCAAATGGCTTAATTCTGGTCATATATCGTGTAGAACATCCAATAGACCTCGGTACAGCAAGAAGACAATCTGCCCAGTGTGTCTATAAATACTGAAACATTGTTTCACAAGCTTTAACCAAGTCTAACTTGTTTCTTCAACTACAATATTCCTACAGATGTCTTATTATGGAACAATTAGCATCGGAACCCCACCACAAAGCTTCACAGTCATCTTTGATACTGGTTCATCAAACCTTTGGGTCCCATCAGTTTACTGTTCCAGCCAATCATGCAGTAAGTGTATTTAAACAGTCTTCCTAACTTTTGATCAGCATATTCACCCATTATGAGTGATCTGGGCACTGGCTGGGGAGTGGCCCAAGGACACAATGGATTGATCGTAAGTTAAAGGGCATACAAAACATACCAAAAATAACTGAAGAGATTCAAAGACAGGGAATATTTGGTAGATCCAACCTGATTGATTCAATAAGCAGAACTTCTTGAAGCATTAATGGTCAAGCCAATCAGGAAGTGGAGAGACCACCGACAGGGACTTCCTCTGGAATCAAGGCCCCTGGGGTGGAGGTCCTGCCGAGAGAGAGCTACTGGCCAACCAGAGGCTAGCGACACGTGTACTTAACAACACCATGGAGGAGGCCATGGCTGCTGCAAGGGAACAACCAAAGTCACAAAATCATTGAGCAATTCATTAGACATAGGGCAAAGACCATAAGGAACAGGAACAGAAGTAGGCCATTCAGGTCATCAGGTCAGCTCTGCCATTCAATGAAGTCATGGCTGTTCTGAAAAGCTACTTTTCTGGCTTTTCCCCATAACCCTTTACTGGTTACAAGTCTATCTATTTTAGGCCAGTATTTATTGCCTATCCCTAAATGTCCAGAGTGCAGTTAATAATTAACCACAGGGCGGCACGGTGGTACAGTGGTTAGCACTGCAGCCTCACAGCGCCAGAGACCTCGGTTCAATTCCCATCTCAGGTGACTGACTGTGTGGAGTTTGCACATTCTCCCCGTGTCTGCGTGGGTTTCCTCCGGGTGCTCCGGTTTCCTCCCACAGTCCAAAAATGTGCAGGTTAGGTGAAGGGGTATATGTAGGGGAATGAGGGTCTGGGTGGTTTGCGCTTCGGCGGGTCGCTGTGGACTTGTTGGGCCGAAGGGCCTGTTTCCACACTGTAACTAATCTAATCTAATCTAATCTAATTGCTATGGCACTGCAGTCAGGTAAAGGCCAGATCAGATACATTTCCAAGATGGTGTTAGTGAACCAGGTGTTTCTTTATTAAAATAAGCAGTGCCGACACCAAAGCTAGCAGTCTACCCCAGATTTTATTTTAACTGAATTCAAACTTCACCACCTGCCATGATGGGATTCAAACTCACCTCCCCAGAATATTAACCTAGGGTTCTGGTTTGTTAGCTCAGTGACATTGCCACTATACTATCCATTTTGTCATCCATTGGTCATTTAAGGACCTCAATTGGTGTCAACGTGTGAGGGTAAACTATAGGTCCTCCCACCCAGAGTGTAATCCGAGGGGAGACGGGAGAGTGAGGTCTAGCCTTGCTGAATTCATGAACTACTTGCCTCCACATTCATCACTATGAAGTATAAGAAATTCCATCCAAAATGAAAATACATTTGAAAATACTTTTTTATTTGCTGTCTGTACAGTTGTGATTTCCGTTTGATGAGTTTTTGAGATAAATGGAAAGAAGAATTATATAACAACAAGGTCATGATGTCTAAGAAGGGTGTATGACAAAATAATCTAATGTGACAAAAAGTCGTGCTTTGGGTCTATTGGCTCCCTCTCAGGAAATTAAGTTTAAACCAGATCCACAAAGTTGCACTCAACTGGTGGCATTTGTGCCTCTGAGGCAGAAGGTTGTGAGTTCAGGTTCCACTTCAAAGACTTAAGAAGGAAATATCTGGCTGGCATTCCAGTGCAATATTGAGAGAATGCTGCAGTGTTACAGCTACTGTCTTCTGAATGAGACATTGAACTGAGACATTGTTTGATCACAAGCACGCATTAAAAACAATCCCATTGCACTGTTTCAATAACGAGCAAAGGAGTTCTGTCCAGCAAGTTGGACAATGTCTAACATTTAACCAAAGATGACAAATAAATCATCTAGTCATTATCACATTGCCGTTAGTGGAAGCTTTCTGTGCACAAATTGGCTGCTATGTTTCTAATGTTACAACAGTGACTATAATTTAAATTATTTCATTGGCTGTTAAGCACTTTGGCAATGGATGCATACAAGTTTTGTGTTCACACTGAAGTAAAAAGTTGCCCGCATCATAGCAACCTGGATCATCTGAGCTATTTCAATGCAATCATTAACTCATGGGACTCTGTTAACGAATAGTTTTAACCTGCTAGCTCATACGCCAAGCCATATGATGATTCTGACAAGCAATGAGGAATGGTATGCTGGAGGTCAACTAACTTGGTTGGTTGGTTTGTGATGGAGAGTGACCCAACAGTGTGGGTTCAATTCCCACACCGGCTGAGGTTACCATGAAGGGCTCTCCTTCTCTCCCTTGCCTTAGAGGTTAACCACCACCAGTTACCCCTCTCTGTAATAAGAGAGTCTGGTAAGACCATGGTGACTTGATCTTTATTAGATAAGATGCCCTACAAGACCTTTGACCTCTTGTTAATATTGCTGGTTGTAAATGAGTCATTTTGCTCATGCTAACAAGGAGGTGATGGTGTGGTGTATTAATGTGAGATTATTAATCCAGAGACCCAGATAATGTTCTGAGGACCTGGGATCAAACCCCACCTTGGCAGCTTATGGAATTGGAATTCAATAACAATTCAGAATCAAAATTCTAGCGATGACTATGCAATAACTGTCTGGTTCACGAATACCCTTTAGAGAAAGAAACTGCTGTCCTTCCCTACTCTGGCTTACATGTGACGTTAGACTGAGAGCAATGTTTTTGACAGTTAGGGGTGGGTGGGGAAAAAAATCTTGGTCCATTCAATGATGTTCACTTCTTGTGAATGAACTATCCCTCATTTAATAAGTGTGCAATTCAACAGAAACAAATAGTGCTACAAACAATTATACAGCAATTTTTATGGATGACCTGTGCTTGATTCAGTTATGAAATTAAATGACCAAATGATTAAAATGTTTACCTTTACAGCAAACCACAAGAAATTTTCACCAAGCAAGTCCTCAACGTTTCAGGCAACAAACCAACCACTGTCTATTCAGTATGGTTCAGGCAGCATGACTGGGGTCCTGGGCTATGACACAGTCACTGTACATATATTGTAACTTTTACCAATAATGTTATAATCAAATAAGGTCAAAATTCTTAAACTGCTCATACACATGTAACTTCCTTGTATATTAATATTTTGTAACATTTGATGCAAATCTTCAACTTGACCAGAAACTGATTAGACTGGCCAAATAAATACTATGGCTTAACCAAGCAGGTCAGAGGCGATAGATTCTGTGAAATAACTCATCTTTGCTAAACAGCCAATGATGTGCCAGGTTTCTGAAAGTCGTTCAAAATTTTCAACTCCTACATCAACACTGAAAACTGACCTTTCTCTCTGTGTAAAGTGTCAATTGGAGGAACAGCAATCAATAAACATAATATGAACAAAATATTGCATAGTTTGGAGATCTGAAATTAAAACAAAAAGTGCAGTAGAAACTCTTTTATTGAGAGAGAAACAGAGTTAACCTTTCAATTCTGATATGACTTGTTTAGAAAAAGATTCACCTTGGGCTTGAATGATCATTCTGTTTTTCTCCCCACTGACCATATCAGGCCAACAGATTTTCTCAAAGACTTTCTATTTTATTTGTAATTATGAGTCATTGCATAACCTTAGATTTTCTCGTTACTGTGGTATTCATTCATTTAAATTCATGGTCTGGTTTATTGATAGCTCTCAGCATGATAATTCCTCAGAACAAGTTGTGCCTTTCTCTTTCTTCTAGGTATCAAACATTGCTGTCAAAGAGCAGGAATTTGGGTTAAGTGAGACTGAACCTGGGAGCACTTTCTACTATGCTCCATTTGATGGGATCCTGGGGCTGGCCTATCCAAACATTGCTTCGTCCAGTGCCACACCTGTGTTTGATAACATGATGGCTGAGAACCTGGTCCAACATGACCTGTTTGCTTTCTACCTCACTAGGTATGTTGTCACACCTTATGTAGACTTGCATAGAACATAGAACATTACAGAGCAGTACAGGCCCTTCAGCCTTCGATGTTGCGCCGACCTGTGATACCAATCTGAAGCCCATCTAACCTACAGTATTCCATTTTCATGCATATGTCTATTTTAATGCCCTTAAAGTTGGCGAGTCTACTACGAGTGTGTCCCACGCCCCTACCACTCTCTGAGTAAAGAAACTACCTCTGACATCTATCCTATATCTATCACCCCTCAATTTAAAGCTATGTCGACTAGTGTTAGCCATCACCATCCAAGGAAAAAGACTCTCACAGTCCACCCTATCTAACCCTCTGATTGTCTTATCTGACTTTCATCTGCATAGCACCCTGTGTAACATGGGGGATTAACTTAATGTCACCACATAGCCATTTTTTAAAGCAATTAACACAATATGCATCTTTGTATTTCTCCAGCAACTGAAATGAACAGTTTCCATGTCAGATAGTCTCTAACTTCGAGCAAAGTTCTAAGTACATCCTTGTGAACAAATGGAATTCTTTTAGATTTTGTTTGAATTGCATGTGCGATCCAAGATAGGAAATTGGATCATTGCAATTTCTTTCAGGCGTTTTGAAAAGGGCTTTGTTGAATTTCAAACAGCACATTGAGGATTGAGTGTGTTTTCTTGAATGTAGTGAAATGTTGTCTGATTTTCAACGGCTCATGACACCACGTTCTGCAAGCCCCAAACAGAAGATATCACCACTCTGGCATTTCTGAAGCTCTGTCCATGCTCTTCAATATCAGGCAGATCCCTGCTGAAATTAACATTCAGATTCACTTCTTTTTACAGACAGGATGGTCAGTCCGGAAGTGAAGTTGTTTTTGGTGGAGTTGATCCAAACCACTACACAGGTCAAATTAACTGGGTGCCTGTCACTCGAAAAGATTACTGGCAAATCCAACTGGACAGGTAAGTGAGCAACCTTTTCCACAATGGAAATGCAAGCTGTAACCATCACATTGCAAGGCATAACTTTGACATGGAAATATTAGGTGAAATGAGTCGCAGCTCAGGTCCAGGTATGGACGCACTGAGCGACAGAGAGAATGCATCCCGTTTTCTTAATATGCCTGGAAGAAGGCAGCTCATCCCCACCTTCTCAAGGGTGGACAATAAATGCTGACCTAGACAGCGGTGCCCATATCCCATGAGTGAATAAATAAAACTGACTCACGATTGGTATTTGTAAATGTGACCTCACATCATGGAAGACATCATGGAACCACAACATCATGGAATAAGATAAAAATCACACAACACTAGATTATAGTCCAACAGGTGTATTTGGCAGCACTAGCTTTTGGAGTGCTGCTCTTTTGTCAGGTAGCTAGCTATCCAACGAAGGAGCAGTGTTGCAAAAGCTGGTACTTCCAAATAAAGTTGTTGGACTATAGCCTGGTGTTCGTGAGGACTGCAGATGCTGGAGGTCAGAGTCGAAGAGTGTGGTGCTGGAAAAGCACAGCCAGTCAGGCAGCATCCTAGGAGAAGGAGAATCGACATTTTAGGCATAAGCCCTTCATCAGGAATATCGATGTTTCAGGTATATGTTTCAGACAGAAGTGAGCTGCCCTCTTCCAGGCATATTATGAACAAGGGATGTTGAAGCCCAACGTTGGCCCATTGCAGCACTTTTAATTCCAGAAGCAGATGCAACAGGATCACCACATGAAGGGCTTATGCCTGAAATGTCGATCCTCCTGCTCCTCGGATGCTGCCTGACTTGCTATGCTTTTCCAGCACCACACTCTCAACTATAACCTGGTGTTGTGTGATTTTTAACTTAGTCCACCCGAGTCCAACGCCAGCACCTCCACCTCATCTTGGGGTAGAGCAGGTATCTAGGCCTGCACCAATCAGGATGCCAAAATATTTACCCCATGACTGCCATTGGTCGCCGCTCCCATCAATCCCATTTGTCTACCAGCACCAAAGCCCTCCACTACTCCTCAGCTAACATCCCCTTTGTCTCTAGTGCTGACCTCCAGTGGGGACCAGACGCAATTGCAGCAGTGGCGACTGCTCTGAGTGGTACTGCAATGGTTTGAGAGTGATGGCCATTTGATGAGCTAGGACAGAAATCTCATCCTGAGCTAATTAAAATCCCTCCAAGCTGATTCTATCCTTAGCACTGTAAGAATCCTGGAACATAAAATACTACTAAAGTGTCAGGAAAACACTCCTGTTATTAGATTTAAATTTAGATTTACCTCCTTCGATTATCTCTACTCATATTGCATTAATATGGTAGTTTGAGCAGTAACAACACAACGAGGTTTCATTTACATAGCACCTTTAGTGTCATAAAACATCTCAAAGTGTTTCACAAGAGCTTTACCATGTCAAATTTGATGCCAAACCACATCAGAATGTTGTCCAATGAGGGGAGAATATGTGGACTCAAGTTCCTAAAGTTATGAAGACAGAAGTGATCTCATTGAACCATAAACGTTTAGAGAGGTCTGGCAGAATAGGTGTTGGGAGAACATTTTCACTGTCTGCGAAATATGGAACTAGAGATCCAAACTCTGTGGATGACTATTTTAGAATATTTAAGTGATTGAGTCTGTCCTGGTCAAACATAATGAGCTGAGGGCCTATTTTGTGCTATAGACCTCTACCACTCCATTTTTGACTGGAAGAGGAATTTCTTCACTCAAAGGGTTAAGAACCTTTACCATTCTTTGCCCCAAGAATTGTACATGTTCAGTCAAGTGAGTGTACACATGACATGAGTTTGATGGATTTTTGAGTTCCAGGAGAATTTAGGGTATGGGATAACAAGGAGAGGGGAAGTTGAGGTCAATGATTTAAATTCTTCAATGGTTGAGCAGATTTAAGAGGGGTGGCGGGGGAGCACTCTGATTTTTAAGTTCTCGTCATCATAAGGAGGTGGGACACGTGACTAAACGCTTGGTCAGAGGGGGTGATTTTAAGGAATATGTTAGACGTGGAGGGAAGTTATTCAATTAACAAGTGCCATCTTATCTTCTCTCAGGGTGACAATCAATGGTCAGGTTGTGGCCTGCAGTGGAGGCTGCCAGGCCATTGTTGATACTGGCACTTCCCTGCTTCCTGGTCCCAATACAGCCATCAGCACTATCCAACAATATATCGGTGCTACCCAAGGGTACTACGGCCAGGTAAGCTTCGATGAAAGCTTCATAGATTTTTATAATCAGTCAGAGGAGGGTCTGGATATTTTTCTAATCAATTGATCAAAAGAGTTATTACACACCTCTGAAGCAGATGGAACTGAATCCAGGCCTTTTGGTCAGAGGTAGTGCCAATACCCCTGCACCACAAGATCCCTTTCAGACGAGGTTCTATTGAATGCACCTTTTATTTTGTGCTATTTATATATTGATGTATAAATCTATGCTATGTTTAAAAGATTAGTTTTAGTTTAAAAAAAGCCTTTAGAAGCTTAATCAATAATGTATATTGTCATTGTGTTCATTAATTACTTTGCATTGTAGAACACAATAAAGTAAAAGAGGGAAAAATGGGTAATGATAGGGATTTGCCTTTGGTGGAATCATACCTTTTCTCAGGCTGTGTTACTGAACATGTGACAGAGAAGCTAAAAAGTTACATCCGGTCCCATAGATCTGGAGCGTTGGGTTATTGGGCTCTAAGCAAGTTGTCCAATAAAGTCTATTGCTATTCACTCTGAAGAGTATAGATCTCCCATTACTACAGCCTCCTGATTTTTACATTCCAATTTTGAACATAAATAAACCAAAGGGTTAAAGAAAATTTCTAATGTTTGGCCTCAGAAGCGTATCATCAAAAGAGTCTTGGCAGTCTCAATCAAGTACTTCAATAGGCAGGGGGTTTCAGTACTAATCTTGCCACTGATTGACCAATAATGCCAATCTCACTCTGAGAGGCCTCAACATATTAGATCTGTGCCAAGGCGGTGTGGGTTTTGAATGCTGTTTTGAGATTGGGGCTCTGGCAACCTACTGGGGCAGAGTAAAGGGACCTTTATGTTTTACCCAATTCTGCTGTTCTGAAGAAGGGTCGCTGGACCCAAAATGTTAAATCTACTTTCTGTTTTTATTTTTGATTTCCAGCATCTGCAGTTCTCTAAACTTTCTGCTGTCTTTGAGCAGTGTGCACAGACAGGTGCTTGGAAATCTCCCACCTCCCAGTGCTAACATTTTTTATCACATTAGGCATAGCTATTAACTTCAAAGACTAGCAGTGGTGGCCCTGGCACCCAACGTTTATAAATAACTACAAGGCCCAAAAGAATTTCAATTTATCATTGACTGAAATGATTAGGTTCAACCTGCTAGCTCCATCTGTAAATCAGAGGGAAATGCACTAAGTACAACTACAAATGAAGTTGATCCCAATTTTATGTTGAGGATTCCTGGGACCTTGGGAAACGTTGAATCTACAGTGTGGAAATAGACCATTTGGCCCAACAAGTCAACACCGACCCTCCGAAGAGTATCCCACCCAGATCCATTCCTGCACCCACATTACTCTACATTTCCCCTGACTAATGAACCTAGCGTTCCTGAATACTATGGACAATTCAGCTTGGCCAATTCACCCTAACCCACACATTTTTGGACAGTGGAAGGAAACTGGAGCAGTTGGAGGAAATCCACTGAATGTGCAAACTCCACACAGACATTCGCCCAAGACTGGAATTGAACCCAGGTCCCTGGTGCTGTGAAGCGGCAATGCTAACCACTGAACTTGAACTTCAAGCCATTTCAAACATGGAAGGTTTGAGAAGGGTGATGGGAATTCACAACGTTAGAAATTCCTATGCATCCAATACGGCCAGCCTGTCCAATGGAGCAGCAATGTCAGGATGCCTTTAGAAAGCAGACTCCTAATAGGTGGATATGAGCATCTTTTGTGACCCGAACATCTGACCTGTTCTACACCAGAAAGCTTGCTGGTAAAGGGCAGAACTGGGGCCTCACTTTTACAAACATAACAAGCTTGTACTTACACAACTAAACATTATAAATATACACCTCAAAGACCAACATCCCCAGCTTCTGTTTTCTACATACACTGAATCCTAAGTTAATATCCACTATCTCAATATAGTTAAAAAAGTAACGCTGCACCCCTAAACAGAGTCCAAAATAAACAATAGTTTTAAATAAAAATGGAAATGTTTTAGCTTTCCTCACAGAAATAGTGTTATAGGTTTGGGTTACCCCATCAGCAGCTCCTCCACAAGCCCTGCAACTAATGGCCAATTTTCCTGCATTTAGGGGCAAGTGGATATTGTTGATAAAATCCCTAGTGGTGGCCTTCTCACAAAGAGGGTGCAGGGAGCCTCCCAACACCTCAGACAACTTGCAGGAGCATCTCAGCACTTGTGCTGGAATGTCAGCCAAGACAACTTTTAAGATGTGACCACTGCACATTCAATAATGAGGTTGTTGACTTTGTTAGTTTCGTAAACATTTCTTCCAATGATTCTTGGAGAATGCTCTGCTCATGCTTGTTTTTAATTATTTCATCGATTGTACAGTATTCCATCAACTGCAATAATCTGCCCAACATGCCGAATGTAGTCTTCACAATCAATGGAATCGATTATCCCCTTACTCCATCTGAATACACAATCCAGGTATGCTTTTGCTTAAATTTGATAAAGCTGATTCTTAACAGCTAGGTTAGGTTCTCAGACTTTAGTATCCAGCAAAGTTGCTTGTCAGTTAATTTTTGGAGAAACTATACAGAAAATGAATGAGCCTGTACTAGTTTTGAACATGATTGAGTGAATAAGCTCAGTTATGGTGAAAAAATTAATTTCCTTATCAATTAACAACAGAAGGGAAGAGTTTTTTATATTATTAATTCTTCAGATGCGGGTGTTATTGTCAAGGTCAGTACTTATTGTCATCCTCAATTGCCCTGGAGAAGGTTGTGGTGAGCAACTTTCTTGAAGTGTTGCTGTACTTGAGATGGACGTATTTTCACACTATTGTTAGAAAAGGCTTTTCATGATTTTAAGTCAGCAATAATGAAGGGATGATGTTAATTATCTAAGGTCAGGATGTTCTGTGACATAGAAGGGGGCTTGGGGATAATGCTGTACCCACACACTTGATGTTCCCATCCTTCTCAATTCACAGATTCACATAGCACAGAAAAAGCCCTTTGGCCCATCAAGTCTGTACTGATATAACTACCACTAAGAGTGCACTAATCCCAATTTCCTGCACTTGTCCCATATCCTTGAATGTGATGATATTTGATATGCTCATCCAAATATCTTTTAAAGGTTGTAAGGTTTCTGACCTCCACTACCTTGCCAGGCAGTGCATTCCAGATTCCCACCACCCTCTGAGTGGAAAGGTTTTTTCCTGAAATCTCCTCTGAATCTCTGGCCCCTTACCCTAAAATTATGCCCCCTCATGACTGATCTCTCAACCAAGGGGAACAGCGGCTCTATGTTTACCCTGTCCATTCCCCGCATTACATTACACACCTCAATCCTGTTCACCCTTCAGTCTTCTCTGCTCATAAGAAAACAATCTAAGCTTATCTAGTCTCTCCTTAGAGCTCAATTTGTCCATACCAGGCAACGTCCTGATGAACTTCCATCTAGATGGTGAAGATTTGAGGTTTGAAGTGAATCGTTGAAAAAGACTTGTCAAGTTGCTACAAAGTTAAAAATCACACAAACCAGGTTATAGTCCAACAGGTTTAATTGGGAGCACTAGCTGATGAAGGAGCAGTGCTCCGAAAGCAAGTGCTTCCAATTAAACCTGTTGGACTATAACCTGGTGTTGTGTGATTTTTAACTTTGTACACCACAATCCAACACCGGCATCTCCAATCAACTTGCTGCAGTGAGTTTTGTAAATGGTGCACAGTGCAGTGACAGTGCACCAGGGAGTGAAAGGAATAGATGCTTAAAGTGCGCTTTAATATCTTTAATATTGACACAGTGCATGCTTAAATGTATGGTGGAAAATAACATTTGTAGCACAGCACTGAACAGAGAGAAGAACTGTTGGACCAAATTATTCACTTTTTTGCTCGCTCCATTAAATAGAAACTCTAGCAAATTTTATATAAGTACAATTTTTGTCAATAATCTAGTTTTTAATAATCAGTGATAAAACATAATTAATCCTTTATTCAGTTTCTCCAAAACCTTTTTACTCACCCTTGTCCATGAAAGAAGCATTTGCCAATTGATTTTTTTTTCTAATCTAATCTTCTTCTCTTATCTCAATATTTATCAACAAGTTATTTATGTGAGGACTCAACTGAGATCCCAAAGCATAAACTTTCATTCCTTCCTTCACCTGGAAATCAGCCACTGATTGTTGTTGTGTCACCATAGTCTTACCAGACCATAGGGGCTGCTCTCTCATTAGAGAGAAATGACTGGTGGTGATTTAACCTGAGGGCCACCAGACCTCAGGCAAGGGATGAGGTTGAGAAGCAGAGTCCTTCATGATAACCTCAAGCCAGTGATGGGAATTGGACCCACACTGTTGGTATCACACTGCTCTGCAAACTAACAATCCAACCAATTGAGCTAAACCAATTCCCTAGCCTTTGATAATTACCTGGCAGTTTGACTTACAGCTGACAAAATAATGTCGAGAATGGGATGTACAGTCTGTTAATCAAAAGCTGTTTTGATTTAATTCTGAGCAATCACCAAAGAAGAAATGCTAGACAGACGTTTTCATCTTTTGCTTATTTTATTCACAGAAGGATTAGTTATGGCAGATAAATCACTTTGGGGGTCTAACTCTCACAATTTGCACTTCTTTCAGGACCAGTATGGCTGCATGAGTGGATTTGACTCCATGTACCTTCCAAGCTCTTCTGGAGGACTCTGGATCCTGGGGGATGTCTTCATTGGGCCATACTATTCCATCTTTGACAGAGGAAACAATCGTGTGGGTTTTGCCAAATCCGTCTAATTTAATCATCCAAGATTACATTTAAAGCGCATTCCAATTCTTTTTGAGTCCTTCCCTCATTCTTTAGTTAGGACTGATGCAATGGAACCACACAATAACAAGAATTTCAGTAAAAGCCTCATTGACCTTTGGTTATAGAGCAGGCAAGCTAATCTGATTATGTCTGAGACAACATGAAGGCACATCTCTAAAATACAGTCAATTAGTTGCAACCTCTTCATTCAATTTGAGTACACCCTTCACATTACTGACCTCTAAATCCAATAAAATTGCTCAAGAAAATATGCTTTAAATGGATTATCTGCATTGTCAACTGTGGATGATAAACTGTATCGTAGTCACACTCATAATTTTATTCTCCTCTCTGGTACTTTCAATCCTAAATGAAGACCTAGCTGCTCCAGGAATTAATTGCTCTGGACATTAGATAGTATAAACATTCCAGAGCCAAAAGCCATCTACATTTTAGATGATTGCTTTTGTAGATGAATTTAGACATGTGTGTGGAAAGCATGCTGTACGGTCTTAGAAAAAGCACATCAACATTTTTGCATGAAATTGTATTAATCATTCCTGAACAGTAGGGAAATGATCTTTACATGATCTCATGCTTACACAGCTGGGGTGGCAGATTGGTAATTGGCATTGTCCATTGTTATCGAACGTGCCTGACTTTTATAAATAAGAGTGGGAAACCCACTCTGTCAATTTGTGTCCTAAACTGTGAGTGTAGTAATGATCTCTGATGTGATTTTTAATAAGATCATGCAGTGAGATTTCATCTTGATGGTGCACACTAAATATTTTCTATTTTTCTTCATTAGCAAATACAATGTGAATAAACTTACACGTATTGCAAGCATTTTTTGTTATTACAACTTTTTCTTCATGTCAGTGATGGGCTGCTCTGCACATCTGCTCAAAACATTCCTGATGAAGGGCTTAAGCCTGAAACATCAGCTCTCCTGCTCCTCGGATGCTGCCTGACCTGTTGTGCTTTTCCAGCACCACCCTTTTCAACTCTGACTCTCCAGCATCTGCTGTCCTCACTTTTTCCTAATAGAGACATTAAGCCACATCTGAATATTCTAAATAAGCACACCATTCTCTCCCTGCACCATACCACAACACACAATGTTCATAACATCAATGCAACCTGTAACTAATTGTTAATATGCATTTAATTATATCTAGTTAACTGTAAAACTCTCCTAGTTAGATCAGTAAATAGTTTTCCTTTATCACATTAGATCAACTGAAATAGGTCCATGCGGGCCAATATCCCGTCACCAAGTCATTCTTTATTTCCACCTTCCTAGTGCACAACACTGACTCAGCGAGCACAAAACTGCCTCTGAGAGTGAGCAGAACCTTTTTAGATTAGATTACTTACAGCGTGGAAACAGGCCCTTTGGCCCAACAAGTCCACACCGACCCGCCAAAGCACAACCCACCCAAACCCATACCCCTACATTTACCCCTTCACCTAACACTACGGACAAGTTAGCATGGCCAATTCACCTAACCTGCACATCTTTGAATTGTGGGAGGAAACTGGAGCACCTGGAGGAAACCCACGCAGACACAGTGAGAATGCGCAAACTCCACACAGAGAGGGAATTGAACCCGGGTCTCTGGCGCTGTGAGGCAGCAATGCTAACTACTGTGCCACCGTGCCACCCTGACACTCCTGTTTATATCTGACAGCCAGGGCTCCCTCCGTGGACCAGATTAACAGCATGAATCATGGAACTCATATTCCGAATCCTATCGGATCGAATGGATTGGTTGGAGAGACAGTTAGAGGCAATGAGAAATTTACAAGAGCAAGGGGGTGTGATGGATGGCAGTTATAGGAAGGGAGAAAAGTCACAGATACAGTCACATAGATGGGTTAACTCTTGGAAAGGTAAGAGAGATAGGCAGGTAGTGCAGAAGTCTTCTGTGGCTGTCCCCATTTCAAACAAGTATGCTGTTTTGGAACATGTATGGGATGATGGATTCTCAGGTGAATATAGCATGAACAGCCAAGTATGTTGTATCAAGACTGGCTCTAATGCAATGGGGGATACGTCAGGTTCCAAGCAATCGATTGTGTTCGGGGACTCTCTAGTGCAAGGCACAGACAGACGCTTCTGTGCCCAAGAGTGAAAAATCAGAATGGTATGTTTCTTCCATTCTGCCAGGCTCAAAGATGTCTCAGAGAGGATGCAGAATGCTCTCAAGGATGAGAGGGGCCAGCAGGAGGTCATTGTACACATTGGGGCCAACAACATAGGAAGGGAAAAGGTTGAGATTCTGAGGGGAGGTTACAGAGAGATGGCAGGAATTTAAAAAGGAGGTCCTCGAGAGTAGTAATATCTGGATTACTCCCAGTGCTATGAGCTAGTGAGGCAGGAATAGGTAGAGCAGATGAATGCATGGCTGAGGAGCTGGTGTATGGGAGAAGGATCCATATTTTTGGATCATTGGAATCTCTTTTGCGGTAGAAATGACCTGTACAAGGACAGATTGCACCTGAATTGGAAGGGGATGAATATAGTGGCAGGGAGATTTGCTCGAGCTGCTTGGGAAGATTTAAACTAGCAAGGTGGTGGGGAGGGGGGTGATGGTGTTGGTGGAGGGGTGGGACCCAGGGGGATAGAGATCAATATGAGAATGGTCCAGTTGAGAAAAGGAGTGAGTCAAACAGTCAGGGCAGGCAGGGACAAAGCAAAGAACAAGGTAGGACTAATAAATTAAATTGCATTTATTTCAATGCAAAGGGCCTATCAGGGAAGGCAGATGAACTCAGGGCATGGTTAGGAACATGGGACTGGGATGTCATAGCACTTACAGAAACGTGGCTCAGGGATGGGCAGGACTGGCAGCTTAATGTTCCAGGATACAAATGCTACAGGAAGGACAGAAAGGGAGGCAAGAGAGGAGGGGGAGTGGCATTTTGATAAGGGATAACATTACAGCTGTACTGAGGGAGGATATTCCCAGAAATACATCCAGGAAAGTTATTTAGGTGGAACTAAGAAATAAGAAAGGGATGATCACCTTATTGAGATTGCATTATAGACCCCTTATTTGTCGGCGGGAAATTGAGAAACAAATTTGTAAGGAGATCTCAGTTATCCGTAAGAATAATAAGGTGGTTATGGTAGGGGATTTTAATTTTCCAAGCATTGACTGTGATTTCCATAGTGTTAAGGGTTTAGATGGAGAGGAATTTATTATGTATGTACAAGAACATTTTCTGATTCAGTACGTGGATGTACCTGACCTACTCTTGGGAAATAAGGCAGCAGGTGACTAAGGTGTCAGTGAGGGAGCATTTTGGGGCCAGCGACCATAATTCTGTTAGTTTTAAAATTGGGATGGAAAAAGATAAACCATCTGTAAGTTGAAGTTCTAAATTGGAGGAAGGCTAATTTTGAAGGAATTAGGCAAGAACTTTCAAAAGCTGATTGGGTGCAGATGTTGGCAGATAAAGGGATGACTGGAAAATGGGGAGCCATCAGAAATGAGATAACAAAGAGTCTAGAGACATTATATACCGTTAGGGTGGAAGGAAAGGTTGGCACGTGTAGGGAATGCTGGATGACAATAGAAATTGAGGCTTTGGTTAAGAAAAAGAAGAAAGCATATGTCAGGTATAGACAGGATAGATCATGTGAATCCTTAGAAGAGTATAAAGGCAATAGGAGTATACTTAAGATGGAAATCAAGATGGTAAAAAGGGGTCATGAGATAGCTTTGGCAAATAGAATTAAGGATAATCCCAAGGATTTTTACAAATACATTAAGGACAAAAGGGTATCTAGGGAGAGAATCGTTCCCCTCAATAAAGTAACAAAGAGGATTGATGAGGGCAGAGCGATAGACGTGATTTATATGGACTTCAGTAAAGCATTCAACAAGGTTCCCCATGAGAGACTGGTTAGCAAGGTTAGATCACATGGAATACATGGAGAACTAGCCATATGGATACAGAACTGGGTCAAAGGTAGAAGACAGAGAGTGGAGGGTTGTTTTTCAGACTGGAGGCCTGTGACCAGTTGAGTGCCACAGGGATCGGTGATGGATCCACTACTTTTCGTCATTTATATAAATGATTTAGATGTGAGCATAAGAAGTATAGGTAGTAACTTTATAGAGGACACCAAAATTGGAGGTGTAGTGGACAGCGAAGAAGGTTACCTCAGAGTACAACGGGATCTTAATCACATGGGCAAATCAGATGGTTGCAGCAGGTTCTGCAACGCAGATGGGCCAGATGGGCTGAAGAGTGGCAGGTGGACTTTAATTTAGATAAATGCAAGATGCTGCATTTTGGAAAAGCAAATCTTAGCAGGACTTATACACCTAATGTTAAGGTCCTGGGGAATGTTGTTGATCAAAGAGACTTTGAAGTGCAGGTTTGTAGCACCTTGAAAGTGGAGTCGCAGGTAGATAGGATAGTGAAGAAGGCGTTTGGTATGCTTTCCTTTATTGCTCAAAGTATTGAATATAGGCATTGGGAGGTCATGTTGCGACTGTACAGGACATTGGTTAGGCCACTGTTAGAATATTGTGTGCAATTCTGGTCTCTTTCTTATCGGAAAGATGTTGTGAAACTTAAAAAGGTTCAGAAAAGATTCACAAGGATGTTGCCAGGGTTGGAGGATTTGAGCTATAGGGAGAGGTTGAATAGGCCAGAGCAGTTTTCCCTGGGACATCAGGGACTGAGGGGTGACCTTATAGAGGTTTATAAAATCATGAGGGACATGGGTAGGATAAATTGACAAAGTCTTTTCCCTGGGGTGGGGGAGTCCAGAACTGGAGGGCATAGGTTTAGGGTGAGTGGAGAAAGATATAAGACACCTAAGGAGCAACGTTTTCATGCAGAGGGTAGTACATATATGGAATGAGCTGCCAGAGGAAGTGGTGGAGGCTGCTACAATTGCAACATTTAAAAGGCATCTGGATGGGTATATGAATATAAACGGTTTGGAGGGATATGGGCCAGGTGCTGGCAGGTGGGAGTAGATTAGGATAGGATATTTGGTCAGCATGGACAATTGGGAACGAAGGGTCTGTTTCCGTGCACTACATCTCTATGACTCTTTGATTCTATGAGGTCCAGCTCGCTGACCTTATTACATCTACTACATCAGCCAGGCCACAAGTTATTTACAGTTAAGTAGGATGGTGGCAGCATAGTGAGCTGGTGTTGCTGATACAACAAGCCTCACTCTATCTCCAGAAGCTGTTGCCAAGAAGTTTTAACTAAAAGACACTTGGTGTCAACATGTCTCACAAAGACATCAAATCCAGATTCTCTGGAAGTTGCAGAACCTTGTTTAACCCATAAGTGAACACTACACATTCCACTTTCAACCTTTGAGTTGAGAAACAAAATAGTTCAAACTCTGCAAAACAGTTGTGTCCACACTACAGTTTTCCCCAGTTCATATTCCAAATAAAATATTTGTAATCTTTACAATTATAATTTACAAAATCCTCTTCATTGCATCATCATCTCATCATGTCATGTGTTCAAGCTGCCAGCATAATATAATGGTCTGACTTAGAAGCTGTCACTAATCCTTCCTAAGTGTATTCGGCTAAATTGTCTGTGCCAAGTAATGAGGAGAGCCACAGTCAGTCTTCAGCAGAAGGTGAACATAAAGGTTTCTGACATACTACTTATCAGCTACCTAGATAGATTATTGATTTTTATGAGGCTTCCAGGAGGCTGGAAGAACACAGCAAGCCAGGCAACATCAGGAGGTGGAGAAGTCAACGTTTCGGGTGTAACCCTTCTTCAGGACTGGGGATGGGTGTAGGGGGAGTGCATGTCTGAGGGAGGCAGAGAACTTCTTCAAAGTGGGCATCCTTTGAAGAGATTTCTCAGTGGTACAAACTTGGTGAGACATCAAGCTCAACCTGAAAATAAGTATACATGACCGCTAGTTACATGGATTTAGCATTAAATCAACTAAATGTACCAGACAGCCAATACTCTGAGCACTTGTTATTTCCTCCCATGAAGAGTCTTCTATCTCTTGATGGGCGGAGTTTATCTGTGATGTTGGTTAACTCTTTCAGGTATTAACTACACCATGCAACAATAAAGATTACAATCAGGATGTTTGTACTGGGTGTCGACTGGGGCAGACAAAGTCAGAAATCACATGACACCATGTTGTAGACCAGATGAAAGACCAGCACTCCAAAAGCTTGAGCTTTCAAATAAACCTATTAGAACAGTATTCTGAAATGGGCTAGAGACCCTAGATTGGTAATTTTAGGGAGAACAGTGCATGATGGAATAAGATTCATTAGCTTGATGCCAAGGAGTTCATAATTAAGAATCAGCTTTTTATTGGTCAAAGATTTCTTTCTGCATTCTGTTCCTCACCTATGTTGCTGTTTATGGCCTCGATGACTACTTGTCATGCTCTCTTTGGCACACTCTACAGTACATCCCTTCCATTGTAAAGTATAATATCTGAAACAAAAACAGAAATTGCTGGAGAAACTCAGCAGGTCTTGCAGCATCTGTGGGAAGAAAGCAGAGTTAATATTTCGAGTCCAGTGACTCTTCATCAATTCTAATTCTGTTGTGATAAAAGGTCACCAGACTCGAAACATAAACTCTGCCTTCTTCCCACAGATGCTGCTGAGTTTCTCTGGCAATTTCTGTTTTTGTTTCAGATTGCCAGACCCTGCAGTTCTTTGTTTTATTTACGTGAATAATGTTGCTCCTACGTCCTGCAGAAGCTGCTCAATTGCCTCAGCACAAGAACAGTGCATTCTCTTGCTTGACACCTTTATTACTTACCAAGGATCTGTTTAATTCAGTCTGTAAGTGCGCTTCTTTGGACAAATTGCCAGATATAAACATTAATAAAAATAAACAAAAAATAATTTTGCTTCTATAGTGCTCTTTTGAGCAATATATTACGTTTTACATTGACTAATGCCCTTTTATAGCCATTACTATAATACAAATTTCAAAACTTTACTTTTAGATGTAGACACACAAAATGGGGCAGCATATCACATAACTGTGGAAAATTCAGCTCCAGACAGCACTGAAAATAAAGTAAATTCTTAATTATGGACATCCACAGCTACATGGGAATTAACACATCCCTTTGTTTCAGGATGGATCGTCTGTAAAATAAATACAGCATTTCAATCATCTTATTTGTCTGCTTCCTGTGGACAACGGAAACATCATAAAACGATTCAGTATTAGATGGATATGAAAGAATGGCAATGAGATTTGTTAGCTGTTTTTAGGAAAATAATAGCAAAAGCTGCTCTGAGAAAGAAAAATCATGGCCAATACCTTCAGGAATGCCATCTATAAATAATAGTCAACCAGCTAGAAGGACTCATGCGCTAACTCATTCTTATTTCAAGTTCACCTGGAAGCTGACTTCTTGGCAATTCTGTTACTTGAAACTTCACAATGTACCGAAATATTTCTGCTTTTACACACAAGTGTATGAATGTATCTAAGGAGCACAGGCCTATTACAAAATAAATTGTGATAATTTCACATGTAGGTCAACAAAACATCCTTTTGTTTAGCTATATTTAATTTTTTTCTGTATGATAGTACACATGACATGCTGCATTCTACCGCTGGACGAGGTGTGTGATAATAAATAATTGCGCTTATTTTTAAATTCACAAAAGCGTTCTGCTGGGAACATCTATAATGTGGCAAGGGATTGTAATTGTATGGCAGAAACCTGGAAACCAACTGAATGGGTCAGAATCTCTGACCTAAACTCAGTCATAGAGTCATAGAGATGTACAGCATAGAAACAGACCCTTCGATCCAACCTGTCCATGCTGACCAGATAACCCAACCCAATCAAGTCCCACCTGCCAGCACCCTGCCCATATCCCTTCAAACTCTTCCTATTCATATACCCATCCAAATGCCTTTTAAATATTGCAATTCTACCAGCCTCCACCACTTCCTCTGGCAGCTTATTCCATACTCGTACCACCCCCTGCGTGAAAACGTTGCCCCTTAGGTCTCTTTTATATCTTTCACCTCTCACCCTAAACCTATGCCCTCTAGTTCTGGACTCCCTGTCCCCAGGGAAAGGACTTGGCTTATTTAGGTAAAAACAATGACTGCAGATGCTGGAAACCAGATTCTGGATCAGTGGTGCTGGAAGAGCACAGCAATTCAGGCAGCATCCGAGGACAGGCAAAATCGACGTTTCGGGCAAAAGCCCTTCATCAGGAATAAAGGCAGAGAGCCTGAAGCGTGGAGAGATAAGCTAGAGGAGGGTGGGGGTGGGGAGAGAGTGGCATAGAGTACAATAGGTCAGTGGGGAAGGAGATGAAGGTGATAGGTCAGGGAGGAGAGGGTGGAGTGGATAGGTGGAAAAGGAGCTGGGCAGGTCGGACAAGTCCGGACACTCACCACCAGACGCCTGGAGGAAGAACGCCTCATCTTCCGCTTCGGAACACTTCAACCCCAGGGCATCAATGTGGATTTCAACAGTTTCCTCATTTCCCCTTCCCCCACCTCATCCTAGCTTCTAACCTCCAGCAGCTCGATCCCCTGACCTGTCCGGACTTGTCCGACCTGCCCAGCTCCTTTTCCACCTATCCACTCCACCCTCTCCTCCCTGACCTATCACCTTCATCTCCTTCCCCACTGACCTATTGTACTCTATGCCACTCTCTCCCCACCCCCTCCCTCCTCTAGCTTATCTCTCCACGCTTCAGGCTCTCTGCCTTTATTCCTGATGAAGGGCTTTTGCCCGAAACGTCGATTTTGCCTGTCCTCGGATGCTACCTGAATTGCTGTGCTCTTCCAGCACCACTGATCCAGAACTTGGCTTATTTATCCTATCCATGCCCCTCATAATTTTGTAAACCTCTATAAGGTCACCCCTCAGTCTCCGGCGCTCCAGGGAAAACAGCCCCAGCCTGTTCAGTCTCTCCCCATAGCTCAAATCCTCCAACCCAGGCAACATCCTTGTAAATCTTTTCTGAATCCTTTCAAGTTTCACAACATCTTTCCGATAGGAAGGAGACCAGAATTGCATGCAATATTCCAACAGTGGCCTAACCAATGTCCTGTACAGCCGCAACATGACCTCCCAACTCCTGTACTCAATACTCTGGCCAATAAAAGAAAGCATACCAAACGCCTTCTTCACTATCCATTCTACCTGTGACTCCACTTTTAAGGAGCTATGAACCTGCACTCCAAGGTCTCTTTGTTCAGCAACACTCCCTATTAAGTGCATAAATCCTGCTACGAATTGCTTTCCCAAAATGCAGGTCCTCCCATTTATCTGAATTAAACTCCATCTGCCACATCTCAGCCCATTGGCCCATCTGGTCAAGATCCTGTTGTAATCTGAGGTAACCCTCTTCGCTGTCCATTACACCTCCAATTTTGGTGTCATCTGCAAACTTACTAACTGTACCTCTTATGCTCGCATCCAAATCATTTATGTGAATGTCAAAAAATAGAGGACCCAGCACCGATCCTTGTAGCACTCCACTGGTCACAGGCCTCCAGTCTGAAAAATAAACCACCACCACCACCATCTATCTTCTACCTTTTAGCCAGTTCTGTACCCAAACAGTTAGTTGTCCCTGTATTCCATGAGATCTAACCTTGCTAATCAGTTTCCCATGGGGAACCTTGTCGAACGTCTTACTGATGTCCATATAGATCACATCTACTGCTCTGTACTCATCAATCCTCTTTGTTACTTCTTCAAAAAACTCAATCAAGTTTGTGAGACATGATTTCCCACACACAAAGCCATGTTGACTATCCCTAATCAATCCTTGCCTTTCCAAATACATGGACATCCTGTCCCTCAGGAATCCCTCCAACAACTTGCCCACCACTGAGGTCAGGCTCACCGGTCTGATAGTTCCCTGGCTTGTCCTTACCACCCTCCTTAAACAGTGGCACCACGTTAGCCAACCTCCAGTCTTCCGGCACCTCACCTGTGACTATCGATGATACAAATATCTCAGCAAGAGGCCCAGCAATCACTTCTCTAGCTTCCCACAGAGTTCTAGGGTACACCTGATCAGGTCCTGGGGATTTATCCACCTTTACGCATTTCAAGACATCCAGCACTTCCTCCTCTGTAATATGAACATTTTGCAAGGTGTCACCATCTATTTCCCTACAGTTTATAACTTCCATATCCTTTTCCACAGTAAATACTGATGCAAAATACTCGTTTAGTATCTCCCCCATTTTCTGTGGCTCCACACAAAGGCCGCCTTGCTGATCTTTGAGGGGCTCTAGTCTCTCCCTAGTTACCCTTTTGTCCTTAATATATTTGTAAAAACCCTTTGGATTCTCCTTAATTCTATTTACCAAAGCTATCTCATGTCCCCTTTTTGACCTCCTGATTTCCCTCTTAAGTATACTCCTACTTACTTTATACTCTTCTAAGGATGCACTCGAAATATCTGTTTATACCTTACATATGCTTCCTTCTTTTTCTTAACCAAACCTTCTTAACTAAACTCTCAATGTCTATTGTCATCCAGCATTCCCTACACCTACTAGCCTTTCCTTTCACCCTAACAGGAATATACTTTCTCTGGATTCTCGTTATCTCATTTCTGAAGGCCTCCCATTTTCCAGCCATTCTTTTACCTGCAAACATTTGCCCCCAATCAGCTTTTGAAAGTTCTTGCCTCATACCATCAAAATTGGTCTTTGTCCAATTTAGAACTTCAACTTTTAGATCTGGTCTATCCTTTTCCATCACTATTTTAAATCTAATAGTATTATGATTGCTGGCCCCAAAGTGCTTCCCCACTGACACCTCAGTCGCCTGCCCTGCCTTATTTCCCAAGAGTAGATCAAGTTTTGCATCTTCTCTCATAGCTACATCCACATACTGAATCAGAAATTTGTCTCGTACACACTGAATAAATTCCTCTCCATCTAAACCCTTAACACTATGGCAGTCCCAGTCTATGTTTGGAAAGTTAAAATCCCCTCCCATAACCACCCTATTATTCTTACAGATAACTGAGATCTCCTTACAAGTTTGTTTCTCAATTTCCCTCTGACTGTTAGGGGGTCTATAATACATTCCCAATAAGGTTATCATCCCTTTCTTATTTCTCAGTTCCACCCAAATAACTTCTGTGGATGTATTTCCAGGAATATCCTCCCTCAGTACAGCTGTAATGCTATCCCTTATCAAAATTGCCAGTCCCCCTCCTCTCTTGCCTCCCTTTCTATCCTTCCTGTAGCATTTGTATCCAGGAGCATTAAGCTGCCAGTCCTGCCCATCCCTGACCTACCTAATTCATTTTCATCTCTAAATTTTACAACTCCATATAAAGCCGTTAGGCATGATCTCTGCAATATTTGAATAGAAATTCACAAATGGAAGTTAAGAGGAATTAGAATCTCTCTGTAGAATAATATCAGGATTATTCCACGTGTCAAGTCTTGGTTAACATCTTTCATTATGTTTTGCATAAGCTCCCTCACACCCATTCCATTTTCAGCAGCAATACCATTTCATTTTCTGTGTACTCTCCGTTTATCAATCTACCACTGGGGTATAATGCGTATCCATTAGGTCATGTGTGTTAATGGTCAACTTTACCAGATGCATCCTGGGATTAATAACTCATCATCATTCACTCAAAGTGGAGCTTATTCAAGGGAATGCTCCTGAGTGTCCTAAAAAAGTATGTACCTGTCAGGCAGGGAGGAAACTGTAGAGCGCGGGAGCCGTGGTTTACGAAGGAAGTGGAATCGCTGGTCAAGAGGAAGAAGAAGGCTTATGTTAGGAAGAGATGTGAAAGCTCAGTTAGGGCACTTGAGGATTACAAGGTAGCCAGGAAAGACCTGAAGAGAGAGATCAGCAGAGCCAGGAGGAGACATGAGAATTTGTTGGCGGATAGGATCAGGGTAAATCCTAAGGCTTTCTATAGGTATATAAGGACTAAAAGAATGACAAGAGTAAGATTAGAGCCAATCAAGGATAGTAATAGGAAGTTGTGTGTGGAGTCAGAGGAGATAAGGGAAGCACTAAATGAAAATCTTTCTACAGTATTCACTCTAGAAAACGACAATGTTCTCAAGGAGAATACTGAGATACAGGCTATTAGACTGGGTGTGATTGAGGTTCACAAGGAAGAGGTATTAGAAATCCTGCAGAGTGTGAAAATTAATAAGTCCCCTGGGCCAGATGGGATTTATCCTAGGATCCTCTGGGAAGCCAGGGAGGAGATTGTCGAGCCTTTGACATTGATTTTTAAATCGTCATTGTCTACAGGAATAGTGCCAGAAGACTGGAGGATAGCAAATGTGATTCCCCTGTTCAAGTAGGGAAGTAGAGATAACCCTTGTAATTATAGACCAGTGAGGCTTACTTCAGTTGTTGGTAAAGTGTTGGAAAAGGCTATAAGAGATAGGATTTATAATCATCTAGAAAAGAATAATTTGACTGGAGATAGTCAGCACGGTTTTGTGAAGGGTAGGTCATGCCTCACAAACCTTATTTAGTTCTTTGAGAAGGTGACCAAACAGGTAGATGAGAGTAAACCGGTTGATGTGGTGTATATGGATTTCAGCAAAGCATTCGATAAGGTTCCCTACAGTAGGCTATTGTACAAAATGCGGAGGAATGGGATTGTTGGAGATATAGCAGTTTGGATCAGTAATTGGCTTGCTGAAAGAAGACAGAGGGTGGTGGTTAATGGGAAATGTTCATCCTGGAGTCCAGTTACCAGTGGTGTACTGCAAGGGTCGGTGTTGTGTCCACTGCTGTTCATCATTTTTTTAAATGACCTGGATGAGGGCATAGAAGGGTGGGTTAATAAATTCGCAGATGACACTAAGGTCGGTCGAGTTGTGGATAGTGACGAAGAATGTTGTAAGTCACAGACAGACATAGATAAGCTGTAGAGCTGGGTTGAGAGGTGGCAAATGGAGTTTAATGTGGACAAGTGTGAGGTGATTCACTTTGGTCGGAGTAACCGGAATGCAAAGTACTGGGCTAATGGTAAGATTTTTGGTAGTGTCGATGAGCAGAGAGATCTCGGTGTCCAGGTACACAGATCCTTGAAAGTTGCCACTCAGGTTGACAGGGTTGTTATGAAGGCAGACAGTGTTTTAGCTTTTATAATAGAGGGATCGAGTTCCGGAACCATGAGGTTATGATTTAGTTGTACAAAACTCTGGTGCGGCTGCACTTGGAGTATTGTGTACAATTCTGGTCACCACATTATAAGAAGAATGTAGAAGCTTTGGAAAGGGTGCAGAGGAGATTTACCAGGATGTTGCCTGGTATGGAGGGGAGGTCTTACGAGGAAAGGCTGAGGGACTTGAGGCTGTTTTCGTTGGAGAGAAGAAGGTTGCGAGGTGACTTAATAGAGACATATAAGATAATCAGAGGGTTAGATAGGGTGGACAGGGAGAGCCTTTTTCCAAGTATGTTGACGTCGAGCACGAGGGGGCATAGCTTTAAATTGAGGGGTGAAAAATATAGGACAGGTGTCAGAGGTAATTTCTTTACTCAGAGAGTATTAAGAGTATGGAATGCTTTGCCTGCAATGGTAGTAGATTCGCCAACTTTAAGTGCATTTAAGTCATCATTGGACAAACATATGGACGTAGGTTAGATGGGCTTCAGATCGGTATGACTGGTTGGCACAACATTGAGGGCCGAAGGGCCTGTACTGCGCTGTAATGTTCTATGTTCTATGTTCAAAGGGCTTTTTTTTGTAGACTGAAAGCTGAAGGCGTGAGGAGAATGGGGGTGGCAGGACTAATGGGGGACCCTGGTGATAAATGGAGCGTCTACAGCCCTTTTTGTCAAGATACAAAGATGGAGAGGTCACAGATAATTGGTGACAGAATTATAAATATCTCTGACGTACATACAACTTTGTCTCATCAATGATAAACTGCAAAAAGATTGGTTGACAACAGTATGACCCAGGTTTGTGACCAGTGATCACGAGAAATGGCACCAAAGAACACTGCCCACCTTGATCTTGTGACCCTGTGGAATTAGCTTTCCCCATTACAGTATCAGTTTCATTGGGTGCCAACTTAAGAGAATTACAGAATCCAGGAGAAGTGAAATTAACAAGCAGACTGAGTACTAAAGAATTCCCACCAACAGGAAACCAGGAAGCGAAGAATTGTCCTTCAGTTTTTAATCATTTTATTGGGAGTGAAATAAACATTGGGATATTCACCCAAGATTAATGTCAAAGTTGAAATATTACAAAGGAAGTGTAAAAATAATTAAAAACCCATGTGTTTTTTTCACAGATTGGAAGGAAAATTCCAAGTCTTTGCCACTGCAGTCTAGTTGTTGAAAGTGTTCCTGCACTGCTGTTAGCAAGTGACTTTAATATTTTGATTTGACAATAAGAAGGAATGGCAGCATGTGTCAATGTGAATTTGCTGTGACTTGGATGGTCTTTTTGCAGATCATTGTATTCTCTTTCATCTGCTATCCCTGTTACTCTCGTGGGTGGAAGTTGCCAGTTTGAAAGGAACTAAACAACTTGAAGAAGCCTTGGTGAATTGCTGCAATTATAATGCCTCACTGGTATAGTGACTGAGATGATCCCTTTGCTTGCTGCTCCTCAGCTCTCCTCTCCAACTGCTTTTATTACTTTCAGGAGCCACACAGCGACTGGTTCATAGCTTATACATTCTCTAACTTAATGGTTAAAAGCAACAACTTACAACAACTGGTGAGGGAAAATAAACTGACTTCCCTCAGGCCCTAGGTGTCTTTTAACTGCAGAGTGAAAGACACTACCTTCTTTTCTGGAGGTGCGACAGCTTTTGGCTGTCACGCTCCAACATTGTATGATTGGCTTCCAGGTACCTGAACAGTTGTTGGCAGGCAGAAGGACTTTGTCATCAACAACTGGTTACTATTCCACAGACTGATCAGCTACTTGCTGCCAGCCAAATCTCATTTCGTACACACTCTCCAGCTCCAGTTCATCTGCAACTGAACCTCCTCCACAGGTTGAACAAACAACAGTGTAAATAACACTTTCATTGAGTGTCGATTGCTTGCTTTTAAAAAGTACAGCAATCCCCTTCTACAGTCATTAGTTCTTTAAGGCAATCCTTCTTCCATTTTAGTTCACACTCACAAATACAGAAAAAACAAGACATGGTCTTAATAAGAGCAACTTGTACAAAGCACACAACATAGCCATGGTGCCCTGGTGGTAAAGCATGTGGCTGCAATGGCATTTGGCTCATCTATTTATTACATCCACACTTTCCAAAATTTATAAATTATTCCTCTTAAAGAGGAACTATAGTAATAAAACACTCTAACTTGAATAATTTTGGCCCATGTATAACATAAAAGAGGATCTGAAACTATCTATAACCCAATTCAATGTCTGAATCACCAAATTTTAAACAGCTACTTATTGGAGCTTGCAATGTCCTTGTTCATGTTTTCTTGTTGGCACCAACATAATAAGAAGTTTGGGCCAAATGGCTATTCCTTTGGTGCCTGTCAAAACAGTCAACTGACCATTTGTAAATAACCTCAATGTCATCCAGATATTAATGAATTGCTTATCAGCCTCTGAGGCCATATGCTCAAATGGAAACATCCCAAGTAATATCCCAAATCGTATTCCAAGGGTTTGTAAACAGTTTTGATTTCTTTATCACTTGTAACTGCATTAATAATTATCACTGGCATTTAATAATGAGATAAATTGTTATTTTGAAGTTTGGTGTTATTTTAATCCGAAGCCATATCTGTTTTTCCAACAAGGTCATCATGTTTGATATCGACCAATTATGGAAAAGTTCATAATGGCCTGATCTATTATCCAATTCTACAGACAATGGAAAGGATTGACTGCAGCACTATAAAAGCAGCAACAATTAGAATCCATTCGCAGGCCCACCTGACATTTTCCTTTCAGTGTCATTCGACTACAACAAGGGACAAAGATGAAGTGGCTGCTCATTGCACTTGCTTGTATTCAGCTCTCTGAGTGCGTGATCAGGTAAGACCCGGTGATCGGAGTCTTGTTTTCGATAATAGGGTATGTTTTGATTGTGTTTCCTCACAGCTGAAAGGCACAATATCACCAAAATGTGTTTATTTTACCCTGAATGATTTAGTTCTGACTCTTTCTTCTTCCATTAGGAACATTGGAACAGGAGAAGGTCAGCGAATCCCTTAAGCCATTTCTGCCTGTTAATGAGATAGAGTCCGACATATGTCCCTTAATGCCTTTAAAAAATAAAAGATAATCAATCTCAAATTTAAAATGTTCAGTTTATACGTAGCATCAATTATTATTTCTGAATACGTCCCAAACTTCCATTATTCTTTGAGTGCAGAAGTGTTTCCTAATTTCTTTCCTGAAAGGCTTTAATCTTATTTTTAGACTAGTCCCCAATCCTAGATTCCCCAAAGAAATTGCTTCTGGCTATCTGTTCCTTAATATATTAAAAATTCCAATCAAATCACTCCTTAATCTTCTTAATTCCAAGGAATGCAGCCTTGCAGGGAGCCATCATGGTGGCTCGGTGATTAGCACTGCTACCTCAGAGCACCAGGAACCTGGGTTCAATTCCAGCCTTTGGTAACTATCTGCGTGAGTTTCTACTGGGTGTCCTAGTTTCCTCCCACAGTACAAAGGTGGGTGGATTGGCCATACCAAATTGCCCATAGTGTAGGATAGGTGGATTAGCCATAGGCAATATGGGCGGTGAATCTGGGTAGGACATTCCTCAGAGAGTCTTTTGTGGGGCCGAATGGCCTGTTGCCACACTGTAGGGATTCTATGAAAATATAAAATCTTTGTCTTCTCTTGTATGCTACTTCTGTTTACCAGTTAGTACACAGTGCACAAAATTACATAGTTTATGTGGATGATGTTGAAACATGTAGAGAGATTATTTCACTTAATTTTGAAATACTTATTTCCCAGAAATTTGACCTACTTTCACTCCTCTTCTTGCAGAGTAAAACTATTTAAGGGTAAATCTGTCCGTGATATCTTGGAAGAACGTGGTTTACTTGAGGACTTTTTAAAGGAAAACACCTACAATCTGTATTCAAAGTACGTGGGACCATTCCAGACGGACGCATTAGCTGCGAAAGAACCACTAATAAACTACCTGGATGTAAGTAATCCACCATAGTTTTAAAGAAAAGCAGCAAACAGGGTCGAATGGAGACAGTAACACATTCCATTTGATTTAATTACATTCGACCCTTTATTAACCATACTATATGTATCTGAAATCCAAATAATGGAATCAGTCATATTGCAATGAATATATTTTAGGACAGCAGTATGTGCTGCATTGTCAGAGATGTTGCCTTTTTGATGAGGGTTAACTCAAGCTCTGTCTGCCCTCACAGGTCATAGAGTCATAGAGTCATAGAGATGTACAGCACGGAAACAGACCCTTCTGTCCAACCCGTCCATGCTGACCAGATATCCCAACCCAATCTAGTTACACCTGCCAGCACCCAGCCCATATCCCTCCAAACCCTTCCTCTTCATATACCCAGCCAAATGCCTCTTAAATGTTGCAATTGTACCAGCCTCCACCACTTCCTCTGGCAGCTCATTCCATTCACGTACCACCCTCTGTGTGAAAATATTGCTCCTTAGGGCTCTTTTATATCTTTTCCCTCTCACCCTAAACCTATGGCCTCTAGTTATGGACTCCCCGACCCCAGGGAAAAGACTTGTCTATTTACCCTATCTATGCCCCTCATAATTTTGTAAACCTCTATAAGGCCACCCCCTCAGTCTCCGACGCTCCAGGAAATTTTAAAAAATTCCAAAGAACTTTTCAAAGCAAAACAAGATACTTCTCCATAGCATTTTTGCCAATGCTTCTGCACCCTGAATCAACATTACTAAGTAAAAATTACCTGATTGTTATCTCATTGCAGTTTGCTTGGAGCATGCTATTAGATAATTGGCTGTCAGGTGATTCCAAAATTCAATAAAGCAGTTTATTAGTTGTTAAATACTTCAGGATGTCCAGGGTAGTAGAAGTTACTATATAAATGCACAATCTTTCTATTTTCTCATTACCAAAATCTCAGAAAAGGTATTTCATTCCATGAAGAAGTTTTAAAAAGATAACTTATTTAGTTTCAAGGTTCCAAATGAGGTTTACAACAGCCACTCAGCATTCCTATACTTATCATCACAAATACTTATTTGCTCCCATTTCTCAGGTCGCAGGTTACATTAACCTGCTGTGAGATATAGTATCTTAGTTAAGTATTTGGAAAACTTCTAATTAAACTTCAATGGCAGTAAAATCTAGTGTGTTGCAACAGGGCTGCTAGGCTTGTTCCAGTTATGCTTAGATTCAGTTCAAGCCCTAAGTTAAACTTCTAGGAAACCAAACACAGCTGCATAAACATACCTGATTCGTAAAATACATCCACCCTAATCACTGGCTAAGAACCAGGTGTATCTCCAATTTTACATCTTTCTTTTAATTTCCTGACAGCTGTCATACTTTGGAACGATCAGCATTGGGACTCCACCTCAGAGCTTCATCGTTATCTTCGATACTGGCTCTTCAAACCTTTGGGTTCCCTCAGGTTACTGTACCAGTGCAGCATGCAGTAAGTAAATATGGACAAACAGTATCAATTCTCACAAAGATATACAGAAGTTTGAGGTGACAGTTATTCTTCTTAACTTAATATGGTTGATTCTCATGTTATAATCTAATTGTTCAGCTCTAAACTCATACTTAGCGCTGTCACAAAATGCTGTATAAGTGAAATGACTGGCTTTCCTTAGCATATTTGAAAGAAGCTTGGTGCTGAGCTGATTCTGAATCCAACTCGGCATGTTACACATTAAGTCCATGCTAGTCAGTAATCTAAAGCAGAAAGTCCAATATCTTTTATTTCCCAGGTGTATTGTATCCATCACTTATTGGATATGTCATCAATATCTCTATCAAACAGGGAGATAGTCGTAGAACGTAAGTAAATTCCATAGACTCCCAAGGTTTTATTTCCCATTAATCGAACTGGACAACACAAAGAGTTATCGCTATATGGGAACTGCTTCCAGAAAAGGAAGCCTGGAGCTGACATACCTGTCGGTTCACTTTAAATATTGAAGCAGAGAGTGAAAATGTGTTCTTACAACAGCCCAGTAGTTTTATAGTCATTATTATCAAATCCACCTTTTAATAATAAAGTCATAGAGTGGTAGAGTTATACAGCATGGAAACAGACCCTTAAATTTCTAAACTGCTGTGGTGGGATTTGATCACTGATGTTAACACCAGACCAGACCAATTTGTTGCTCATTGAAGTGAACAGTCTAATCCAATGAAAATAATTGTCTAAAATGTGCTCTGCTGGCAGATGATCATCGCAAGTTTAATCCACAAGCCTCCTCAACATTCCAGCTTTCAAACAAGTATGTTTCCATTCGATATGGTACAGGGAGCATGACTGGCGTATTGGGATATGATACAGTCAGAGTAAGTCACATGAGTTGATCTTCTCTGTCTGATGGATTCGGGTTCTAAAGTGAAGGGCAGTGCTACAGATTGTGGCTGGCCAAGGCACTATGCAATTCAAGAACAACTGTCTCTCCTTTACCTTCCATTATCCTTGAGATAAAGGCTAGCATTCCATTCACTTTTATCATTCATGTTTGTACCTGTTCATTGACTTTAAATGATCTATGCATTTGGACTCTAAAGTCGCTTTCCTCTCCACCATTCCTAATGTCTTGGCATTTGACTTTGATGTATCTTCCTTCTGGCCACAGAGGATGATCTCACATATGCCCACATTGTAGTCTTCATTTTCCTTTGCAATATTGTGCAGCCATCTACACGACTCACTGTTCCTCCTACCATCATGTCAGCTGCACTTGACACAATCATCTAGGTTACAAATAACTCTGCTGAAATGCTGAAGCTCCAGTTCAGAACTCTAGCAACACTGCTTGTCACATTCCACCAGTCTGCATCTCGCCATCACCCACAGGCTCTTACTTCTACCTCCCAACCAATTTCTAACCAAAGCCAAAAGCCCACCTTCAAAGTGCATTCCCACATTTGCTAATATTCATCTTATGAAGCCTTTTCCAATGCCCTCTGGCTGTCCAGATATATGGCATCCATAGGCACTCCTTATCTAAATTTGCAAAGTCTTATCAGATCAAAAGGCTGCTGTCTCATTATAGAGAGAGTGGGTCACTGCCCCTCAGGCAAGGGGTATAGTTGAGAAGGAAAACACGTCATGGTAACTTCAGCCAGTGCAGGACTTGTCCCCATTACACAGCATCACAAACCAGCCATCCAGCCAACTGTGCTAACCAACATCAATCCTTATCTACCTTATTACCGACCACTTCAAAAGTATCAACTATCTTTAATAAAGTCATGACGGCTCTGTCTGATCAGTTCAACGTGCTGGGTTACTGTTGTGAGAAACTCAAGTGGTAATTAAATACACCTCAAAAGGAGCTCATAGTCTATAAAACATCAGGTATGTCTGACCAATCTGCAAAAAACCAACACAAATTTAAGTTTCTTCTTTTTTTCTTTCATTTACAAATATTGAAGAATCCACTTTTTTTGTAAGAAATCCATAAGAGCTTTCCAGGGAAGAGTGGGGCACCAGATGAGGATTGAGTATTTCAGTACAAGCTCCAAGGACAGGAGAATCCGTGTCCAAAAGATCAGGAGTTCTAGGCACTATCTTTCAATTTCCAATTTCCTATTTTGTGGGAAAATTGCCAAATGCTGATTTCATTCCTTCCTCCTCCCCTGGAGAAAAAGGTGGTGTTCTGGAAAAATGTTTTAAAAGGCAATTCATTTCTTCAGTAGCTTTGAAACCACTGAGTCCCATTTGGAGGCCTCACTGCTTCAGCTCACTGGGTCCATATACGTATCCATCAATAAACCAGGCCCTGCCTGAGGTCAAAAACAGAAGTTGCTGGAAAAGCTCAGCAGGTCTGACAGCATTTGTGGAGAGCAATTAGTGTCAACATTTCTGGTAGAGTGACCCCTCCTCATGCCCAAGGAATTCAACCAGGAACTTCTTGAGAATTCAATCTATATCCCAGTCTTCACAGTCCGGAAGACAGTCACCTATCAAAAGGCAAATGCACATCCTATAATTTACAAGGGCAATTAAGGACAACAGAGACCACAGAATTGGCAGAAACCCTGTTTGTGTTCATTTTTACCAGCCTCATGTTACCTGATAGATGCATAGTTACTTGAAAGATAAGTAAATGAATTACCTACACAGCAACCTCAGGGCTGACTTGGTACTTACTTTTGAAGAGTAAAGGAATTACGGGTTATGGTGAGCAAGCAGATAGGTGGAGCTGTGTCCATGAAAAGATCAGCCATGATCTTATTGAATGGCGGAGCAGGCTTCATGGGCCAGATGGCCTACTCTTGCTCCTAGTTCTTATCTTCTTATGTTGACTTCCTTACCGTGTGACCTATTGTAGATATTTAAACTGATTTTGCTTTGGTCAGGTATCGAGCATTGGTATCACCCACCAGGAGTTTGGTTTGAGTACAAGTGAGCCAGGAACTTTCCTTTACTATGCTAAGTTTGATGGAATTCTGGGATTAGCATATCCAAATATTGCTGCATCGGCTGCCACCACTGTCTTCGATAACATGATGTCTGAACATCTAGTGACGCAGCCACTGTTCGCTTTTTACCTGACCAGGTGAGTTTTTCTTCCCAACACTTGTAACTTGCAAGTCAACCTTATCATATTGCCGAATGGTATCTGTACAAAATGTGCCTTCTCTTTGAGCTCAATGCCATTTGATTTTTTTTGGCATAATAGAGCAAGTATTGGGAAATTAAGCACAATAAAGACAGGAGGTCAATACTCAAATCCCCACCCCATGTACGGTGGAGCAATGTTTCTTCCAGCTCCCCCAGCTCATCTGTCAAGGATGTTTGGCCCTGACCACTCAATGCATTTAAAGAATGATGGAGGACAGGATGAAGGAAACCAGCCAATGTCTCCATATTCTTTTTGAGGTACTGAAAACCATAGCAAACCAGCATGTGATAGCAAGGGGAATCACAGAGTCACAGGAATGTTATCACGCAGGAGGAGGCCATTCAGCCTATCATGCCTGTACCACTTTTATTACCTCGTGCCAATCTCCTGCCTTTTCCCCATATCTTTGCACACAGGGAAGAAGGAAGAAGTTACTAATAACTCTATTGCGATGGCGTGGGCTATCAATGAACACTTCTACCTCTCTTTGGGTGCTGTACTTTTCTTTTGGGAGGTTACATAGTTCACAGAAAGCTTCTCTTCTAAAATAATATTTTATGTATCTGGGGTGCCGTTGCCTCCTTTAGGAATCGTCTTCTGTTCTCTCCCAGTTTCCTTTTGGGAACCCTTTCGGGAGCTCACCCTTCTACCTTAGGTAATGGCCATCCCTTAGAGGAAAATGCAACCCTATAGACATTGCTGCTTGACACTTTATGCCATTTCTTGAGGTTCTCAGTGTAAATGTACAGAATCAACGCAGCACAGAAAGAGATCTGTCAGCCCATTCGTGTTTGTGCAATTCTTTGGAAGAAGTATCTCCTGAGTCTCACCGCCCAGCCCCCTCTCCATTATCCTAGAATTGTTTTTCTCCCATTATCAGGTACATTGTTGAGTCTATTTCCATCTCTTGTCCCAGCAGTGCATTCCAGAACACAGCAACAAAGGAAATAAATCTAACTAGATCATGATCACAAGACAAATGAAAAGGAGCTTGAAATCACAGGAGCAAAAAGAACTCTAAGCAGTGACACCCAGAAAAGATTTGAGAAAAATGAGAATGATCTCATTGAAACATATTGGATTCTGAAGGTGCTTGATAGGGTAAATGCTGAGAGGATGTTTCCCCTCACTGGAAAGTCAAAGACCAGAGGGCATAGTCTCAGAATAAAGAATAATACTAGAAAGGTAGAGGTGACCACTGGTAGTACATGCCATCGCAACAGAGGTTTTAGGAGCTCCCTCCTTCTTCCCTGTGTGCAGAGATATGGGGAAAAGACAGGAGATTGGCACGAGGTAATAATACAGGTGTTGGCATGATCAAAATTTAAGACTAAGATGAGGAGGAATTTCTTCTCTTGGCGGGTTGTGAGTCTTTGGAACTCCTTGCTTTAGAAAGCTATAGGGACAGAGTCCTTGTGTATATTAAAGACTGAGATAGGTAGATTTTTGATCAGTCGGGGAATCAAGGGTTATGGGGAAAATCCAGGAAAGAGGAGTGTCAGATCAGACATGATCCTATTGAGTGGCGGACTGGCTCCTCCTGTCCCTGTTTCTTCTGGCCTTAAGAACTTAAGACAGTCACATATGATGTGAGAATTGGTTTAGCTCAGTTGGGCTGGCTTGTAGGGCAGTGTGCTATTAATAGCATGGGTTCAATTCCCATCACTGGTTTGAGGTTACCATGAAAGACTCTCCTTCTCAACCTCTTCCCTTGCCTGAGGTCTGGTGGGCCTCAGGTTAAATTGCCACTAATCACTTCTCTCCAATAAGAGAGAGCAGCCCCTCTGGTTTGATAAGACTACACAACAACATACATGATGCACCATGTCAGCAGATCTCCTAACAGGAGTAGATGTAAGCAGCACCAGATCACAATCCACATGTGAATTTATATGCTTCTGTTGTAGGATTTCACACAGCTCTGTCATTTTCATTCTCTCTAAGATTTACAGCAATTATACCAGCATGTTAGTAATGACTTTTAACTACATATTTGACAAAGAGGCCAATATGATGTGATCTTGAAAAGACTAGGTGATGGTAAGCACTTCCAGATTAATTTTTTTTAAACTCATGGCTTACAGACAGGATGGTCAGTCTGGAAGTGAAGTTGTATTTGGTGGAGTCGATCCAAACCATTACACAGGTGAAATTAACTGGGTTCCTGTAACTCAGGAAGGATACTGGCAAATCCTGGTGGACAGGTAAGTGAATGTCCAAAATGTCACATGTTATAAAACTGAATTCAACTACAAAGATATATATTGATTATAAGCAAATTAAACAGTTCCCTGGTAATTGAACATTACAGCAGTGGAAAAGAAAATATGTAAGGGACTAGTGGGGAAATATATAATTCAGAGTTATAGTGAGATTCAGAGCAAGGACAGTTCATGTGGCCTGCTATTTCTATTAAATTTTGCTATTGCAAACATCCATGCCATCCTTCCTGATCATCTTTGACATCATGAATATATCCATATCTCTAAAACTCTGACCAATTCCCCAATATATATGATCCAGTTCCTTATAAAGACGACATGCTCCATAAATCTTGGATCTGTTTAAACACAAATTAGCAATTGCACTTGTAACACACATTTAACTTGCTCTAAGACACTGTAAGAATTAAGCAGTTAATGAAACAAGGACTTGGGGAGTGATGAGAGGGAAGTAACCCAAGGTGTAGTTAAGGATTTGAGTTTCGAGGAGACTCCTGAATGTGAAGCAAGTCTTAGCAGGCATCAATGGAAAACATAGACTGTGTATGGATGAGAAACTAAGATGAGAGTGTCTGCCATTAAATAGTGCTGGGGAAGGGTTAGATACTGTAGGGAAGGCCATGCATTTGGAATAAACATGAGGAGGAAGGCTTTGAAGCCAATCTGAATGATGACAGAAAGTCAAATCCTAAAGAGAGAATCAACATTAATCTGGTTGAACCTGACAAAACCCCTTAAGTGAAAAATATTGAGCATTTGAAAAAAGTACTAAAAATAGAGCAGCAGTATCCACATATTCAAAAGTACAATCTAAGTTATATATTTGTGTTATGTTATATATTTGTGCTATAATGTATATTTACTAACAAAACAATGGCAAAATTAGAATTGCCACAGTGTGAAACCAGGCTACTGGGCCCATTGAGTCCACACCCCCTCCCAAAGGGGCCCATCCGGACACACCCCTTACCCTGCCTTTTCCATGGTGAATCTACCTAACCTACATATTTCTGGACACCATGGGCAATTTAGTAAGGCCAATCCGCAAATTCTGGACATCTTTGGACTGTTGGAGGAAACCAGAGCACCCAGAGGAAACCCACACAGGCACGGGCAGAACATGCAAACTCCACACAGTCAGTCACCCAAACGTGGAGTCAAATCCAGGTCCTTGGTGCTGAGAGGTAGCAGTGCTAACCACTGAGCCACCATGCCACCCTTTGAATTCGGAAACTACATACCTTGATACATGATACACACATATATCTTCTTTGGCAGTACCTGAGGGTCATGGATGACTTATTTCCACTCTGTGGGGTGGGGGGATGGCAGAGGAGGGAGGGATGGAGAAGGACGACTCGACGGTAGCTGAATAGTCCCATCCTGGAACCTCAGGCTCTGCCCTATGTGGGACAGGCGGTGTTTGAGAAGGCAGGTGGGTGGGCACAGTATGGATTCTGTGCACTCTTTCCACCGTTTGCCCTTGAATTCCATGTGCTCTACTCAATCACGCTCTGAGTGGTTAGCACCTACATGGATGCCTCTTCTCCAGTTTGCGCATTTGCAAACAAGTATAGCAGATATATGATATGTAATGTGAAGAGTTGTGATTTATCTTTCTAAAACAGACATGTAACTAGCAATTCCCTTTGCCTTCTTAGTGTGAAAATCAATGGCCAGATCGTGGCTTGTCACGGAGGCTGCCAGGCTATCGTCGATACTGGAACCTCTCTGATTGTCGGCCCCAGCTCACCCATCCAGACAATTCAGAACATGATTGGTGCACGTTTAGAATCTTATTCCATGGTAACCTGCATTGTACTTTATTCTAGAAAATGAATTATTTCCTCTTAATGGACACAGGTTCCTTAAGAGATTCAGATGCACTTGTATTTTACATTGTTGCCAAAATAAATGAAAATCTCAGATAACTGATCATTCCATTTGAACATAAATGAGATTGGCTTCCCAATCATATTGATGATTAGCTTCCCAGTCAGATGATACCACTGTTAACCTTGTGTTTCTCTGTCCTGCAGTATGTTGTGGACTGTAGAATGTTGCCCAGTATGCCTTATGTGACATTCACCATCAACGGAATTGACTACCCTCTTTCTCCATCTGCTTATGTGCTCCAGGTATGCTTCAACACTTAGACGATCCGAATGAGCGTACCATTATCTGAAGGTTGCTGGGTTGTGGATGTTCTCAGTCTAGTGGCTGCACTTCAAATTTTACAGTGACCCTTAACATCAGCCAAACCAGCTGCCAGCTCTCAGGAACTGTGTGGTTTGAATCTCAGTGCATCTCAAATGCTTAATCCGTCCATAAACGAAGTTATTGACCTCCCGTATGAATGAAAGCTAGAAGAAATTACAATTTTGTGGAACTTTGTTTATTTCTTGCTTTCAACTAATATTTGTTGAAGCACAAGAGTTAGTTCAGGCACAAACTGGGAGGTTTGTGTAAAGGAAGAGGCTGGATAAGCTAGAACTCTTCTCCCTGGAGCATTGGAGTCTGAGAAGTGACCTTATAGAGATTTATAAAATCAAGAGGGGCATGGATATGGTGAATAGCCATAATCATTTTCCCAGGATAAAGGAGTCCAAAACTAAAGGCATATGTTTAAGGTGAGAGGGGAGAGATTTAAAGGGACCTGCAAGCCAACTTTTTTTATGCTGACAGTAGTGTGTGTATGGAACAAGCTGCCAGAGGAAGTGGTAGAGACAGGTACAGTTACAGCATTTAACAGACATTTGCACAGGTAATTGGATATGAAAGGTTTAGAGGGATATGGGCCAAACACAGGCAAATAAGACGAGGTCAATTTAGAAAACTGCTCTGCATGGGTAAGTTGAGCCCAAAGGTCTGTTTCTGTGCTGTATGACTTTATAACTCTAAGTCTGCAAGTAACAGTCTGAATCTATAACTGCAGTTCAGTGGGCACTTGCTGCCCTGAGGTATCCCTCAAGTCTTTCTTAAAGTGTAATCAGGACTGAAAATTATTCAACAACGTGAGTTACCACAGTTAAGGTCAATTCTTAACTACTCACTTCCCCAGCTAACACTCCACCCACCATGGGAAAACTGAGCTGGAAAGGCCTGGTAATAAACACAGAGCAGGATAAAGTCAGGGAGAACCTTGAGCAGAGAAGCAATCCAACAATGAGTGATAGTCTTTGGAGTGTGCAGATCAAATACGTTTGTATGTAATACAACACAATACTGAAACAAGTGCTTTCTTAGAAGCAAACTAGTACAGGACAATGTATTGATTTGCTCTTTATTACTTCCCTTGCAGAGAAATATCAATGGTGCAGAAAGTTGTATGAGTGGATTTAGCAGCATGGCTCTCCCTGTCTCTGAACAGCTCTGGATTCTTGGGGATGTCTTCATTGGAGTCTACTATTCCATTTTTGACCGCGGAAACAACCGAGTGGGCCTAGCCAGGGCCGTCTAATGTCTTCCTTCATGACGTTGTTTAATTTGCTTTCCCTAACTCTCCCCAAATCACATTTTCAAATTTTTCTGACATTACTCACAATTCCCAACTGTAACAGCCAACACAATTCAAAATATTATCACTAATCATTTCCACCATTATTTTAACTAAGTAATCAGGCTGCCTGTTTAATGCTGAATTTAGAGCCATACTTTATGGATTTTTGGAAAGTATTGATGATGAATTCAAAACAATAAATGTTAAAGTGTTGCAAAGATTTAATAGCTTTGATCTCTTACTTTCTGAGCACTAGAGGTGATGGAGATAACTGCAACTTGTGTTCATACCAGACAAAGGTAGTAAAAGGTAAAGTTTCCATAGTCTCATCAGACCATACAGCCCTTCTCTTATTAGAGAGTGAGAAAGACAATTAGAGGTGGTTTCATCTGAGGGTCACCATACCTCAGGTGAAATGAAAGGTTGAGAAGGAGAATTGCTCATGGTAACCTCAGCTGGTGTGGGAATTGAACCCACACTGTTGGCATCACACTGCATTGGAAACCAACTGTCCAGTCGACTGAGTTAACTGATACCCTCACAATGATAATATCAGTGAGACTGATCCGAAATACCCCTTCCCAGATATTGAACAGCATCCCACAGTATATGTGATCGGCCAAGTTAAATTTCCATGCAATTATGTGTTTAGATTAATAATAACTTTTCCACAGCACATGTTCAATAGTTGACACAGAGTTTGGACAGGGTTCAATCCTTAAGTTTCCTTTCATTTTTGAGATGATCAGTAAAAGCCTTTCAACTTTGATTCCTAAATCCTGAAAAGGGGTCATGAAACAATGCAGCACTCAAATTCCTTACAGAAACAGCAAAAACTACAGCTCGTGAAAATCTGATTATAAAATCAGAAAACACTGATAATGCTCAGTAGGTCAGACAGCATCTTGGGTAAAAGGAGAGTAAGGTTAACTTATCAAGCTTTTAACTGTTTATCCAAAGGGTCATTTGACAGATAAGGTAATGACATTGGTAAAGTTCTTGTGGATCACACAATCCACTCTTTCAATTTTAATTTGCTCATCTAGAATAAACTTACATTTACCCTAATGATGGATCAAATTAGCTATTCAATAATTCAAGTCGTTTTGCCTCCATCACTCTTGATCACTCCAGATGTGAAGAAAAATTTACAGATAACATCCTAAATTTAAATAGTGTAAGTTGCAGCCTATGTCAATTCTCCTATTTCTCCAGTTTAATATAAGGAATTGCAGATAAAGTTTCTCCACATTGTTTACAAAAGCTTTCAGCACAAGAGTGGGCCACTTAGTCTGTGGTGCTTCTTCTGCCATTCACTGGAATCTTGTATGATCTGGTTATAGCCTGATTTCCTGATCAAGGATCTATCTATCTCAACCTTGAATATATACAAGGACTCTGCCCCCATAGCTCCTGACGGCAAGGACTTCCAAAGACTCATAACCCTTTGAGAGTAGAAAGTCTCCTCATCTCAGTCTTAAATTGGCATCTCTTTATTCTACACTCTTTCTTTTGCTTCTAAGCATTATGGGGAAATATCCTCTCAGCCAAATTGGGGTAAATGGAAATGCCCCCATTAATTGGCAGGCAATAAACCGACCACTTTGTCATCTGCAGAGAAGACAGGTGAACATGCCAGTGGCAAATTGAGATCCTTAAGTAGTGGTTAGTTGACTACTTATGGACTTTAATTACTGCTACGCCAAGATGTTCCCAATAGACATTTTCCCTGGCACTTGATGTCTGACATGGCAAGAAGGAAAAATAATTCTGTGTGTTGGCCCTGGAGAGATACACACCTCCATCCTACCACCTTCAGGGAGGTGAAAATTGTACCTTTGGTTTTAAGTAGGATACCAATCATTTTTAAATTGTATCCTGATATTCTAGACTCCCCCACCAGCTGAAACATCTTTTCACATCGGTCAAATCCAATCAAGATCTTATACATTTCAATTGATTAACTTCAATAGGCATAAGCCCAACCTGCACAGCTTTTCATGCTATGAAAATCCCTTCATACCAAGAATCAGTTGAATGAACCTTTCCTAATTGTTTCTAATGCAACTATATACTTTCTTAAGAAAGGAGACCACAATTATACAACGTATTCCAGATGCACTCTAAAACAATGAACAACTGTAGCAAAACTTAACTCCTTTTATATTTGATTTCCCTTGAAGTATATGCTAAGGTGCTATTTGCATTCCCAACCAGCATACTAACATTTTATGGTTCATGTACCAGTACACCCAATCCCTCTGGACTACAGAGTTCTGCAATTCCTCAGCACTCTATTTTTCCCTATTCTTTCGACTAAAGTGGATGAGTTTACATCTTCTCATCATACTCCATCTGCCAAATGTTTGCTCGAACACTTAAGTTACCTAAATCCTTGTACACCCTCAGGACAACTTACTTTCTTACTTATATTTGTATCATTAACAAACATTTGGTCCCTTTAAGCTTTAATTGTCCAGGGCCTAAATGGAGGGAGGGACTGGGAGTAATATTCGGTGGTGACTGACTCTCCATCCCCACCAAAGTGAAAGCTCGCCAGGTCAAAGACCAATCCATCTTAGTCATTGATATTGTTACGGACTGGGCCAGGCCACTCAAAACATTCTTAAGCAGGCAGCCCTGGACCTAACTTTGCAATTTGTTTTGGTAAGTGTACAGTGAAACTTGCCTGGAGTAAGGTTGATTACTAGATTTTAAAACAGACAAAAAATGTATTCACAAAACTACACATTGAAACATAAAGAATAGAATAAAGAACCCCTACAGAACTCAAACTATCCAGCTAACCTTAATTATGCTGTTCCAATACATGCAACAGTCCCAATAAGCAAACTCACTTTAGAAACCAGTATAAATGGAACACATGCTTATTGGTTGAAGTTGAAGGGCAGAAAAGAGAGAGAATTTCCACACAGCTCCCTGTTGAACTTTCCAGTTCAAGGCTGAACTAAAATTACAAAGCTCAGCTAGCTATAAGAGCTGACCACTCCCCTCTCTTTATGCAGGTCACTTCTACAACATGACCACTTTGGCCTGAAGTCTTATCTGTTTACATATAAACAAAAGGCCTCTCAAAACCTTTTTCATCTCTGTACCAAACAAGACTGTTTGGAGTCCGGCCTGGTTTATTGCCCCTCTGAAAAAAAAATCAAGGACAGAGTCTCCTTGAGCTAAGGAACAGGTTTTAAAAAAAAGGACTAGCTTTGTGACAATATCGATTGTAAGAGTTGATGACGTGGCACTGATTCTTGTGTTACTCTATAAGTGACAGCTCTCTAGCCCATGGAAATGACCCATTTATCCCTACTCACTGTTTTATGTTAGCTACTCCATCTATGCAAAAACATTACCCCGATATCGTGGACACATGTTTTGATGTGCGACCTCATCAATTGCTTTCTGGAAATCTAAATACACGATCTCTACAGGTTCTCCTTTTTACCCAGCTTGAAACTTTCTTAAAAAGCTCTAATAAATTTGCTAAATGTGATTTCCCTTTCACAAAACTTTGATATTGAAATTGTCTCAAATACATTCCATTAACTCATTACCAGAACTGACATTTTCCATAATATTCATTCAATTGTTAAAACTCTCACTGATTTTCCATTAGTACATTTTTATTATTTTATCATTTTTGGGTTGGGGCTGTAAACTGGGAGTTGTGAGCTGAAGATGACTTATGGACTTTATGAAACAGCTTGTTATAAAATGAAAGGCTAGGCCCAGAGGTTAATTACAGGCCAATTCTTGATTAAAAGTGTTCCTATAGACACAGTGACCCAGGAAGAGCATTGTGCTGAAACAGATATTACAAGTTCAGTACCTGGGAATTGGTTCTGGCAGGTCTGCGATGTTCAAGCAGACGGCAGATATTGAATGGCAATTAAGGAGTCAGGAAAAGACGGTCAGTCTCTCAGGGTGGAACCAGAGTTGCATTTGTTTCTTTTCTGGAAGACGAATTTGGCTACTGGTCAAACAGAATAAAGATTTGAAAGCTTCCTGCCTAATCTCCCACCACAGCTTCTGGAAGGTCAAAAAGTGGAAACCTGAGTTAGAGGATTCACTACCTTTACCTGAGTGAACTGAGAAAGTTACCAGGATTAATATTTCTAGAAGAGCGCCAAGGAGCCCTCATCCATGCCCGTGAAACAACGCATCATGAAAACCATTTAAGGAATCAGCTTTATTCCTTAACTGTGTTTGTTTGTCTGTCTGTCTTATGTGTGAATAGGGGCTTTAAATGAAAGCTTTAAGTTTAAACTATGGACATTAATTAGATTACCTTGTTGTTTCATTTTTCTCTGCTACAGTTATAACCTATTTAATAAATTGTTGAGTCTTTTGTTTAAGACACAAAATCATGCCTGGAATTAATTATTCACATCATCTGGGAATGGTTATTCTAAAGTTTGGTTAGGAACCATTGGAGTAACTGTTGTGGTCTTTGAAGGTTTTAATTTTACAATGTTGCTAATACAGAGGTAGAAAGGTTGTTTAGCTGTCTGTCTCTATGCCATAGTCTAGACTAGAGTGGTGCTGGAAAAGCACAGCAGGCCAGACAGCATCTGAGGAGTCTCCATGCCATAGCACATTCTATGTGCAGATTAAAATCACCAGAGTTTATTGCAGTTCCCCTCTTACAAGACCCATCATTTTTCCTCCATCCTCAGTCCAGTTGTGCAGCTGTTGTCAAGGGATCTGTAGATAAGTTCCACAACTGACTTCTTACCTTTACTATTTCTTAACACAACACAAATTCATTTCACATATTGATCTTCTAAATTAATTTCATTGCTCACTGTGATATTAGCACCATTCTTAATTAACAGAGGTACCCCACCACCTTATCCTAGATCCCTATCTTCAGAAATGTCAAACACCTTTAAATATGTAGGTTGCAGCTTTGGTCGCTTCACAATCACATCTCGGAATTGACTATCACGTCATACATATTTATTTCTATTTATGCTATTTATTCCTCCATATTCTTTTGAATGTTGTTACATTATTGGAACTGAAGTGGGATGAGTGCACGTTCTTTCTTTAGTACCACTACTCTGTGGGTCTCCAAATAAAGTTAATCGTCTTACCTGGCTCCTGATTGTATACTTACTTTATCTTAGACTTAAAATAAAAAGATCCACAAACCAGGTTTCTTATTACTGATTTATTACAAACAAATCTTGTTCAATTATTATGCAAAATTGTTTAACACACTTAATTTATAAAATGGAAACATAAATGCTTATTCCTCTTAATAATTCAACACATGCACCTATACAAACAGAATCTGAAGTTGCCTTGCATTCTAGATTTTGAGAGCATATAGATATTTGATGATAGACTAACTGTTCCATTCTTATCTGGTTAGTCTTTAATCTTGTATTGCTCAACCTTATCATTTTGTTCAAGGTTAAAGACTATTTAAACATCTTAATGCTATTTGTTTTATATAAAAAAGTAAAACAATTTAGTTATCAGTTTGTGATACTGTTTCATTAATGAAGGTGAGAAGCAAATCATTTATTGATCACAGGTATAAAACCATCCAGACTCTATCAGTCTCTAGCACAACTGAAGAAATTGTGCAAATCATTTCTGCTCGTCTATAGCTCTCTGCAACCCATGACAAGGACCAGCATGAAGTGGTTGATACTTTCACTGATGTGTATTCAGCTCTCTGAATGTCTCTACAGGTTGGTCATTAAACAAATTTCTATCAGCGGACACATGCATCACTGTGTGCATCGGGCACTTGTTATATTCCAATATATTGTATAGAGTTTACTCATTTAGGGTTTGATTAAGGAAATGTTCCTGCATGTGATATATTTGATCCTGTTCAGTTTGGTTAAACTCCAACGAGATTGACTATATGTTGCTGCTTTTGATGTGTAATTTGTTCGAAGAGATGCTCAGACCAGCACTCACTCTTTACTCTTTCAGAATGCGTTTACACAGGGGAAAGTCTATCCGGGAAATCCTGAAGGAGAACGGGGAGCTGAAGCATTTCTTAGAAACGCACAGATATGATCCTGCCTTGAAATACAGAGCTTTGTACCCTGACTACCAATCGCAGACAGGGAATGAGCCACTTCTCAATTCCATGAATGTAAGTTTAAAGAAAGTTCATTTTAAAAAGCGTTAAAATGTCATAGGTTATTTAAACCCCAGAACCAAAAGACATAGGATCTTCCAGCCCTTTGAGTCTGCTGTACCATTCCATGAGATCTGATCTGATAATTCTTAACTCCACTTTCCTCCCTTTTGCCCATAACCCATGATTCCCTTACTAATTAAAAATCTGTCTGTCTCAGATCTGATTTGGCCCGCATGCTAGCATCTAAGTTAACTACCTCTCCTACCAGTTGACACTATGCTTGGCTTAATGCTGATAGGGTGTTCAAAGTAGAGAACCAGAGTATTCCTCAGCGTGAGCATTGACTGTTGTTACAAACTTGTATTTGATGAAGTTGCCTTCCAGACTAAGGTGTTTCATCCAGTAACCAACGATATTCAAACTCCTTCTAAAATTAACTTTCTTTAGATGTTCAGATCACCATAATTTTGCAAGCAGGGGCAAACTGTCTTCCTGGAAAAGACAAAGGATTGTTAGAAGTTAGACCAAGAAAATGGGGGTGAGGGTGGGGGTGAGGTCACCACTAATACAGTGTCATAAAGTAATCAAGTCCTTCAGCATAGAGACAGGCCCTTTGGCGCAAATTGTTCAACCCTGGCCAAAACATCCATCCACTCTAACTCCACTCTTCCCTGCATTTGACCCATATCCTTCTAAATGTTTCCTATCCATGTATTTGTCCAAATGCCTTTTAAATATTCTTAATGTAACCCCCTCAACCACTTCTGCTGGTAACTCATTCCATGTGTGTACCACCTTCTGTGTAAAAAAGTGCTTTGAAAACATTTGCTCAGACCCTCAGGGAATGTCTCAGATTTACGGGAGGCTTGAGACTGATGCTATTACATATCTGTTTGCATGACGTGTGCCTTGCAGTTTATCAATGGTGCTCCTTGTTTTCACCATCAAATATGCATATCCTTCATATGTTTGTTTCTTTAATCTGGGAGATAGGTCAATAAGACTTGGTGATGTGAGGCTACTTTATTTTCACAGAACATGCTAACCAACATGCAGTTACATTCAGATTGACGTGCCTTATGCATCAACACAAAATAATGAGGAAGTTGCACTTTCCCCATTAGTAAGTCAACTTACTTGACTTGATTAGAATCACTCCATCACTTTGCAGGGAAGAATCTCTCTCCCTACGATTTCCACTCTTTCCTATTCCCACTCAGGGTTAGAATTCTTCAGCCTGCTGATAAGGCAAGAACCATTCCACCAAATGAATAAAACAGCAACAGCAGCAGAGTGCCTGCAATCACTTGCATGTTAAAGTAACTTCCTTGTACGAACATGTTGGTTCAGTGATTATCTGAAATCTATCTCTTCCAGGTCAGCAGCTCGGTCAATTTCACCCCTTCAGACCCAAGCTGACTCATCAGATTGTAACATATTTAAAGGGAGATTTCTCTCCTCACACACACCATGGCACCACAGGTAGTAGCCTCAAAGCATGATTATCATTTTGATAAACTCAAGAACTCACCAGAAAATGAATTTCTATTGTTTTTATTTTGTGGACATGTTTTGGTTTCCATTGTGGTCGTGTAGCAATAAATTCAGAATAAATTTAATCTAATTCTTATTTTCCAATTGGTTGTTTAGAGTTTTTACTATGGTTCCATTACTGTGGGTACTCCACCCCAGAGTTTTACTGTCCTGTTTGACACTGGCTCATCTAACCTTTGGGTCCCATCCATCTACTGCAACAGTGCACCATGCGGTGAGTGAAGAAAACTTGCAAAGTCATTAGTCCTTCAAATAGAACTTTAACTCAGATTCCTTTCCATAGGATATGAATTCTGAAGCAGTTTTTACCTTTTAGGGAATCATGCTCGATTTAATCCAACCCGGTCCTCAACTTTCACTACAAATGGACAAACATTCAGTTTCTCTTATGGCTCCGGTAGCCTGTCTGGATACTTTGGATATGATACAGTAAATGTAAGTATTAAACAAAATGCTGCCAAGACATACTGAACACTTAATTTCAATGTATCAATCAGATATAATTTGTGCAATAATATTGTCTCAGTATTGAGGCTTCAATGCGCATGAGCGTTGTAGGAGCAACTCAACCTGGACAAAGTTCAGGCACACAGCAGTTTATGCAAACCACAGCGGTATCATGCAGGGAGAGGTACTCAAGACACTCCACATAGGGCTGTGTTGATGCACTCTACCCTGGTATAAGCAGATTCATATTTGGTGCATTTTCCTTGTCCCTCCCAGAAACTGCAGAGTACATCCCCTCTCCATGTGTATTATTGATTATATAGCTCTGGGTTATCCGACTGTGATTGGATCCTTGGTACATTCTATATCAGCAATTTGCTTGCTGCCCTGTGTTTAAATGTCAATTAATTAGATCAGGACCTTTTAAATTTCTCATCACAGGGAATACAGAAGAATATTGATTTTTGATCAGTTCCAACAAAGCCATGTGGTGATACCTAATGTCAGAATTCTTTAGCTAACAAGTTGGCACCTCAATGTGTTCAATCAATTCACATTCCAAGGTCTGATAAGCTCTGTACCCTCTGAATTGTTAAGTGGGGGGAGGGGGGGGGGGCTTGGCTGTGGTGGGGGGCACTTCTACTACCTGAAACTGGTTTGAATCTTTTCCTCCAATGCTTTTGGTGATTTTTGTACATAAGTGGATCTATAACTACTTTGGAATATACATTTATGATTATTTGAAAGATTTTAACTAAAACCTACTCTTAATATAGTAACAGATTGACTAAATAATTAAAGAAAAGTAACTAGCTAGTGTGAAATATTCTCATGTACGTATGTGACTACAGTCGTACATTCCATCCCAGGCAGTGACCTTGCTTAAACATTTCTGCTATTGTTCGACTTGCTGAGACTACCTGAAGCAAGTGTTTTCCCACAGGCTCTAACTACTGTCGGCCATGTTCTGCTGAGCTTCTCAGGGCAGTTGTCGACCATTTTGTGCCGCTCGGTCATGGGCATCCCTAACGAGCATCATCTCATATCGATTCAATGCAGCAACATTGTCTTCATGGTCAAAAAGTAAAAAAAAAGTGCAAATATATAGCATCTACCAAGTCTTCCAAATATTTCACAGCATCATACAGTTAATGCAGTACTTTGAAATAATGTAATGAAGAAAACGCAGCAGTCAATTTCTGAATAGAAAGCTCCCAAAACAGAAGTGTGATATAATCAAAAGATATTTTTATTTGTCATGCCACTGAAATATTGGTCAGAACATCCCCTGCTCACCTTCAAAATATTTGAAGGGATTTGTTACACCAATCTGAGAGGGCAGAGTAGTCCTTGTCTCATTCATAGTATGACACCTCCAATACTGAAGCATTCTTTGGTGCTGCACTGATGTGCCAGTATAATGTTCTGAGCTTTAACTTTGGAGTGCAGCTTACAGTCACTAACTTCTGATTGAGAAATAAGATGGGTACCAAATGTGCTGTGATGGATGCATCTAAAACAAAAAAAAAATGCATTCATTATAAACCTACAGCAAAATCAGGAAATGATTTCAAGTCTGTGAGTTCACTGGGGTTCAGGTAAGTGTTGCAACTTTGGTAACACAGCTCACTATCTGCCAATGGAGCTTCACTACTCATCAGACTTTCATGTGCTCTCAGTTCACTAGCTAACATGCACAAAACAACCCTGTTGTCCTTGTGGCCAAACATTTTAACTCCCCCTCCCACTCTGCCATGAACATGCAAGTCCTGGTCCTCCTTCACCGCCAAACCCTTACCACCCGATGACTGGAGGAAGAACGCCTCATCTTCCACCACACTCCAACCACACGGGAGTAATGTGGATTTCACCAGTTTTCTCATTTCCCCCGCCCCCCACGTTGTCCCAAATCCAACCTTCCAATTCGGCACTGCCCTCTTGACCTGACATACCTGTCCATTTTCCTTCCCGATGATCCACTCCACCCTCCTCTGACCCTCACCCCAACTTCATTGTAATTCTTGGTATTTCTCTCCTTCTCAAGGTTGCTGGCATATCAATTTCAAAACAGGAGCTGGGCCTCAGTGAAAATGAGCCAGGCAGTAATTTTTATTACGCTCCGTTTGATGGAATCCTCGGTCTGTCGTACCCAGCTCTCTCAGGAGGAGGGGCCATGCCTGTGTTTGACAACATGCTGAAAGAAAATCTACTGGAAGAGCCTTTGTTCTCGGTCTACTTGAGCAGGTAATGTGTAAGTGTTAAAGGCCTACAGATCGCAACATTTTCAATAGCATTTTGTGAATCATTTAGAACAACACCAAGCTGCTAGGAAAGCAGAGGTGAGAAAATTTGCATTCCATAGTAATTCTCGACAACTTGAATGTTGAATGGAAAATGGAAAACTAGCTGTCTGTTTAGTGTGGAATTGTCCTAAACTCACATTTATCATGGCAACATAGTCCATGTTGCCTGCATGATCCCTTGCATCCAGTTACAAGGTACCAGGAAGAAAATCACTCACTTGGGGGTGAAAAATTGGGATTAATTGTTAATATGCGTACAGCATTTCATAGTTGAAAACAGGGATTGGCCGATAGACCATAATTGTGTAAAAACATGATTTTAAGGGACCACATTGACTTGTATATCACGAATTACAACAACATAAGAAATTAAAGCTGCAAAAGGCAACCCCCACCCCCCAGGACCTGATTTGCCATTCAGTAAGATCTTGGCTTTTCTTTGTCCTTTGCCCATCAACCCATCCTATCCCCATCTCCACTCTCGAGTCAAAAAATGTCCCTACCTCAGCCTTAAATATATTCAATGACAGAGCATCCACAACTCTAGGTTGGAGAATTCCAAAAAGTCTCACACCTCTGGTTCAGAAGGGTGGAGGTAAGAGGGATTTGAGTTTCAGTCTGGAGTTAGACAGTGAATGAGAAGTGTGGCACTGACCCACTAGTTGCATTGAGTCACCCTGAAATATTTCATTTCTTCCAGGTATCCAAATAGTCAAGATGGAGGTGAAGTGCTATTTGGAGGGATTGACCATGGTATTTACTCAGGTCAGATTCACTGGGCTCCTGTTATTCAAGAACTATACTGGAACATTGCCATTCAAGGGTAAGTGATGGGAATGTCAGGAACAATACAGTTCACTCAATATCTGGTACTGGCTACCAAGACCCCAGAGGATAACAGTGCACTTTGGTCACATGTTCCCAAAGAAAAGCAGCATTGTTGTTTCACTTTTTAAAAATGTTTTTATTAATTTTGCAAAATAAAATTCTAACTTCAAAACAATACTGTGCAGTTACCAGCATATGTGCCATCAAATATTTGTATGAATTTCTTTTATCTGCTATTTTAATAGATATTCACCAGTCATAAAAAGTAGATTGCTGGCTGCTGCAAGAGAGAGAAAATGCATTGAGATTCAATGCACTCGTATTTGAAACTGTTTTCGTTGTGCTCCCATATTTTATACAGCACTTGAGATTTCATTCAGGGAAACAAGGAACTTGTGTTAAAAGGAAAGTGGAAATAACCAACACCGACCCCTCCCCCCACCACACACAAGCACACACAAAGTTAAACTAAACTGAATCTTATGCATTCATATATTCAATCTTGAATATATTCAAACCTCTTCTTCTTTCCCCTTGCTACCTCTTGAATCTAGTCATATTTGTATTATTTTCTTTAATCACTTATTGTAAAAGGAAACCGCCCACTGCATACACCTCTCTAATGGCTGTCTTCCATCCTAAAATCCCAAATCACATCACATAGAGTTTCAACTCTCAAGCAAAAGGCACAATTTGCTTGGATCAACTTTTTAATTGTATTGCTTGATTTAAGGGGGACCTTTTTTTAACATTCATAATAGAAGGTACATCCTTAATCTAGCAGCCTCTTGAGTTGTCCTTTGCCAGAACTGAGAATTTGCAAAATCATGGGAGGTCAAGTGTGTTCAATGCACAAATACATTAAAAGTTGCAAACTCACCTTGACTTGTATCAATCAGCCTGTTGGATGAATGATTTACCAGTTGAAAACCAGAAATTAGGATTTAGAATATCCAAACTGGTCAAGAAGTAATATGAATAAAGCTTGATGCACAGCCACTATAGGGAAAACCAGAACGACTGTGCGTATCAACCACAGAGGGTGATGGACTAGAGGCTGCCAGATTAGGGAATAGCAACCCATATTTGGAATTAACAGAATTTCTTTTGCAGGCTTGAAGTTTATGGAATTTTTATATCGATAAAAACTGATTCCAGCATGGAGCTCTATGAATGCCAATACTTCTGACTACCTTTTCTTTAGTTTTTCCGAAATGATCAAATGTAGAAACATAGAGAAAAGTAACAGGAGTAGGCCACTTGCCTTTCACTATGCTCATGGCTGTTATGTATTACTGTATTACAGAAAGGTTTACAATTAGTTCAGGAATTGTGCTTCACATTAAATTTAAGCAAAATCACAAAATTCCATGAAAGTCATATTTTGATTGCCAGGAGTTTGTATGAAATAAGTTAGGGCAGTTTGTGATAAATACATTGACAGTGTGTATATGGCACAAAACTGCCTCTTATATTGCCTTTCATCCAGTAAAGCGGTAATGATGGCTTGGATGGGAAGTAGGAAAAACTTTTCAGATGTACTCAACAGAATGGAGAAATGGGAAATCCTTTGGACAGCATGTGGGACTAATTGGATAGGTCATTTGAGTAGCCTGCAATTGCATGATGGGCCAAATTGTCCTGTTGTATGCTATATAATTCTGTGATGATTTTGTGATTCTACGTATTGCTCAACTGCACTGCATTCCCAAGTAACTGCTTTGGTTTTGCTTCTAGAAATATAATAAACGCTTGTCTCTTGCAGTGTGCTTCTCAATGGACAGCCTGCTTTCTGTTACCAAGGCTGCCAAGCTATCGTTGACACTGGAACATCACTAATCACAGTTCCAAATGAATACTTAAAGGAATTGTTGCAGGAAATCGGTGCCTCAGACCAGAATGGTGAGGTGAGTTCTCGTTAGAGATACTCATTGAACAAAGGGCCATCAGCACATTTGGGAATGTTGCGCCATGCCAACAAACTACAGATCAATTGCTGTAATTTATCATTAGTGCATATCTGGTCATATTTATTGCAATTAAATAATACTGCATTAATTACTGAAAACGTCTGTTTCCAAACCACGTATGTCCTATTTAACTAAGTGTAGTTTTTAAGAAATGAGATTGTCAAATGGTATTTATAGGGGAATGGGATTACACAGTGGATTAGGCCACTAGAGTACCCATTCAGATCTGTGACGTGGACTTGAATTCAATTCAAGATGATAGAGTTAAAGTTTCATCCCTCTGGTAGCTCTAAAGATCTGAATTTAAATTAGATTGAACCTCATTTCCTCAAGAGTGCATCTGATTACATTGGGGCTGCTGCATGCTCAGAAATATTGTGGGAACTGGCCTAATAACGTTAATTTAATTTAAAACCAAGCCTTAAGCCAGGTGTTATAGGTTTACGAGCACCATTCCATATCATTCTAGAATTTAACAGGATGTAAAATAAAAGTTGAGATTTACACGTGAGCTTAAGATAGAAGCTGAAATACAGACAAACTCAGAAAGGGTCTAAGATATGACAATTTTATCATGGAGTGGAGACATTTGACATTCTGCAAATGCAAAATTGGTTTTCCTGTCCCACAGAGCATGTTCAACAATATTTATAACCACTGTTTATAATTTGGAGCACACTATTTAAAACTTACCTTATTCAATGGGCATTGTGTCTGTGAGTTTTTGCAATGAGAATGGACCTTAAAAGTGGAATTTTACATTAAGCAATGAATAACAGACTGAAAGTTCTGTATTACCCCCATTTAACTGCACGAACTGGCACCATAAACTGCTATCAGTTTCAATATGATGATGAATGTTGACAGTTTTGTTACCATTCCAACTTTAAATTCTGCACCTATCGATCTGATTTTAAGACAACTAGAGAGATCAAATATTGAAACCATTCATTTTACACTATATTCTTATCCGAATACCTCAGTGGAGTTTCTTATATTAATGTGATGGATATAGAATAGATAATGGGGGCCTTTCGAGGTTCTCACATTAGCACCATTTCCAGTTTGGATTTTATAAACTATTTGGCAGGTTGTTTGTGAAAAATATTATGTTTTCCACTTGTACTAATCAATCATGAATGAATGTTGCCTGCTCTATTTCACAGTTTGTTGTCAACTGTAACAATATCGCCAACATGCCTTCTTTGACCTTTGCGATCAATGGAGCTGAGTTTACACTTCCACCATCAGTATACATCCTTCAGGTATGCATGTACTAACTATATCTTAGATCTAAACAGGCTGTTGAATGTAATAAAAAATTCTAAAGCACTTTGTGAGTTCTATGAAGTGACCAAGTGACATGAGGCAACATTAGTACAGATGGCCTAAAGCTTCATCAATGAGGTATATTTGAAGGAGATGCTGCAAGGAGGGAAGAATTTCCAACCTTAGCGCTTAGACAGTTGACACACAGCAAACAATGGTGAGGTGACTAAAATCAGCATGTTCAAGAATAATCACGAGGGATCCCTGTCCCTATTAAAGTTGGTTGAGAATGGCTATGGCAGACATCTGTTTTAATGGTGTAACATTAGAGAAAAGGAGAATCATGCTTTTCTGCTTGCAATGCACATCGCTCACCCTCATCTCTCATGCGCGGTAAGCGTGTTGCACTCAATATTGCATTTCGATTACTGTGAAGCTGTGAGGCCACTTGTCCCGCACATTTCTCCATATTGTAAATTCTATCCCAGATACCTCAGAAGATTTCAACTCAGTACAGTTTTACAGATTCTCATCTCCCACTCTCCCTAGGTGGATTAGAGAATGGTGCTAGTGTATGGCATCTTTGAGCCTTGATCAATAACCAATGAGCTCCCTTTAGTGGCTGCTTTGTATTTACATTGAATGAAGCATGGAAATCATTTTCTAAACTCTGACAAGTTTTATTCCTCACTACATAATCAGTACATTCAGTTATAAAATGTATTAGGATGTAGAACAAGTGGATTCCTTCTGGTTATGTTTCAGAATCCTCCTGCCATCCTTCCTGTCAAAGACTTTGCCTCTTGCTCCTCCGCCTTCCTATCTCCATTGATGTATTTGCCTCAAAGCTGCTACATCTGGGAGGGGGCGAGTTACCTGGACGCTTTGTTTCAGGAGGCAGTCACACCTGGGAGATTAAGTAATTCACATTCAGTTAGTGATCAGGGACATCAGAGTGTGACTGTAAGTGAGGCAGGTAGGGGGAACCGGAGTTCAGGAGTGCAGGAGCCTCAGCCCTTGACCTTGTATGAGATTCTTGCTCCCTGTACGGATGAGGAAAAGGGCTCTGGACAGGATGAGCCAGCTGACCACGGCACCATGGTGCAGAAGGCCATTCAAGAGGGGGGAGCAAAAAGACAAGTAGTTGTTATAGGGGATTCTATAATTAGGGGGACAGATAGTATCCTTTGCGAGCCGGATCGGGAGTCTCGCATGGTGTGTTGCCTGCCCGGTGCCAGGGTGCGGGACATCTCCAACTGGCTTGAAAGGATATTGGAGCGGGAGGGGGAGGATCCAGTTGTTGTGGTCCACGTTGGGACTAACAACATAGGCAAAGCTAGGATGGAGGATCTGTTTGGGATTATCAAGCACAGGGAAGGAAATTGAAGTACAGGTCCTCAAGGGTCATAATCTCCAGATTACTGCCCGAGCCACGTGCCAATTGACATAGGGATAAGAAAATTAGGGAAGTAAACACATGGCTAAGGGATTGGTGTGGGAAAAGAGGGATTGCACTTCATGGGACATTGGCATCAGTTTTGGAACCGGGGGGATTTGTACCGTTGGGACAGTCTCCACCTGAACCAATCAGGTACCAATGTTCTAGCGAAGAGGATAAATAGGGTGGTCAGTAGGACTTTAAACTTCTGAGTTGGGGGAAGGGAAAGTGAAAGCAACAGGGAGTATGGAGTTAAATGGAAAGATAAGCAGCAGGATAGCATATGGACAGGCGGATTTAAACTTGAGGCAGACTGGGAATGCAGCAAAAAGGAAGGATAACTTAGGACATCTTATGACTTCCAATATCTCTAATGATAAAAAAGTTACCATTAAGGCACTTTACCTGAATGCTCGTAGCATTCATAACAAAGCAGACGAACTAATGGCACAGATCATCGTGAATGATTATGATGTGGTAGGCATCACAGAGACGTGGTTACAGGGGGGTCAGGACTGGCAGTTAAACATCCAAGGGTTTTCAACTTATCGAAAAGACAGGGAGGTGGGCAGAGGGGGCGGGGTTGCCTTGTTAGTTAAGAACAAAATTAAATCTATGGCACTGAATGACATCGCATCGGATGATGTGGAATCTGTGTGGGTGGAATTGAGGAACCACAAAGGCAAAAAAACCATAGTGGGAGTGATGTACAGACCTCCTAACAGTGGTCAGGATCAGGGGCGCAACATGTACCGGGAAATAGAGAAAGCATGTCAGAAAGGCAAGGTCACGGTGATCATGGGAGACTTCAATATGCAGGTGGACTGGGTAAATAATGTTGCCAGTGGATCCAAAGAAAGGGAATCATGGAATGTTTACAGGATGGCTTTTTGGAACAGCTTGTCATGGAGCCCACAAGGGAGCAGGCTATTCTGGACCTAGTGCTATGTAATGAACCAGACTTTATAAAAAATCTTAAAGTAAGGGAACACTTAGGAAGCAGCAATCATAATATGGTAGAGTTCAGTCTGCAGTTTGAAAGAGAGAAGGCAAAATTGGATGTAATGGTGTTACAGTTAAATAAAGGTAATTATGAGGGCATGAGAAAGGAACTGACGAAAATAGACTGGAAGCAGAGCCTAGCGGGGAAGACAGTAGAGCAAAAATAGCAGGAGTTTGTGGGTATAATTGAGGACACTGTACAGAGGTTCATCCCAAGAAAAGAAAGATTATCCAGGGAGGGATTAGACAGCCATGGCTGACAAAGGAAGTCAGGAAATGTATTAAAGGAAAAGAGAGATCCTATAAAGTGGCCAAGAGCACTGGGAAATCAGAAGATTGGGAAGGCTACAAAAACAAACAGAGGATAACAAAGAGAGAAATAAGGAAGGAGAGGATCAAATATGAAGGTAGGCTAGCCAGTAATATTAGAAATGATAGTAAAAGTTTCTTTCAATGCATAAGAAACAAACGACAGGCAAAAGTAGACATTGGGCCACTTCAAACTGATGCTGGAAGCCTAGTGATGGGAGATAAGGAAATAGCTGGAGAACTTAATAAGTACTTTGCGTCAGTCTTCACAGTGGAAGACATGAGTAATATCCCAACAATTAAAGGGAGTCAGAGGGCTGAGTTGAGTATGGTTGCCATTACAAAAGAGAAAGTGCTAGAAAAGCTAAAAGGTCTTAAAATTAATAAATCTCCTGGCCCCGATGGGCTACATCCTAGAGTTCTGAGGGAGGTGGCTGAGGAAATAGCGGAGGCATTGGTTGAGATCTTTCAAAAGTCACTGGAGTCAGGGAAAGTCCTGGATGATTGTAAGATTGCTGTTGTAACCCCTTGTTCAAGAAAGGATCAAGACAAAGATGGAAAATTATAGGCCCATTAGCCTAACCTCGGTTGTTGGTAAAATTCTAGAATCCATCATTAAGGATGAGGTTTCTAAATTCTTGGAAGAGCAGGGTCAGATTAGAACAAGTCAACATGGATTTAGTAAGGGGAGGTCATGCCTGACGAACCTGTTGGAATTCTTTGAAGAGGTGGCAAGTAGGTTAGACCAGGGAAACCCAGTGGATGTGGTCTATCTAGACTTCCAAAAGGCCTTTGATAAGGTGCCACATGGGAGGCTGCTGAGCAAGGTGAGGGCCCATGGTGTTCGAGTTGAGCTACTGGTATGGATTGAGGATTGGCTGTCTGACAGAAGGCAGAGAGTTGGGATAAAAGGTTCTTTTTCGGAATGGCAGCCAGTGACAAGCGGTGTCCCACAGGGTTCAGTTTTGGGGCAGCAGCTGTTCACGTTATATATTAATGATCTGGATGAAGGGACTGGGGGCATTCTAGCGAAGTTTGCCAATGATAGGCAGGTAGCACTGAGGAAGTGGGGAGGCTGCAGAAGGATCTAGACAGTTTGGGAGAGTGGTCCAGGAAATGGCTGATGGAATTCAATGTGAGCAAATGCGAGGTCTTGCACTTTGGAAAAAAGAATACAAGCATGGACTACTTTCTAAACGGTGAGAAAATTCGTAAAGCCAAAGTACAAAAGGATCTGGGAGTGCTAGTCAAGAATTCTCTAAAGGTAAACATGCAGGTTGAGTCTGTGATTAAGAAAGCGAATGCAATGTTGTCATTTATCTCAAGAGGGTTGGAATATAAAAGCACCGTTGTGCCACTGAGACTTTATAAAGCTCTGGTTAGGCCCCATTTGGAGTACTGTGTCCAGTTTTGGTCCCCACACCTCAGGAAGGACATTCTGGCACTGGAGTGTGTCCAGCGGATATTCACACGGATGATCCCTGGAATGGTAGGTCTAACACACAAGGAACGGCTGAGGATCCTGGGATTGTATTCATTGGAGTTTAGAAGATTAAGGGGAGATCTAATAGAAACTTACAAGATAATACATGGCTTGGAAGGGGTGGACACTAGGAAATTGTTTCCGTTAGGTGAGGAGACTAGGACCCGTGGACACAGCCTTAGAATTAGAGGGGGTAAATTCAGAACAGAAATGCGGAGACATTTCTTCAGCCAGAGAGTGGTGGGCCTGTGGAATTCATTGCCGCAGAGTGCAGTGGAGGCCGGGACGCTAAATGTCTTCAAGGCAGAGATTGATAAATAATTGATGTCACAAGGAATTAAGGGCTACGGGGAGAATGCGGGTAAGTGGAGTTGAAATGCCCATCAGCCATGATTGAATACAAGCATGGACTACTTTCTAAATGGAGTGGACTCGATGGGCCGAATGGCCTTACTTCCACTCCTATGTCTTATGGTCTTATGGTCTTAGTGCTAACTTCTTCGAATTCTACTGAAATACTATTATGGGAGTTGGGGGCTTGATGCAGAAAATTATAAATTTCTAAGAACATATTTACTTAAGTTAATCGATTTGTTGAAAAAAGCAACTTAATGGCATTTCATTATCTTACAGAACAATGGGTATTGTACCGCTGGGTTTGAACCAACCTACCTCCCAGCCCCTACCCGATATGGACCGCTGTGGATTCTGGGTGATGTCTTCCTTGGGGCATTCTATTCTGTTTTTGACAGAGGGAACAACAGAATAGGCTTCGCTCCAGTTGCCTAAGAAGCATTTATTCAAATTCGGTTTGATATTTCAGCATATAAAGCAGGGGTCTTTTCAAACCATTCATTTCTCTTGTCCTTTGGCCTACTGTCTTTTTGGCACTGCTTTCAATTTTGATGAAAATCAGCCAGCTTCTATAATAGACAGCAGATCTGCAATAAAGCTTTACAGCCAAGTATCAAGGTGTAAGTCTAAACCAGTGAGTTTTACAATAGATGGATGGCAAGATTTTACTCAAGGTTAGTGGGGTTCCATTGAGTTATATTTTTCTCAGTTTTTTTGTCATTTAATCACTCCTGCATTCTTCTTTGTGAAAGACTTTCCCTTTTATTCTCCCTTTTCCTGTACCTGTACTTGCTGAAAACCTGTTACATAGAATCCCTACAGTGCAGATAGAGACCATTCAGCCCATCATCTGCACTGACCCGCTAAAGGGCATCCCACCCAGACCCATATCCCCACCATATCTCTGCAATCCACATTTAGTATGGCTCATGCAAAAACCCTGCACATCTCTGGACTGTGAGAAGAAACCAGATCACTTGGTGGAAACCCACACAGACATGGGGATATCTTGCAAACTCCACACAGACAGTCACCCAAGGCTGGAATCGAACCCATGTCTCTGGCACTGTGAGGCAGCAGTAATAACCACAGAGCCATCAGGCTGGCCCATATTTATATAGGACACATCTCGAACTTTTCCTAATTATAATGAAAGACTGTTGGCCTGAAATGTTTATTTTGTTTCTCTCCACACAGATGCTGCCTGATTTATTTGAAGTTAAAAATCACAGCACCAGGCATTAATCCAACAGGTTTATTTGGAAGCACTAGTTTTCAGAGTGCTGCTCCGTCATCAGGTGGTTGTGTGATTTTTAACTTTGTACACCCCAGTCCAACACCGGCATCTCCAAATCATGACGTGTTCGAGTATTTCCATCTTATTGTGTTTTAATTCAAAACTCCTGCAATACTTTGCTTTTAAAAATCTAATCTCTGGCTATCCACCCTGCCTATTTGCTGAAATGTTCACCTCTAATGTGCTGAAGTTAAAAGGTTCAATGGTTTTACCGCTTGTTGCTGTGAAACAATATTTGAAATATAAACGAAATTGCCGCAAAACAAAGTCATTGTCTTATTCTTCTGTTCGACATGGAGCAATAGTGAAGTCCATTCAGCCTAGCATCTTTGTGCTGTCTCTGGTTATAGTAAAAATAACAGCATAAAGCTTTAGCTTTGCACACAACCAAGCCACACCAATTTTAAATTCTCTATCATTCAACTGTTTCCTCCTTTATTTTGCGAGTAGTGAGAAATAGAAACTTGACCATTTCTTGTCAATAGTAGGCTGCAATTTTGTCCACTCCAATCTCTTAAAAATCATGGGCATAATTTTCACATGCACTGATTGCATTTGAACAGTTACTGATACATTTCTACCTGAATATAAATAAATTGTTACATTGATTATGGTTTTTAAGTAAATTACATTCTGTAAGTGAATATCTTCCTCAGTCCAACTATTGATTCAATTTCTGTGTGAACTTATTGATTAGGAAACTCGACCTCTTTAGAAAACAGCACATTTTGTTGATCTGAGAGTCATGAAAGGATATGAACTGTGTTCCATAAAAAATGTCAATTTATTATACTGTAATTCAAAAATCTCAGTGTCTGCGAAATAGATTGTCGACAGATGAAGAAGTCAAGGGATATAGCCTAATCCTGTTCCTAAACCCAACGTTCAGATGTTTACTTATATATATCCCAGGTGCTCTCTGGTTGAGGGTTCTCTGTCATTTCTTGTTAGAGGACAGCACAATTAATGAGAACTTGTGCAATATTCACCAGCTACTGCACCGTCACATGTCACACAAAATATTGTCCTGTCTTTACAGAGGGAATGCTTCAAAGACTGTAGAGAGATGAAACCCATCTTCAAGCTAGCTAACTGGTTCTGTCTTATTTATTCACATGTATCTCAGTTCACTTGATCATTCAGCAGGAGAGAGAGTGGAATATTCCTGACTTGCATTCCAGATTATGTACAGATCAATATCTGAGTTAACTGGTGGTATAGTGGTGAGCACAGCTGCCTCACTGCACCAGACTCGTAGGTTCAATTCCATCCTCAGATGATTGTCGCTGTGAAGTTTGCACATTCTCCCTTTGTCAGAGTGGGTTTCGTCTGGCTGCCCCAGTTACCTCCCACAGTCCAAAGATGTGAAGGTTAGTTGGATTGGCCATGTTAAATTGCCCAGTGTCCAGGGATGTGCAATCTAGGTGGATTAGCTATGGAAAATGCAGGATTCCAGGGATAGGGCATGAATCATAGAATCCCTACAGCGTCGAAACAGGCCCTTTGGCCCAACAAGTCCACACCAACCCTCCAAAGAATAACCCACCCAGACCCATTCCCCTATTCTATACTTACCACTGACTAATACTTCCTGAACATTATGGGCAATTCACCTAATCTGCACATTTTAGGACTGTGGGAGGAAACCGGAGCACCCAGAGGAAACCCGCACAGACACGGGGAAGATCTGCAAACTCCACACAGACATCTTCCTGAGATTGGAGTTGAACCCAGAACCACTGCTAACCACTGAGCTAATGTGTCACCCCGTATGGGATTGGGTATGGATGAGATGCTCTTCAGAGAGTCGACGACTGGCTTCCATACTGTAGGGATTCTATGATTAAATAAATCACAATGGGCATTCCACAAACATTGATGTAAACAAAGGACATTATCTATGTTGGTAGTGATAGATCCTTATCAAACACATGACTATTTTAGCTGATTGTCATGAACAAAATAAACTTGCATAATAAATATGTTTAAAATGGTAGGATCTCACTCTTTAGCTGGGAATTAATATTTCAAATAGCCAATAATTCCATCCCTTTATAGTTGGTTATTTTGTTTCAATTTGAATCTATCGTTATAGTAATATCACAAATGAAACATAAAGCCAAAATTCAAACTGTTACATTCACAGAAAATGGAAAATTTAGGATAACTTGTTGGTTGGTGTTTTTTCTTATATACTTAATTTGGCTAGTTGACTGAAAAGACATTGGTATTGAACTGTTGCCTTATTTTGGAATAATTTTTATTCCACTACAAACATCAAAATATTGCAGAATGAAGACGGCTGCTTTCGTAGTGTTACTGCAAGTGCATCACCTCAACAGGACTCACCAGCAGCATGAACAATGGCTTGTACTTATATCAGAAATCATGCAACACCAGGTTATAGTCCAACAAGTTTATTTGGAATCACAAGCTTGTGGAGTGTTGCTTGTTCGTCAGGTGACTTTATTCCATCCCAGTCCAACACCGGCACTTTCACATGATTGTACTCATATAGTGCCTATAGTGCAGAACAACACAGTTTCACAAAAGCCAAAAACAACCGAATAACACTGAGCCAATAAAGAGGATGTTGCCAACAACCATCATGTTGGTGAGAAGTAGGAGTGAAGAAGAATTCCAGACGTAGAGACGCAGGGATAGAAGAGAAATCATTGCAAAGACATAGGCTGGTTTTCACTAGTCAGCATGAAACCAAGTCACACAATTGTGGATTAAAGAGTTAGCTGTACTATTATTCTGACAATAGTTACAGGTCCTGCACAAAGGGAGTGGTGTTTTTATGATATCCAATCACATGAGATTGAAATCTGATGGAATTTAGCACTAGTGAGGCCCTTCTTCACCTTGTCCATCTGTGTCATTAATAAGCAATAAATGTTAATACCTAGTAGCAGACTTATGTTCAGTCCTTGTGGGCATAGTAGGGTGATGGTATAGTGGTAATGTCACTGGACTCGTAGTACAGAAGCCCAATTTAATTCTGTGGTTTTGGAGTACAAAGAACAGCACCTAACAGGAACAGCCTTTCAGCCTACCAAGACTGAACTGACACATGATGCCTTTCTAAACTAAAAACCTCTTGGCTATACACTTTCTATATCCCTCTATTTCCTGCCTTTCATGTATCTGTCAAGCTGTGTCTTAAATATTGGTATTATACAGGTCATTCTGCTATAACACATTAACACAAATTTGCTATAACACGATTGACTAATTGGGGACACTGTTTCTAAAACGCAAACTTTTAAAGTGTGTATTGGTTGTAACACGATTCCAGCCCCATTAGTTTAAATGGCGCTGCTATTATGTGATTTTCTTACAACACAGAATAGCAGAACTGCCTGTATCTGCCTCCACCACCTCTTTTGGTAGCACATTCCAGGCACCTACCACCCTCTGTGTAAAACACCTGCCTCTCACATCTCCTTTAAACTTAACCCCTTTTACTTTAAATCTACTAATGGGTTCGAATTCTACCGTGGCAGAAGATAAAATTTAAATGCAATTTTAAAAACAAACTGGAATAAAAACCAAGTTAATGGTGACCACGTACCCATTGTTGATTGTTGTGAAACCCCAATGTCCTTTAGAGAAGGAAACCTGCCATCTTTATTGGGTCTGGACTACATGTGACTCGATTCACTGCAACATGACTGACTCTTAACTCCCCTCTGGGCAATTAAGAATAAGTAATAAATGCTGGTCGAACCAGCGAAGCCCACATCGTATGAATGAATCTTTTTTCAAAGCTGCTACAATCACACAGCAATCCCATTGAGGTGGACAACAAGGGAGAAAAATTGAAGTAGGATGATGCGGTCATACATACTAATGGGTACAGAGGCTTATTGGTAATGAAAGGTTACAGATCATGACAAAGAGAGATAATGCATGAAGGTTACAGGAACACAGAATATGCTTCTGGCTTTTGTTCACATGAACAGAAATGTGATGGAGAAATCAAAACCTGAAGTTGCAGATGAGATAAGCATGGATTTAACAAGCTTAAGGATACTGCAGAGGAAAGAGATTGAAAATGGGA